>NC_080846.1:18193018-18510693 GCF_030435755.1 Ochotona princeps | reverse complement strand
TGTGTGAGACCTGGAAGAAGCTTCTAGCTCCTGGCTTCAGACCAGTTCAGCTCCAGAGCCTACAGCCATTGGAGGTATGAGCCAATGGATGAAAGCTCTCTCTGTGTCTCTACTTCTCTCTGTAATTGCCTACAAAATAAAGCTAAAATAATTCTTTTAAAAATCAACAATGCTGTGATAAATATTCTTATATTAAAATGTGTACTCTTCTAATTATTTCAATGGCTACATTACCACAAAAAATTTGCTAAAAAGTGAAAACAGTGTTGACCTTAATTTTTAAGTAATTAACAGATGAACAGATTCTTCTCACAAAAAGAGTACACTATTGGGTGGGAGGAAGAAGAGTGAAATTCCTCTTTACCACTCGCCTTGCCAATCCAAGGTGTATTCCCCAAAAATGGACACTGGTATCAGTTGGTGCTTACATTAAACTTATAAATAAGAAATGATACAAAAAATAGACATTTTAAGTAAATATTACGTATTATCCTTGCTTAAAAATATATTTTCACACAATGAATATGACAAATGTACGGCATGTCTTAGAGGCACAACTAACACATTCTGTGAAACAGCTAAAGATACAGGAGTCAACAGTTCTTTCACATTTGGATATTCTATACTGATTGATGCGTACTGTATTAGAGTTCAATAGGAGGAAGATACTCTAAGAGTCTGTTTCATAGTAGAGTGGCTATAGATAGGGTAATTTCTCAATATTTCTCAGTTAAGAAGCATAGACGGTAGTATTTTAGTTGTCACCACTAAAAAAAAATATTAAATGTTAGAAAAGATAAATTGGACTCTAGGCAGTGTTTTCGTGTACAAAGTTACACACAGCACCGCACAAGTATCTGTACTTTTTATATGCATTTTAACTTTAAAAATTGAGCACAATAAAAAGGATGGCAAACATGGTATTTACAATGCAAAACAAGTATTTTGGGCTAATTTATTCTGAATAATGATCACACAAGGCACACGTATCTACAAATACTGTATTGTGCCTCATAAATATGCAAAATATTTATGTCAATCAAAACTAAAAGAAAACATTTTAATGCTCTTTAAAAGTAGATAACTCCCCTACGGATGAAATGAGTTGCTCAGTGCTTCAAGTCACTGTTAACACAAATGCTTGCTGGTGTAAATTTCTCTGATATCCACGAAAGGTCAAGTTGGTGGCTCAAAGGTCACCTGCATCTTAAATGTTAATGGATGGGCTCACCTTGCTCTTGCAGCTAGTTGTGTCAAAATACCCAGATATTGAAAAATATGCAAATATTGAAAAAGTAGCAAATATTGAAAGTTTGCCCCTCCAGTGGACCAAAACCAGCGTGTTAATTTCTGTTTTGCATGTACTTGATTACTAAGGAAATCAAATCTTTCTTCTGCATGTACTGACTCTCTACTTTCTCTCCTCCACATTGTTTATCTGCCCATTTTTCTGCTGCTCATTCTCCTTACTGAATTTTAAGAATATCTAAATTATTTGATTTAAATCTTAATCCATTTACATATGAGGAACATAAACTTTTCCCATCTCATACTTGCTCTTGCAGTTTGCTTACAGTCTGTTTTGAAGTATTTTTTACATTGATTTCCTTACAAAAGCCTTCCCTACCTCAAGCTATTAAAGATACGATCCTACATTTTCTACTTAAAGATCTTGAATGTACTTGGTTTATTTTCTTTTAATGATGAGAAATAAAAAAGTTTTTGTTTTCAAAAAAAGGAATTGTTTCGTAACTTTTCCCCACTAACTCAAAATGCCGTATTTATCAATTTATAATAAATTTTGATTTACACAGGGCCAGTTTCTGGGATTCCATTATCCCATTAAAACATTTGTCTAACCCCAGATTGTTTTAATTACTCTTAATTGTTTTCATATGCTTCGATACAGATAAGGGCAAATACCTCATTTGTTTTCTGAGTGTTTTTAATGTCCACTATTGGATATATTTTGCTTTCTATTTAAGGTTCTGCTTGTCAATTGCTAAAAAAAAAAAGTTGAAATTGTAACAGGAACAGCATTTAGAAAGTAAATTTGAGAGAACTAGCAATTTTTTCATTATTAAATCTTCATATCCATGATCGTATAAGCTTGCATGCTTATTTAGATCAACTTCCTCAAGCCTTTATAAAACCTAATCCATTTATTTTAGTTTTCATTTATTTTCCACTACTATTAATACACTCCATGTTATCTCCTGTTACTGCCCCACTGATATTCCTTTTCAAAAATTCTCTAGGGCCCAGCACAATAGCCTAGTGGCTAAAGCCCTAGGCTTGAATGCACCAGGATCCTATATAGGCGCTGGTTCTAATCCTGGTGGTCCCACTTCCCGTCCAGCTTCCTGCTTGTGGTCTGAGAAAGCAGTTGAGGACAGCCCAAAGCCTGCGGACCCTGTACTCAAGTGGGAGACTCTGAAGAGCTCCTGGCTCCTGGCTTCAGATTGGCTCAGCTACAGCCATTGCAGCCACTTGGGGAGTGAATCAGTAGACAAATCTTCCTCTCTGTCTCTCCTCCTCTCTGTATATCTGCCTTTCCAATAAAAAAAAAAAAACTCTAAAAAAATAAATCCTCTACTTCCTCTTGCCTGTTGATTTTCCTGAATAATATTTACCAGAGTTTTATTTAGCTCTAAAGCAAAAAAAAAAGTACCTTATCTTCTCATTGTGAAATCACACACACTTCCAGAAAAGGTGAGAAAAGGGAAGTCGAGGAGCATGCAATTCATTCTGCAGGAAAGCCTATATGGACAGAGACAGAGAGCTGCCCTGTGTGGTTTGTGACACCTCTGTGTGCCTCTTGACAGCACAAGCTCTGGAAAATTCAGGAATGAATATCCAGAGCTCAGAAACATGAACAGTGGGTCAGCACACAGTGGCTTGCACTCTCACAGCACTTGATCGTACCGTATTTACTTAACTAGTGCACAGCACACACACACACACAAAACATGATTTCATCACCCTGTTAGACATGTGATCTTGGAGACTCCTGGGATTGCACCTTCCCTAACAGGTCCGTGGTGTTCTGGATTTACAAACCCCTTGTGTGTGGTCATGGAGCATAGCAATTAGGATGCCGCTTGGGGTGCCCATACCGGGGTGCCTGAGTTCAAGTTCTAGCACCAACTTGAATTCGAGTTTCTTGCTAACACACACTCTGTCGGGCAACAGTGATGATTCAAGCAATTGGGTCCCTGCCATGACTGTGGGAGACGGTGAATTCCTGCTTCCAGCTTTGGAGCTGCGCAACCCAGCCTCAGCTTCCGCAGGCATCTGGGGACTGGTTTAGGGAGTAGGAGCTCTCGCTCTTTCTCTCTGTATGTATGTATTTGCAATACAATGAAAACAAGTAAATTTAGAAAAGAAGTTAAGAAAAAAGCATGTTTTAAACAAAAGAAAGAATGAAAGAAATCCATCCTTAGTGGGAAGTGTAAAATCCCTTCAGACTATCGTGAGAGAATGGAGAATGGACTGTGTCAGGTGACTAGCCTTTCGCTATTGTGATAAAAATTTGAGAAATAAATGTCCAGTGAATTTGCAAAGAAGCATTTTATGATCAGCAAATGTAATTTTTTCTTAAATGTAAAGGTAGGGTTCTGATGAAAACAGAAGACCAGGGAACAGGGCCGTGGCGTCTGAGAACAATGCAGCCGTTGGAAATGCCACAGCGTCCTGGGAGCCTTTGGCTTTCCTTACCTCCTTACCCCTCCTTGAGATAATTACTTCCTCCATTTCTAGCCTCCAGCTGCTGTTTGTACCGATGCTTGTTCAAGGAAAAATGAAATTGAACCTCAGCTAAAGCAGTAAAAGCAGATTCTATTCAGGATTATTGCAACAAGGAAAAAACAGTAACTCTATGTAAGCAAAGTTTAAATCCCAATGTAACACACGATCTATAGCCAGGGAACAGGGTGAAGGACAGTGGATGGAAGTTAGTAAGGGGAAAGAAGACAAGGGTCCTTCTGACTAAATTGACTATTATAGGATAGATAATAGTTTGGATGTCCCTTAAAGACCTGTGTGTTAGGGGCTAGGCCAGCGAAGTCTTATGTTAGTAGTCAATGTATTAAAGTTTATGGTTAATGGATTAATGGTAGAGACAATCCAATTGTGGTATCTTGGAGAAGTGGTTAGACTGAATCAAGGAGCTGTGGAGGACCCGTGGCTGAATCATGGTGGCTTCCTGGGCATGAAGGGAAAGCTGATCCTTTCTCTGCACACATTCCACCATCCACCACCCTCACCAGGTGCCAGGCCAATGAGGGCTCCCGACACTGGACTGTTAAGCTCCTAAACCACAAACCCAAATAAACCTTTACAAGTAGCTTCTCTACATACTAACCTGAAAGGACTTTTGCTAAAGTGAGTATCATCAGATGTCACCCAGAGACGGTGAAGGTATCAAAATTTCCTTGCAAATGAAAGATGGTCATTTGGGGTAGGGGGTTTCTGGCTGAGCCACCTAGTGGTGATTTTGCTAAAACTGGGATTTACAAGGATGTACACTGTAAGTCTACTAGAAACTTCAGTAGTCTGACTAAACTTGATCAAAGAATTGTGCTCCTGCTAGCTGAGCCAGGTATACTTCTCTGCACAAGAGAAGGCCCACGGCTATGCCTGACGTCCTCCGCTGGCTGGAGTCATCAAATCACCAGTCATTGCCAATGAGTAGAGATTGAGAGCATGCTACAAATGAGTGCTTTAGTTTCCTCACTTCTGTCTGAACACTGCTTAGTTTATCTCTAAGCAAAAACCAACACTCTTGGTCAGGGAAGTCTAGTATTTCCAGAAAGACAATGAATCACCAAGTAGGATGGGCCTGGTAGAAAGTTTTGAGGAACATATTGTCATGAGGGAAGAAATCTGAAATCTGAGACACTATTTTTGCCTAATGCATGACACCTGGTTATGTTATTCTAATATAGTCAGTAGAGCAGCAAATAAAACACGGCATGCTAATGGCCAAGTTCATCGCCATACAAAGCTCAGCCCTAGAATTTCCTGTATTTAGATTTCAATTATAATTCATTTTCCAGTTTATTCTTCTCATTCTTCATGAAAATAGCTGGAGGTGGGGGCAGAATGAAGGAGAGGGAGGGAGAAAAAAAAGAGGAGATGGAGAGAAAGAGAAGAAACATAAGAAGTGGCCAAAAAGCCATAGTTGCTTTTACCATGGAGGGGAACAAAATAATTAACCATATACAATGATGGATATGTTGGTTTATTCCACTATAGTGACCACATCTGTGTAGAGTATACGTGTGTATGCATATGTGTATTTTATAACACAATATTGTATACCTTAAATATATGTAATGGAAGTATTAAAAATGATTGGTAGAGCTGATATTGAAACCATCATTTTTGTTCAAAAATAAAGAAAAATGCAATTAGTCTGAGAAAGATATTTCAAGTAAACATTTAAGGATGTTTACTTAACCAGGATGAGAGAGCAGCTCTTTGCTTAGCTATTCAAATGACCACATGCAAGAAGAGACGACCTGAGTTTTAGGCTCCCAGCATTGGCGCCTAACTTCAGCTTTCTGCCAGTACAAAGCCTGGGAGGCAGCAAGTTCTGGCTCAAGGACAGGGCTCTGCCACTCAGGTGGGAGATGAGCATCTGCGGAATGGATCTGAACATGAGAGTTCTCTCTTCCTGTCTTTCTGTCTCTTTCTCTCCTTTCATCTCTACTTCTCAAACAGTTTTTCTAAAAACACACATATGCTTTTATGTGTTTCAATTATAGTAAGCAGAATAAAATATTAGATAAATACTTTGGATCTATTCAGTCATTATCCATCACGCTTATCTTTGATTTTTCCTACCAAAGGAAAAATGCATACTAGTCAACTAGTAAGACATGCTTACAAGTTAGACATGAAGAAATAAGACTGTTAAGACCCCAAACTAAGAGAAAGAATTTGACTGTTACGACATTGCAAAATGAAATGAAATAAAATAAAGTAAAATTCCCTTGAGTCACACTGCACAGCCCATAGGCACAGAATCCTTCAGTTTTTTCTTAAAACATCATAAGTTAAGCTGGCTAGGATCAACAGGACCATCTTAACTCAGAATTTGAGCAAGAGGACAGTCACTCACCATTCACCTGTGATTTCTTCTCTTCATGTTGCCAAGAAGTAGAGGGGCATTCCTCACTCACATAATCTGGATGAAAACCACGCCATTACTAAGGATCTAATTTCTTAAAGATTTATTTTTATTTAAAAGGAAGAATTGCACAGATTGGAGAGACAAAGAGATCTTCCATCTACTGGTTCACAGCCCAAATGGCTGCTACAGCAAGAGCTGAGTTGATCTAAAGCCAGGAACCAGGAGAATTTTCATGGTCTCGCACATGGATGTAGAAGCCCAAGAATGTGAGCCATCTTCCACTGCTTTTCCAGACCATAAGCAGGGAGCTGGATCAGAAGTGGAGCAGACAGGACTCAAACTGGTACCCAAAGGGGAAGCTGGAGCTCCCAGGTACAGGATTAGCTTACTATGCCACAGCACCAGCCCCAGGGATCTAATTTTTAAAACAGTGATTAAAAAGCCTTATCACAAAGGAATTGTATCTTTTTTAAAATTTCTCTTTCTACAAAAGGTATTCTTCTCTAAAAACAGATTTGCTATATTTTAACAAGTGACTCTTACATTTAGGTAGTGCACAACAAATGGAAAGTCTGTCCGTCACTCCACATTTTGGACGAATAAGATAAATCTTTACAATTGAGCGAGGAAGAGTGCTTTCATCCTGTGGTTTACTCCCCAAATCACCACAAACACTCATGGGCCAGATCGAAGTGTCGAGCCAAGAACTCCATCCTGGTTCCCACATGCATGCACAAGTTCCGTCTCTAGGGCCATCACCCTTTGTCTCCCAGGCGCATCAGCAAGAAGCGGGAGGAGAAGCAGAGGCAGGGCTTGATCCCAGGCACTCACATACAGCCTAGTGGCATCCTAAGCAATAGCTTAACCTGCTGGTCTTTACAATGTTCACAGGGAAAGGGGGTTGTCTGCAGTTGCTGAGCTTGTAGTCTTTCTCTTGCTTGTTGATGATCTTCGTCCTTGAATCTGTCACCTGGTCTTGGTCTCTCCTCACTCCTGAAATGGGAAGACGCAGTGGTTACTGCAGCCTGATGGCACTAGCTCCTGGAAGTAGACCATGCGCATTCCTTTTCAGTCCCACACGCGGTAACCTTAGTAACTTGAAATTATTATGGTGGGAATATTTGCACTATGGACATGGAAAAGCACTTCAAACATCAGAGTTTCTCCCCCCAGAGAACTATTTGCTAAACATTTGTCACAGAACTAATTATAAAGTACAATGTGCATGTGTATGTTTTTGAGAGATTATTTAAAAGTGTGTAGTTTTGCTATTTTATAGAGTATAACTTGTGAATTTAAGTGCTCACTAAGAAAGTCTGTATATTTATTTGAACATGGTTTATTATAAACTATTAGAACCATTAAAAACATATGGAAAATCACCAAGAAGATTGAGATTTTAGAAAGATTAACTTTCAAATGGGACTGATCCCAGATTAGATTTTCTTTTTAATAAATTATTTTTTTTGAGAAGCAGAGAGACCCAGAGAGAAAGGGAGAGGGACAGAGAAAGAGAGAGAGAGAGAGTGAGCTGCTGTGTGCAGTATACTCTCCAAATGGCTGGAACATTTGGAAAGGAAACCGGGAGCTAGGAACATAATCCATATCCCTCACGTAGGTGAGAGGAACCAATGAGCCATCGTTCATGTTCCAGATTCTGCACTAGCAGGAAGCTGGAGTCAGGACTGGGAGCTGATGCTGCAGTTCAGAATCAAACCCAGATTCCCCAACATCAGAGTAGGTGTCTCAACCGCCTCGCCACATACCCACTCCCCCAAACTAGAATCGAATGTGTCAGACCATGAGAGCTTATTTACAACATGTTTAGCCCATCCACAAAAGCTTCTCCCACTGTACTTTTAAGGGCTGACCTGGTCAAAGCTATAGGACAAAGGAAGAAACTTAAAAATGTGCTCTGGAGTTCAATGAGGGTAATGTACTTCTTTTTCAGTGAACAAAGATAACAGAATGGAGCAGAGTGACTGATTAGAGAATGCCTTTGTGCGGAGTACAGTGATAGGCACCTCTTCAGGCTCAAGGCATATCTGTCAAGAGGGCCTCCCAGAAGGAATCGTGCCCTGGAAAAACACAAATCGTGGACCTGAGCCTGTTTTTATTAGGAAATTCTTTCCCAGACATTATGTCACTTTGTTTTTCTTCTAGTGTTGTTTATGAACAGGTCTGCAACGGCAGGAAATGTGTAGATTATACTTATCACAATGAAGCTGTTTTCCAAACAGTTCACAGCTTTCATGCCAATAAAACAACTTGGAATATCTTGGGTACACAGCAGTTTAATTTATATGTATATATTAATTATATTTATATGAGAACTCATTTGAGTTCTATATATATGTAAATATATATGTATATTCTTCTATGGCATTGTTTTCTATCAGATAGTATCAAACCCCATTAGTGAACTATTCTCTTGGTATTCAAGCAGTAAATTTATCTAGATAAGAAGCACAGCAAAAGTAAAGGTACTGATTTTTATATAAGTCATTAAAAGATTGTGAGATTTTTACATGTCTTTTCAAACTGAAAAAAAATTAAAATGCAGACATTTCCTGAATTGTCAAAGGAATATCATAAGAATACATTTACAAATGACATATTAGCAATTTACAGATGCGAGAGGTAAAGTCTAAAAGAAGAAAGTATTTAGGAACTGAAATCTTAGAATTCATGCCTAACGCTCAAGAATGACAGATGTAGAGCCAGATGACACGTGGCAAAGTTAGATGATTTGTTGATGGCCATACATGCGGTAGGTACCTAAAACTCTGGGACCACAAAAAAGATGCTGATTTGTTTGTTTTACTTTTTTTTATTTGAAAGGCAAAGCAACTCATATTGAGAGATAGAAACAGAGAGAGAGAGAGAGAGAAACAGTTCACACTATTTGATTCAATATAAGTCAATGTGTTTTAGTTCAAAATATGATTCATCAGGATTAGTGGTCTGACCACGGAGTGCATGTGTCAGAACTGCGCCTCCTCAGTAGAAAAAGATGGAGCAGTGGATGCCTGGCCCAGACGCACCTGGAGGCTATGGCAGCTCACTAAGGTCAGCAGAAGACATCTGGTATCATAGCAGAGGAAGGAAGATAGAACAAATTGGACCACTACCCCCACCAAACGATGACAGTAAATATCTGGGAGAGTGGAGACTCTAAGGTCTACTGTGTCAGCCAAAGGCCATTGGAAGGCATACCAAATCCTTGGATCGGTGAGATTGACAGCATTTCAGAACTATGGAAACCACTTGGGCAGAACCCTTAGAGCATGCACCACATTGGAGACCCTGGGTTATTATCAGGGCTGTTCTCATCCCCAGGAGGCTGGGTATAGCTTCTTCCCTTACCTCTCCCCTTCTCCTTATTTGTCCCTTTCCCCGATACAGGAAGAAGAAATAGAAAATTTGAAAACAATGATCATGCCTACTTCTCCCTAACCCTGGATCCTTCCCACCTTGTCCAACTATGTAAACATCATCAAAAAATAAAAATTTAAAATCCATTGAAAAATACGTGATCCAGGTCTAGCACGGTGGCCTAGTGGCTGGGGTCCTCACCATGCATGCCTCAAGGTCCCATATAGGCGCCGGTTCATGTCCTGGCAGCCCTGCTTCCCATCCATCTTCCGGCTCCTGGCATAGGAAAGCAGTCAAGAAACGTCCAAACCCTTGGGACCCTGCACTGGAAGGAAGCTCGGCTCCTGGTTTTGGATTGGCTCAGCTGTAGCCATTGCAGTCACTTGGTGAGTAAATCAGCGGATGGAAGATTCTGTCTCTCCTCCTCACTGTATATCTGACTTTCCACAAAAATAAATATTTTATTATATATATATACAGATAGATAGATGATTCATAGTTAGAGAGACTAAGGCAAGAAGAGGTCACTTGTCATAACCACAGTTATAGTTACAATCAAGTTATTGCTTTATGTCACTTTCCACTTAACAACACATCAGCTTAATTTTTAGTAATGCAGAGGAAAGCCACAAGGACGACGCAGTGGCTTCAGTTACCCACAACACTTACCGTTCTGGAAACCTCTTCAGGGACCATAATAAGGCTCCGCACTGAGGACAGCCCCCCGGTGCAATGGAGTTCTCACATACTGAATTCAGCTTCCCCAGGCAGGAAATCTTCAGAATTCTCTACAGGGCAACCTCTTTTCTAGAACTGGTCTTTGTATCTTGGAGTTCTACCCAAAACTTGCATCCTCAAAAGACGTCAGATCAGCAGACACGCTGATGCAGGATTACTCAGCTGACACATCACTGACCAGTTAGGTCTGTTATTTACAAAGGATTCTCTAGTACATATCTTCTTGTGACAGCCTGAATAGCCTGAGACTGCAGAACAACAGGGAATCTTTATAAATATAAGAACAGATTTCAGTGTGTTTCATGGGTACTTTTCTAACATAACTGGGTTTCCCTGCCGCACACCCCCTCCTTTCTTCCTTTCTTTCTTTAATTTTTGCAAAAACTTAATTTCAATCCACTATATGTAATCACAGACTGAATGCGCTGCTAAGCACAATCACCAAAAAGTAACGTGAAAAAAGATAACAGTTCCATTGGAGGATAAACAAAAGCTAAAAACATCAATTAAATCAAAATGTGCTGGTCTCATTCCTAATAATTTTCTTGTATTCTGTATTAACTATCACATGTTAGAGAAATCGTATGGTATTTGTCTTTTGGGATTGGCTTGTTTCACATAATAGTTTCCAGTTGTACCCATTTTGTTGCATAAGACAGGACCATGATCATGTGACTTTTTATATCATGTGGCACATTTCATAAGATGTTAATATGAGAGAAAACTTGATGAAGGTTATACAGGAACTTGCTGTATTATCTTTCTCTAAAACAACAACAAAAATACATTACTTTAAGATAAAGTTCAGTGGGAACAAGTCTTGTAAAAATGATATTTCTGTTTTAGGGAGAAAACAATTGATGGACTAAAGTATAAGCATTGGAGAAAGAGTGTTTAACTCCAATCTGTGCCTTACCATTTTGGGTGCGTGTGATAGAGAGCTGCCTGACATGGAGGACTCACTCGCTGGGCCTCCTACCTCGAGCCTGGGCAGAAGGCAGCTTGGGAGTCAAGCTGAGACAAGCTGAGCTGCTCAGGTGATAACACATGTGTAGTTCAACAGCTTCACCCATATGTTGTGTGCGTCATGCTTCTTGCTTGTTATTCTCCATCCCTCAGTAGTCCTCACCCGGGCATGAGGATCCATCACCCTGCATCACTGTTAACGCAACACCACATGCGAAGCAACTCTACCTGACTTTTTCCAAACAACTTTTATTTCCCCTACATCTTCCTTAACTCAAAGGAACAAGAACTGTCTCTGGACAGGACCCAGAGGTAGATGCTGTATTTTTTTCTATTTTCTCCCCTCCAATATGAACACTATAAAATTACAGTTGTGTGTGTATGTGTGTGATTAAAAATAAGAAGGAAGACTCTGACTTTGGTTTTGATTTTAGTTCATTTTATTCACAAATCTGGAAGAGTGTCCTTGACCCTGAATGTTCCTGGTACAGGGTATGGTGCTTGGTAACTGGTAGCCACCCACAGAACATTCACAGAAGGCTCAGGTATGAATTCAGCTAATCACCAAGCAGCCGCTTGGACAGCAGTCCCCAGACCCAACTGAGCATCCAAATCAATGGGACAGCTTTAGAAAATACAAATTCTCAGGCCCCATTGCATTTGTATGACTCTCCTCGGGGCATTCAGGCGTGCAGCCAAATCTGGGAGTCACAGTTGTTGCACATTTACAGATGCACTAAAGGGAAGTTCTTTCTATAATGTTCCTTAAAAGTCAAGAATTCAAACCTAAACCTTTGAATAAAGAACCAACGGACCCCTTATGATAGGTAACATTACACATAGTTTTACCTTTCCTGAGGGAGCACTGAGAAAGGGACATTTGAGCGTTATTTAAGGAAAGGTGTAACAGCAGAAACTTAATCTCCGAGACAATCCTAAATGCAATAATACATTCATGTATTCTCACTGAAATCACTTCATAGTTAATCCCCTGCTTTTATTTTTCTGTTTACTAGAGCCAGGAGCATGCCCTTTCATTTAGCTGAAGTTTGGTCATTCGATTACTTAGCTGTCATTTTTCAGAAAATAGCCATGACAAGTGTAGGCCCAGGTGGAAAACCCGGCTGGAAACAGAGGACAACATGAAAATAGAATAAACACAAGGAATACAGAGGGGACAGTGAATTGTGAGCTATGTTTTCCCATGGGGGGCGGACTTACTGCTTCATGAAGACAGCACATGTTTAAAAGTCTCTCTCTGTCTCTTGCTCCTTGTCTGAGTCTGTCAAGCGGATTAAAATAAACTAAAAAACAGACACAGTGGGTAAACTGACACAATGCTCGCATTCCCTATCAGAATGCTGGTTTGAATCCTGTCTGCTCTACTTCCCATTCGGCTTCCTGTGAATGCATCCTGGGAAATAGTAAGCGATGTCTCAATCACTTGAGCCTCTATCAAATCAATGAGAGAAGAAAATTAAGTTTCATGCTGCTAGCTTCAGGATGGCCCTTCAGTAGCAAGCCAGTTCCTCCTTCTACCAATCTTCCTTTTAGAAGTGAAAATGAAAGTATCTAAAATGCTTCATATTCCATGGAGATTTCTCATGACTTGCAATGGAGTTATATCCTGATAAACACAGGGTAGGCTGAAAGCATTGTTTAAATGAAAAATGCATTTATTCCAAGTAGCCCACTGACCATCATAGTGGAGCAGTACAGCAAGCTGTAGCGCCTCAAGTCTTCATCCTCATGATTGGGTGAGGCCATTATCACATATCCGTAGCCTAGAAACAGACCAAACTGCATACTGTTTGATAAAGTATCATGATACTGATAAAGTATCTTGGTACCTGAACCATGATAAAGAAGAAAAACAGCAAGTCGAACCACTTCACTTTGGAGACCATCTGATTGATACCTAATTGTGCCCCAAAAATTGTGAAAAACAGATTGTGAAAAAAGATAATTTTATTTTGGTGCAGAATATTTGAAATCTAGGTAGAAAAAGAGTCATTAAAAGAGTTTGGAAAACAAATACTGTGAAAAATATCTTGAATGGATTTCAGACTTTTCGCACTAAAAGACACTTATCTTTTAATTCCAGTTTTTTTCCAGGAATTCTTTGAAATGCCCCCATATACGTGTGTTTCATTTGTACATATGCAAACACACACACACACACACACACACACACACACGGCTCTGCCGAAAAAAAAAAAAAAAAAAAGGCCAGATAGTTGTTCTGTAACTGTTGGAGTTCGCGGAAAGAGATAGAGCAAGAAAGAAAACAGAAGAGAACTCACCAGAAGGAATGAAACTAAGGAGCAGAGAAGAGACTAAATAAGACTCGGCTCTGGAGATGGCATTAATCAGGGCAGGAGGAAAGACTGGAGTGATTCAGTAAGTAAGAAAGCAGTGCACAGTGGACAGATTCATGCAGAAGATATTTCCAACCACCAAGTCCCATCGCAGCTACCGCTTTCAATCCATGCACATCCTCCACCCCCCCCCACCAAACGCTTTGAAAAGAAAGATATTTGCTGAGACTTCTTTCTGTTTTCATTTTGTAATATGCCTTGAAATTCACATACACATGTTCACAGTTCCTTTGGAAAAGAATTCTTTGATGCTCTTTTATTTTTGTGTTAGAAAGAAGCCTGTAAGAATTAGCATGAAAAACATTTCCTGTTGTGCCTGTGAAGCCCCTGCACAAGTTCTGCAGTCTTTGTCCTAATTTCTCTTCTTGCTGTGTCACCCTAAAAACTGCTGAAAGCAAACAGCTTATTCAGAGTCATTGGCCACTTGGTGTTCGGATCAGCTCCAGCAGTTCATACAAGATAAGGCAGTGGCCTATTAACCAGCAAAGGTCAGGTTTGAATTACAGAAATGGCTTCCCCATTGCTTAGCCCTCCGTCTTCTCTCACCACATCATAAAACTTTCTAAAATGTAGGAATTCCAACTAAAGGACTTTTTAAAAAGCAGTGTAAATGCTCTTTTTTTTTTTTTCAAAGTAGCTTAGAATCATTGCAAGTGTGACATTAAAATGCCATTATAGCAAGCCATAATCGTGTTTCTAAAAATCTGTCCTAAAGAAAATTTCAGATTTATTACTGTATCTGTATGAAACTGAGTTTAGTAAAACAATATTTATATTTTTAAAATTGTGAACAACTTAAATACCTGACTTAAGAGGAATAATTGCAATTAATAGGACATAGCCATATAGTAAAAAATTAGATGACACATAGATTATGTTAATGAAGCAGCTTTTTAAATTGAATTTTAAATGCTCTTTTTTTGAAAGGGAAAATGACGTAGAAGGAGAAACAGAGGAAGATCTTCCTTCCATTATTTCACTTCCTAACTGCCCACGATAACCCGGGGATGGGTGAGACTAAAGCTAGGAGTCAGAAACTTCATCCAGGTCTGCCACAAGTGTTGCCAGAACTCAAGCACATTGATCATCGTCTACCACCTCTTAAGCACATTAGCAGGGAGCTGGATGGGAAGCAGAGCGACTGGGACTCCAATCCCAGTGCCCTGACAGGGAATACAACAACTACGTGACTGTTCAGCCCACAGCACCCCAAAGCCTGTCCTTTATGAACTGTAACATGCATGCGACCTGCTTGTAATAAGTTTATGGAAATGCAAGGACAAAACAGTACATTGTTTCTAAAGTATAATTTAAGTGAATTATACTTGAATATGTATATAAAGTAATAGAGGTTAACTGTTCAACTCATGTTACGTAACATAAATTCATATTTAGACACTTTCCACTGTACTCTACACTTGTGGCCGAATTACTGAAGTCCTCTATGGGGTTTAGTCATGTTTGATATAAGCGAAATGATATTATTTGCTCCCTAATGTTTTTGTGAGAATCAAATAAAGAAACTTATACAAAGCACTATAGTGTTGTCTGATTCATGCTTTTCAATAAATATTAACTGCTATGATAATTAGCCAATTGTTGTTTTGGTGGTGTTATCACTACATTATATTATTGCTGCTATTACAATTATTAATATTTTCTTAGTTCAAGAGGAAACAAGACTTAAATATTTACAATGGTTATTTCTACATGGCAGGTTTGCTACTTTCTATTTATAATTTTTTGTTGTCTTTTATCAATTTAGGACAAGAGGCACACAAGGCTTTCAGCATCAATGAAGAATAAAATCACATGACTAAATGTAAAATACACATGGCTGGAATCATTTCCAAACTCTGAAATGCCGAAGTGCAGATGCTGCATTCACAGCAAATGAAGAACGCATGTCACACATCAGACCTCTGACACACTGGTGTTGGCTTCCAAGGCACTGACTTCAACTGCTTAGAATCCAAAGGGTTTCCCCAGCTGCTGAGCTATAATTTAATCCTGCTCTTGCCCACATAATTGTTGAAGGCAGACCAACCCATTCCTAATTGATATGCTTTATTTATGTCCTGTCTTTGAAGGAATATCCTTAAATATAACACAGTCAGCAATGGGTATTGGTTTGTTTGGTTTGGTGGTACTCTGTCTCTGTGATCAAAAAACATCATTCAAATGAAAGAAAAAGCATTTAAAAGAATTTGCCATTCTGAAACAAATGGCAACAATCCAAACTGAAAAGGTATTATCATTTCCCCCAAAAGAACTGAAAAACCACCATGGGATTTAGATACCAACAGTGACACATCTTAATTTGTTTTATAAGATGCTCCCTTGGGAGTATAAATAAGATTTGATAAGAGCTATATGCTTTCTAACTTTCTGATTTATTTGTCCCTTCAATCCAACCACCCAACGCTCTCTGAAGAGATCAAATTTCTACTCTGGGAATTTCACATCATGTTTAATTCAGTTGATACATTCAGAACCTCCTCTTCTAAGAAAACCTAAAAGGCTCGATTTCAAAGAATCTTTCATTCATATGTTTTATATTTAAATCTATAAAACTAGAATCAACCAACTTCTGGGACAAATAATATAGTAAGGCTAAAATAGGCTCATTTGATTTGATTTTTATTCTTTATTACTTATGCATTGCTCAGGACATGATACATTGGACCATGCAAATGCTAAAGCTGAAGAAGTCCTTCAAACTAATTCTCTCGACAAAGAGGATAATTACAGATTAAACCAATTACAGTTGGTTTATAAGATCACAGTCCAGGCAAGCGGAAACAGTATTTCATTTATTTGGCATCCAGATCCTGTCCTAAATGTAGATGGGGAAACTTCCAGACAGAACCAGATTAGATCATCCATAGTAATACCCACCCACCGCCCCCAGGATGAGCCTACTGTTTGAAGCCCAGGACAGCAAAATAAGTACATATCTTTAGAAAAAAATAAAATGAGTGAAAGTTGGGGGGCCTTGTGACAGACGTTAAGACTGCTAAAGGATCGAGAGGAAGCGGACTGTGGTTTTCAAGTGCAAAGTTCGGAACACTGATAGTTCAGCAGTTACAGCCAAGAGAGTCGCTCCGCACATGGGCAAATCTAATAAGCTTCAGGGTGAAGAGCAGTCAGAACTTAATTTTTTGAAAAGTGTTGATCATTTTTCTGGAGCAAGGACAGATTATGGAAAACATCTAAGTTTGTAGAGGGCAAGGGAAGCAGCTGATGTGTTAATGCATGCAGGGAGAACGGTCTCACCTGTAATAGGTGTTCCTGAAATTCAGCTACCATCATCCACCTTCTCTGGGACCAACGGGATCCATTTTCTCCATTTGCAATATCTTCAACCATTCCCTCCCTCTCCCAGCCCACCTCCCCACTGCCTCCCCTTTGCCCCATTCTAAAGGTATGCCAGGCATTCTCTTGCCCAGTTTCAGAGTTCCCACACCTCAAAATCCACCAACAATCTTGAGACAGTGGTCTATATTTGGTGTTCAGTCTCTCACTTCTCATTCACGTCCCTATCCATGGTAATTGCACTTCTGATTCCATTTCCCTATCAAAGTACCAAAGTCCAAACCAGTAGCCACTACTCACTCGGTCCTTGTTCTGACCCCTTCTCTTGTACTGCACAATCTTACACCTATTCCTTCTGAGAGACTGCACCCACTGCCATGCTTTTCACCACAGTGGTCTTGATTGGTGACCTGAATTTCACTCATGAATTCTAGGGAGACCTTACCTATGTGTGCTTTCCTTACGCTGTCCATCAGTTTGGTGACACTACCATCCAAGCAGTCACTGAGACTAGTAGTTACCTAAAAGTTACCCTCATTTCCTTTCTTTATCATGTTTCAAACTCAATTTTGTTTTTTACAACTGCCTAATTCCATTTGTTATGTCTTCAATAACTCATAGAAGGAATGATATCTCAGCTCTGTGGTGAACTCCTTGATCACATTGGCTCCTGGTCAAGTCCACTCCTTCCACCAGAAGGCTCTGTGTTTTCGTGGGAAACCTTCCTTGATTTTGAGAGTACATACTCTTAGAATTGTACTCATTGTGTAAAATCAGTACTTCCAAAGATTCCAACACAAAATTACCAGTTTTCTGGTGGATATTTAGCAAACATCAAGCAGATTTTCTTTTTCAAATATCTGCCCCTTCACCCGTTCGCCTCCTCTTCCTATAGCATTTGAGTTCATGGCAACACTCAATCATTCTGAAATGGAACTCAGTTATCTCCCTCACAAACCTGTTTCTCTTACTTTGAAGAATGTATCTGATGCTTTAGAAAACAAGGGGAAAAAAGCTTGGACTCATCTTCAGGTGCTCCTTTCACGTAACCAGCCACATGCACAGGTCTACAATTTCTGTGGATTTCAAGCCTGAAAGGTCTTTTGAACATATATGTTTTGCCTTTTTTATTTTGGTCCCTAATTTATTCATGCTTTTCTACTATGAAAGAAACTTAACATTATTCAAAAGTTTCAAGTAGAGGAAAAAGACACATTAATGATACAACGTTGGTAAGATTTTTGCTATATTTCTTTCAAAAAAATTTTAAGTCAGCTTTTGAAAGGTAGAGCCAAAAGTGAGTAACTGAAAAAAAGGAAAGATAGAGGTTTTTCCATCTGCTAGTTCATTCTCCAAATGCCTGCAACAGCCAGGACTGAGCCAGCGGGAAGCCAGGAGGCAATTATGGCTCCAAAGATTCCCACATGGATGTGAAAGTTCCAAGCACTGGTTATCATTCACTGTCCGTCAAAGTGCACATTTGTAAGAAGCGAGATTAGAAGCAGAGCAGGGACTCAAACCAGGGCACTCCGATATAGAATGCCAATGTCACAAGTAGAAGTTAGCCACTATGTGGGGTCCAGCGCAGTGGACTAGCGGCTAGTCCTTGCCTTGAACGGGCCAGGATCCCATGTGGGTGCCGGTTCTAATCCCGGCAACCCTGCTTCCCATCCAGCTCCCTGCTTGTGGCCTGAGAAAGCAGTCGAGAACAGCCCAAAGCCTTGGGACCCTGCACCTGTGTGAGAGACCAAGAAGAGTTTCTGACTCCTGGCTTCAGATCGACACAGCACCGGCCATTGCAGCCACTTGGGGAGTGAATCATCGGATGGAAGATATTTCTTTCTGTCTCTCCTCCTCTCTATATATATCTAGCTTTGCAATAAAAATAAATAAATCTTAAAAAAGAAATTAGCCACTACACCACAACACTCACCCCTTTAGTGTCTTTCATTCATAAATGTAATGTGTAGCTTTACATATACTGATTAACATTTTTATCATTTTTCTCATGATGCCACATTGACCTTATACCATCTTAGATGGTTTCAATAAGACTCAGCTTCATTTTCTATGCTTATTCACAGTGAATTAGTTGGCTTTTTGTTACTACAACAAAATACTTAAGACAGGTTACTTACGAAGGAAGGGGTTTTTTTGGCTCACAGTTTGGGAGGTTCAGATTCCAAGATCAGGCAGTTCCTGCTGCTACTGTTGTCTGGCAGGAACAAAGGAGAGTGAAGTACAAGTGAAGGAGTGAACACGTGGTGAGCCAGAAAAACCAAAGAGGTTGAGACCAACCTCAACTTCCATCACCAATCCTCCAGGAAGAACTTTGCTGTGAAGACATACTACCTCATGAACAGGCACCCACCACTAGGCCCACCTCCTAACTGTGATGGGATTAAACCTTCATTCACTTAGAGCACTTGACTTACTACTTTGGGTTTAAGTGTGAGCACAAGCTGGGGATGAGGAGTGGGGGTGATTGTGTTCAAATGATAGCATACAGCTTCCCAAAACTGAATATTTGGGGGATATCCTTATTCTGACATCCTTGATGAACCTTTATAAACATGGTTAATTTCCTAGACATCTATCAGAAAATATCAAGCTTCCTAATGGAACTTTTATACAATGCCCTCATCAACTTATCTAAATTATAACAAGTAATATTTTTAAAAAGATTCATTTACTGATTTATTTGAGAAGCAGGGTGATAGAGGAGAGACAGGCACATACACACACACACAGAGTGGTGTCTTCCATCTGTGGTTGGCCAGGCCAAAGCCAAGAGCCTGTAACTCTAACTAGATGTCCCACTGAAGTGGCAAAGATCCAGGTAATTGGGTCATCATCTGTTGCTCTTCCAGACATATTAGCAGGGAGCTGAACTGGATGGGAAGCAGCCAGGACTCTAACTGACATTCCTATATGGAATGCTGGCATTGCAAGGCACAACCAAATCTGCTATGCCACACAATCAATTCCACAAGTAATATTTTTATCTGATCTTTTATAACACCATTGTTTACTTAGACGGTTGTCACCAGACTCAAAACAAAGTGATCAAAAATATTAATATTTTTACCAATATGAACACTAAAATCCTGGTCTTTCTCTTATACTAGGAGAATACTAGACTACTAGAAGTCATTTAGCTTACCTTTACTCCTAAGTTACAATTGACGATTCAAAATATGCACTCTAGAATCAGATTTGGGTTCAAATCCCAGCTCATTAATTTCCATGCGACTTTGGGTTAGTTTCTTTTTTTAGTTTTCCACGACGTCATCTATAAAATGGGAGTAATCATAATTACAGTGTTAGAGAGAACATCAAGAGACACTGTAAGACACACAAGGTTTGTAAGCAAGTGACTAGTGCAGAGAAAGCAATGAGAAGCACTGGCCATTATAATGATTTATTAGCCTTACAAAGTAATGATTAGATGGACATTTATGTTCTATTGCTGCGCTCTGAAATAGCATGGGCCCGCTAACTTTTTCTTGGGTTTTGCTGTGTACCATACTCCTGCATCCTTAATCATTTACAGGCAATAAAGAGCCTAAGCACGTAAAACATACAGGTCAGTCAAAGGCTCATCATAGCTTATATCACCTCACAGAAAAAGCTGAGGGCCTCACAACCACTTGACTTGCATTTAGGATGATGCATACTTCACCAACCCTGTTTATACAGCCTTCAAAAGGTAAAACAAGTATTCAAACCATTCCTTTTGTTTAAGGATCTGTAAAAAATTCATTTCACTGGATTTTACTAAACCACATTTCTTTTCCGTTGCTGAGTTTATCATGCTTTGAATCATACAGCTTATACCATCACATATTTCGTCCTAGTTTTGATGAAAGTGGTGATATTGTCAAGTGGCTCTAATGAATGAGTCCCTTTACAGCAATAACTCTGGTGTTCGAAGTGAATGTATTTGCTCATTTCTTTTTCTCATCATTGACTTAGACCGAGATCTGGAAATCTACGTAAGAAAAATTACAATCAGAAGTGAGGAACATGCTCCCCCTTTCTTTGAATATTTGAAAAGATTACCCATATCCTTATGAAACCCAAACTTTTCATCTTTTGGGAAGCCTAATAAAATCACTTGCAAATATACTGAGCACAAAGTGTGTTAATTTGATGATTTATAATTTACTAAAAACATATTTTAAATATGGCAATTGACAGATCACCTGTTTGGTTGGTTGAAGACAATAATTAAGGAAACTTTTTCAGGTTTTCTTAGAAAAGCAACTTTTCCATTTTTTAATGTTACTTTAAAACATTTCTAAAGTTAATTTCTTATATGAGTTTTGTATAGCCCCAAGCGTTAATCTAATTCAAAAGTCAAGTAAGATTGAAAGAGTATCTCCATAAAATAAAATTAATAATTTAAAAGCAATATTTCAAAGCTTCACCTTGAAGGCTGTGTGTGTTTTTCTCAAAGGTGACACGTACTTTAAAAATCCTAAAATAAGCCCACTTTTATGGTTAAGATATGACTTTACCATTCTTATTGGTAAACAGTTTAAAAAGTTTTAGCCACCAGAGGTTGAGTGTACCCTATAATAAATAAAGCAACGTCAGTGATGATCAACTTGATTTGAGCTGTGTAGACAGATGATTTAAACAACTCACTCCCAACAGGAACATTTTTCCTTCCCTTTGGAAGGGTACTCAATTTTCTTCTTCTCACCCAGTCTTTTTTTTTTTTAAGCTTCACTCTAAGTTACCAACAAAGGAGAGCCTGAAGACTCAGCTCACTCTTCACCTGTTAATCCTTTGCACATAGGTACAAATGAAGTGTGTTTGTGAAGCTTCCATTTTTTTCCCCTAAAGATAAATACAAAATCAAAACCGTGAAACAGGTGCTACAAAACCATACCCAACCCAAGTGAATTTCTCCTTTCAAACATCATTAGTAGAAGAGTGCATGTAGCAAAGCGTGAACTAAAATAAATCTTAGAGACTAGCTAATATCGTTTTAAAGGGACAAAGAGAGCAATACAAAGTGAAGCAGAAAAGCAAGTGGTTTCACTTATAAAACGTTACAAACAGACCAAGATGGTGTTAGACAAAAAAGGCCTAGCAGTACTTTCTTGTATTAAATTATTTTTAAAGATATTTTTAAAAGGAGGGGCAAAGAGAGAGAGTGAGAGAAAAAGAGTGTGAAAGAGAGTATTGTCATCTATTAACTTCCCCAAATATTCAAACAACAGCCCACGCTGCACTGGGGCTGAAGCCAGGAGCCAGGAAATCAGTCCAGGTCTCCAACATGGCTGGCAAGAACCAGTCAACGCAAAACATAGAGTCAGGAACCACAGCCAGGAATTGAATACAGAGACTCTGTGTGACAGTGGAGTCTTAGCATCTAAACCACTAGGATAAATACCCACCGTCAACAGTTATTTTTTAAAATGATACAGTTGTTTCCAATGATGTTGGATCATTATTTTTTGTTGTCTGTCACCTACTGATTATGGTATACCATAAGGAAATTCAAAATACTTAGTCCCACCAACAAACATCTTCTCTGAAATAGATACATTACATCCATTTTACAGATTAGAACTAAGTCTTAGAAGCATTCAAAACGTTGCCAAAAATCACTCAGGACTTGAGCTGAAGCTATTAGTTACCCTGCTAATATTCCCTTTTACTTTTGCATGTTCAAAATAGTCATTGCTTTTAATTTGCTAAGCAATTGTCATTATTCTCTTACTAATATTCATATAACCCATTATTTTCCTTTCCAAAAAAATATATTTATTTACATATTCTTCCATTCGCTGGTTCACTCTCTCATTGGTAGCAACAGCAGAGGCTGGACCAGGTTAAAGCCAGGAGCTGGGGATTCCAACACGGTCTGCCAAGTGAGTGGCAGGAACCTAAGCGCTTGGGTGATCTTCCACTAGCAAGAACCTGGATCAGAAGCAGAGCAGTAGGGTCTTGAACAGGTTCTCCAATACAGGATGCCCATGTTGCAAGCCATGACTTAAACCAATGGGCCACAACACTAGCTCCTCTTTGGTTATTTTGTTTCAAAATAGATGTTGTTAAACTTCTCAGGTATTTCTACAAAAGTTTGGTTTGTTTCTTCTATTTTGTGTTTCTTCCAGTACACATGAATATGAAGCAGCATCAGATCTAAAAAGTGGCATGTTGCCATTTTCAGGAACTCAGATCCCTGAACACAAATAACTAAGATTTGAAATACAGGACGTATGCATTTTTTTTAAGTCTACAAAATGGGATGTTATTAAGATTGTTTGTTTGTTTGTTTGTTTGTTTACTTGTTTTTTAGGATTCAATTTCAGAGGCATAGGGATTTCCCTTCCACCTCCCCCTCTCAGTCTCACTGTTTAAATGATTTCTTTGGCATGAGCAAGCCACATTGAATGAAGCAGGAAATCACAGAGAAGAAACAAAAATCTTTACCATTTGGACTTTCCATATTTATCATCTTAGTGTATTAGGGGCACCTCAAAAAATGCATTATGAAACAAGATTGAAAGATAAGTACACTGTGGGGTGAAATTTTTTTTCAATGCATATACAGTTTTTCACTGAATTTGCTTTTTATGAACTCTCTGTAGCCCTTCCCTATTGAAGGGCATCCATATTGAAGTTATTGAGGAAAAAAAAACCTGTATTCTGAAATAACGTTGAATATTTCATTAGTAGGATAGAAAAGATTGTAGGAAAAGGATTAGAGTCACAACATAAAAAAAGAGGCTGCTGTAGTTTTCTGAACATGAACATGAGATAAAAGTAACAAAAGCCTGAGTGAAGGTATACATGAGCACTTGGCTCTCACTTGATAAGCATGTCACTCACAGAAAAGCTAGAAAAGACATGTGAAGTTTGGAAGCAAATCTTCATACCTCACCGTTATTAATGTAAAACATTGTTTTAAGTTATAACTCAAGCATAGTTGAAAGTCATTGAACCTTAGCTCTTTAATGATATCATAAATCTCAGCTGTGCAAAATAGAATTCAGCGCATTTTGTGCAATATCTTGACACATAGTTGGAAGGTGAATTAGCTAATCAAAGGTCTGTTAATTTGCATGTCATCAAATTAAATTGCGGTGATAGCTTCCCTGAATTAACCAGTTGTTTAAGTATTGCATAAATACAGCCTTAGTTTTAAATAAGAACTGGCAACATTTCTGCTAAAAGTTGCCAAGTCTCAGGCTATTAAGGTTGTCCCATCCCAAGAACTTTCCACTTGTAGCTGTCAAAGATTTTTTTTTCTTAATTAAGCCCAAATAGTGCGATGTCTGAACTACTTCCTGATTATAAATTAACTATCTTTGAAAACCATTCATCTTCCAGGCCCAGGGGCTGATCCATGGTGTTCTTAGGATTTATAGACAGTGAAAAAAATTATCTGAAGGAGAGAAAGACAAAGATGGAGAAAGATTAAGACAGATAAGCAGACACAGACAGAACTCCCATCTAATGGCTCACTCCCCAGATGACTGGCTCAATCCAAATCTCCCTAGGGACAGCAGGAACACAATTATTAGAAACGTCACCGCTGCCACCCAGGGTCTGCATCAACACACAGCTTGAGTCAGGAGGAGGAGCCAGCTTGTTGAACCCAGATACTCCAATGTGAGACAGAGAAACGTGAATCACTAGGCTAAACATTTGTTCCAAGATTTATGGACTTTTAATGGGAAGAGCTGGAGGAGGCAGTGCTACAACAAAGAAATACCTTAGCCAGGGAGCAGGTACTACTGAGCAGGGCTTACTGAGGGAGGAAATATGTCCATTGAGAGTGGGGTGTGATCACTTCTTGGCCTTTTGGCTAAGATCAAGTGTGAGAGTGGGGTGTGTTCTGTTAGCACAGTTTCCATAATTGGTCAGACCAGCCTAGTTTTCCGCACTGGAGAAAGGCATCCAGTTTCCTACCAGAGTCCCTTCTCATAGACCTAAATAATCACACTGCTCTGTCCATTGCTCTTAGTCTTTGGGCCCAGGGTTCTGTGTAGTTCTCTGGAAGTGGCTATATATCACTTTTTAAGACCTAATTCTTCTACTACAAAACAACTTCCCCTCCCCCAAGCTGTTTGGGAGTGTTGCTATAGAACTTCTAAACCTTGGTCCACTTACCAGATGTGCAGAGAGCCAGTCACTGACATTGGGGTGGTGAAAGAAAGTAGGTATTTATCAGAGAGTACACAAGGAGCCAGGCAGCTATTGTTTAATTCCCAGGTTCTTAATTGTTCAAGTTGGCTGGTCACTGGTGCTTGTAACCTTCCTTCGGTTGGCAATGCCCTACTCTTTTGGGAATTTTTTATGATGATCAGGTGGGCTTCAGTCTGTCTGTGGAGTTACACGTAAGTGGTAGTTATCTTCTGTTCCAAATTTGAAATTCACCTAAACAAATCTCTCAGACAAATTGGCCAACAGGGTTTTCCCTGTTGGAGAAGCAGAAGAGTTCCTAAGTCTGGGGACTAGAACCTGGTGGGGCCAGCTGTGTCACTCCCTCGTTTCAGTGAATTCTTTTTGCCAAAGTCAGGCCAGGACAGCTGGGGCTGAAGGAGACAGGTTAAAAGGCTGGCTCCTTGCTTCAGATGATAAGGGTTCTATCTTAGTTTCAGTATCATGTTTATTTTCTCACTTATAGTTTCTTGTTCCTTTCATTCATTCCAAAACACACAGCTCCATACCTTTTTGCATATAAATACTGTGCTCAGTAATAGGTACTAGGCTAATTTCAGGGGATTAGAGTGATACATAATTTAGAAGCAACCTCTTCATTCTTGCGGCTCACACGTGCAAAGCTGAATCTGCTTTGGCTCTTCAGCTTTCCGTCATTTTGGATATCCACTCTGCCCCACACAGCCTCAATCCCAGAGTCTCTGCTTTTGCAACAACCTAAGTAAACACTGGGAAATGTGGCTGAGCTGGACAACCATCTTGGGCAGACTGCAGTGTGTTCATCAAGCTCCCAGCCAATCTGAAGCATAGCACTGCAGGATTCCGAATATGAGCAGTGGCTTTGCCTTCCCTGCGCTAAATACAGCTGCTGCTTTTCAGGTGCCAGTTAGTGTTTTCCTTGTCCCTGGAAACTTTTTCTCTTCTGTGAAAATGCAGTGGTGAATCATGGAGACCCCACAAGGAGAGAACTGTGCTGGGTGGTGGAGGGCACCTGCGGAGAGGGCCACCATGGCAGTTCCCCTGCTGAGTGGCTCTGCTGGGCACACAGCCATCTTCCACCCCAGGCCAACATACCCTGGTTACAGTCGTGCTAATGATCTGCTTTAATCCAACCAAAACAAGAATAGGCAATCTCAAAGGTTTTTAAGAAAAATCTAGTTCTGCCTTTGACCCAGGCTATTTTTCCTCCACTTATTTAAGTTCAAAAGCAATGTATGCTTATGCATTTGTTTCAAACTAGAAAATCAACCTTATTATATTTGATCAGCCTCTTATTTGAATTTACAGACTTGCTTACATAAAGATAGCGTATTTTGGATTTGGGCCTAATGGTAATGTATACAATAATACAAAAACTTATTTGTTACTTCTTTGCTATATACATAAAATACTGACCTTGTGAGTAAAAGTCTTTTGTATACATTTTTAAACATGATTGTGTTGCTGAAGAGTTGTAAGAGCAAGGTTTTAACACAAGGTCTTAACATGGCTTCTAGGAGAATTATACTGTTCATTAGGAGACACATTGCTCACAGCTGTGTCAGAGCATTTTGGATTCCACATCAATGACATCATTGTTATTATTTAACTATAATTCACATCTGTGAAGCAGTTGGCCACAAATTGAAATTGTTCTTACACTGGTTCTAAGGCAAGGGTAGTCATTTTTGGCTCAGAAATTAAAAACCAGTTAGCTGCCCACATGCCAGATTGGAGTGTTTGGGTTCAAGTCTTTGCTTCACCCTCAGTTTCTGCTTCCTGCTAATGCACTCCCTAGCAGGCAGCAGGTGAAGGCCTGAAGCACTTGGCTCCTTGCCACATGCATGGGACACTTGAGTTGAGGTCCCTGCTTCCAACTGCCACCCAGCCTGACCAGTCACAGTCCACAGGCATGGTGAACCAGAGGATGGAAGCTCGGCGCACTAGCAAATGCTTTTAAAAAATTATTCAAGACAGGGAAGAAAGCTGTAACATAAAATAATCACACCACTGAACAGTTTGAAGAAAACTGCCAAGGGTGTTTCTTCTCCTTTCTGAAGATTGTATTTTTAAGGCTTTAAAGGGAAAACATGGTTCCATGAGATCAAAGAACTGTTTGAGATTCCTTTTCACTTACCCGTGTTCTAAAAATCTGTTCCATAGTTTCTGCTCAGAAATGTGTCCGCAAGGCAGATAGCACCTAAAGCCTAAGTCAGAGTCCTGCGCAGATCTGATCATGAATCCGCAGCCTGCTAGGCAAAAATACCAGAGCAGGTGGTCTCAGGTTCTCACCACCGGTGCAGAGGACAGAAACCAGCGGGAAACATCCACCATCGGCTTTCCCTTGCTTTATCTCTAATGCCAACTTCTTTCAAAATAGCTTGAATATCACTCTGCATCCTTCGGTTGGGAACAAGTGATTTTTCTCATTGTTTTACAAAAGGAAACAAACCCCACATTACTTTTTAGTTAGCCCAGACGAAATTGCTCCTTGACTTCCTTCATTCAAAGCAAAGAAAATAAATCTGTGCAGATGGAAGAATATAGCCATGGAAATAGAAACGAGAACTGGGCAGGCATGTTCTGCTCCAAGAGGATATTTGCAGCAGGAGAAACAAAACCCCTGCTATTCCTTCCTTCAGACATGCAGCGCAGTGCTGGAGAGTCAAACATGCAGTAGAGTTCTGCTTATTGTAACTATCGTGCCACGCATTGCTCTGGGCAAGGAGCTGCAGTTGAAACAGGACCAAGTTTCCACCCTATGTAGTGTGCATTCTAGTGAAATAAATGAGCAATAACTAAAATACATGCACGATGTATTCTAAGCAACAATAACAAAGCCCTAATTGTATGGGAGTAAGGCGAGAAGGGGAGTCATTTGGAGAAGGCCATGAAGAAACTTCTCTGGGAGACTTTCTTGAGTTGAAAATGAGGAGTATGGCTATCAGAAGAGCAGCTTCCTGTGAAATGAACAGCTACTGAAATTGTCCTCTGGCAAGAATAACTTTGTTGTATTCCAGACATAAAAGGAAAGGGACCAAAGAGTTGTGTTGCCAGAGGGAGGGTTGCATGAGATCAGAGCAGGGTGGTGGGAGATAAGGCTAGGAAAGTGTGCTTGTCCAGAGAGATCTTCTTTGGACTTTTATTTCAGGTGTGAGAAGAATCACAGGGGGAGTTTGAACAGGACAGTGTAAGAATGTGGCTTCTATTTCAAAAGATGTGGGCTGCTTTGTACAGGACTGATTACGGAAGTTCGACAGCGGCATCAGCAACGGGTTGAAAGGCTTTTCCACTATTGCAGATGAAAGGCACGATGGCAAGAAAGGGGTGCTGGGTGTGCAGGTGGTGAGCCTGGTCAGAACCAGCGTGGATTCTGTAAGTAGGACTGACTGGACTTGCAGACAGGAGAGGTGGTTGCAAGCTGGGAAGCAGGGAAAGAATGGAGGAAACCTCTCAGGGGGTTGGCAATGTGAGCGAGGGCAAAGTGATTCCACAGCTGAAATGGACATCCCGAATACATAAGACAAACCCTGGCCTCAGGAAGGCGAGAGGAGGGGCCAGCATTGTGGCGTATCCTGGAGTGCTGGTATCTCATATCAGAGCGCAGATTCAGGTCCTGGCTGTTCTGTTTCTGGTCCCGCCCCCTGCTCATTTCTGTTACGAAGGTTGTAGATGCAGGCACGAGTGCTTGGGCTCCTGCCACCCATGCAGGAGACCTGATGGAGTTTCTGGCTCCTGACTTCTGCCTAACACAGCTGCAGCCAGGCCATTTGGGGACTGAACCAGTAAGTGGATCATCTCTTTCCCTTTGTGTTCCTCTCCCCCTCTCTGCTACTCTACCTCTCAAATAAATGAAATAAATAGTTTTTAAAATGTATTTATTTTATTAGAAAGTCAGGTTTACAGAGATGAATGACAAGAGAGGAAAGATCTTTTGTCCACTGACTCACTCTCCAAGTGGCCACAACAGCTGGAGCTGAGCTGAGCTGATCTGAAGCCAGGAGCCCCCTTGGGGGTCTCCCACATGGGTACCGGGTCCCAAGGCCTTGGACCATCCTCGACTGCTTTCCTAGGCCATAAGCAGGAATCTGGGTGGGAAGTGGGGCAGCCGGGGCATGAACCAGCATCCATATGGGATTTCTGGTGAATGCATGGCAAGAACTTTAACCTGTAGGCTACCACACCAGGCTCTGAAATAAATATTTTTAAGAAAAAATTGCATCATGTCTCTGGAAGGAAACCAGCAAACACACACACACACACACACACACACACACACACACACACACACACCTGGCAAATGTTGCTATAGAAACAGACAGGATTTTTTTTACCTCTGTTTTTCATGACTGTGTAACTGCTTCTCTTTCTGCCTTTCACACAGTACATAATTGAATGAGGTCACCTATTGAGATATCTGATATTTCAGTGCAGGCTGATTGCACATGTTAATTTGTAGATCAGCAGATTTTTCATGGTTGTTTATCAAGCAACTATCTCTTGCTTCACAACAAAGAAATAGGTGGAAAAGTATCCCCACCTTTTCCTTTTTTCCCATACAGATGCAGTGGTCTATGATAGCATCTTTTAGTACTTCTTCAATTCTACCTTTATATTTTGTAGGATCAAAATGAGGGTGAAGTGGAGTGTTAGGCTTCATTGTAGGCGTTTCCACACTCAGGGAAAGAACCACGGGAAAGGCTACACAGGGAAGGGAGATATGTCCACCACAATCGCAGAGTAGCAACTTGCAGATTCTTAGACTTAGGAGGGTATACGACAATGCACATCCCAGGAACCCACCTGTGGGATTCTGGGGTTCAATAAGAGGACAAATAGCTTAAAAGTCTTTATACATAACAAGCCTTACCCATGTCTGACACTAGAGTGGCAAGCTCATCCTTGCAGACAGGCCATCTTCTCTACGCTGTTCCCTCGCATCCCATGCTGTCAGGTTTCTAGGCTACAGAAACAGGAATCATGGTCAGTATAAAACTTTGGAACTAAGTATGTTGAGAAGTAAAGCATAGAGATTCTCCAAACTAAAATTAACACCAATTAATCTTCCATACTTACTGCTTAAGATCACCTTGATATCAAAACCAGACAAGGATACAACAATTGCAGCAATAGCAAAAAAAGTAACTATGGGTCAACAATATTAATGAACATAAATGCAAAAATCCTGAATAAAACACCACCAAACTGAATCTAACTGCAGGCTAAAAAGACCATTCACCATAAGGATGTGGAATTTATGCAGGGATGCAAGTATTACTCAATATTCACAAATCAACAAGCAGGATACAGTTCATCGACAAAATGAAGGACAAAAAAATGATCATTTCAATTGATGCAGAAAGGGCATCTGATAAAACCTAATATCAATTCATATTAAAAACTCCAAACAGAATGGATATAGAAGAAACAAACCTCAAAACAAAAAAAAAGTTCATTAATTCCAAGTCAACATGTAACACATGGAATGAAGTTAACACTTTCTCTAAGATCTAAAGCAAAACAAAGAAGCCCTCTTTAACCACTATTATACTACCACAGTACTAAAGGCTCTAACTAGAGCGACTAGGCAGGAGAAAGAAATGCAAGGGGCAATAAAATTGGAAAAGAAGAAGTCAGCTATCATTGCCTGAAAATGACACAACCATGTATACAGAAAATCCTCAAAACCTCTATTACCCCCAAAATATAAGCAGGGCCAGCACTATGAAGCTGTGGGTCAGGCTTCTATCTTAAGTGCCTACACTCCATATGGACTTCTGTTAGAGTTCCAGCTGCTCCACTTCTGATCCAGCTCCCTGCTAATGTGCTTGAGAAAAGCATGGGAAGATGGCCCAAGCCCCTGGCTTCTGGCTTTAGCCTGACTTAGCCCTGGCCACGGAAGCCTTTTGGAAAGTGAATCAGCAGACAAAAGATCTCTTCTTATCTCTTCCTCTTTCTGTAACTCTGCCTTCAAATAAATCAATAGCTGCTTAAAAAAAAATATATATATATATATATATGAATAAACTTAACCAAAAAGATTTAAGAAATATCTACAGTTAGCACTATAAAACACTAATGAAAGAACTTAGAGAGGAAATAAAGAAATGGTAAGACTTGTTTGTGGATTGGATTAGAAGAATCAGTATTATTTAAAGTCCTATGATATCCAAAGTGATTTAGAGCTTCAGTGCAATGCTAAGCAAAATATCAATGACATTTTTTCACAGAACTAGAGAAAATACCACTAAAATTTTGCAAAAGCAGATTCTAACTAGTGATAGCAATTGTGAGCAAAATAACAAAGCAACAGATGTTATACTACCAGACTTTAAAAGCTTTCAGATATTTATAGCAATTAAAATGACTGTAGTGTTGGCTTAGAAACAGAAACACAGACCAGTAGAGAAGAGATCCTAAAAGTAAACCCACACATGCATAGCTAACTGATCTTTTTAAAGTGCTTTATTTACTTTACTTATTAGAAAGTCAAAGTTCAAGAAAGATATTAAGAGAAACTGATAATGTCTGAGGCTGGGCCGGGCAGACTCCAGAAATCAGGACCTTTACCTGGGTCTCCACTTGTATGGCAGGGACCCAAGGGCTTTAGTCATCAGCTGTTGCCTCCTTGTAAGTGCATTAGCAGGAGGCTGCATAAAAGTGAAGGCAGGACTCAAACCCACACATTCTAATATGGAATGCAGGCACACTCAGCAGGACCTTAACCAGCTTTGCAACAACACCTACCCTGATATTTAACAAAGGTAGTCAGAACATGATACCCACACGCAGGAAAAATAAAATTAGACTCCTATCTGGCTCTCATAATGTAAAAATTCAACTTAAAATGCTTTCAAGAACTAAATGTAAAACTTGAAACCTTCAATTTACCATAAGAAAGCACTCAACACATGTTTCAGGACAATGGAAAGAGTAAAGACTTCTTGTTTGTTTTTTTAATCAGATTCCAAAAGCACAGGAGAAACTGCTTGTAAGCTTGCATCTGATGAAGGGTTAATGAGCAGACTATGTAACCAACTCAAGCAACTCAATGGTAAAATACATAACACTTCAATTTTAAAATGGGCAGTAGAGAAGGATTTTACCTATCAGTGAAGATGCTCATGGTCTGTCGCGGCAAACCTGGACTTGATACCAGATGCAGCTGCTGACTCTGGCTTCCTGGCCCCGGGAGGTAGCAGTGATGGCTCATACACCTGGGCTCATCCTAACTATGTGGGAGAGCTGGCTTGAGTTCCCAGCTCCTGAACTCAGCCTTGGCCCAGCATCAGCTGTGGCAGACACTGAAGGAATGAGACAGCAGATGAAATCTCTCTCTCCCATCCTATCTTCATGAGTATGTGTGCTTCTCTTTGTCTCTGACTCTCAATTAAATAACTTTTAAAAATGGCCAATAAATGCAGTGATTTCTAAGAAGAAGATGCACAAATAGTTAGCAGATACATGAGGAATTGTTCCCCATCACTAATTGTCAGGGAAATACACATCAAACCACGGTAAAATATTTCCTCAATTTAATTATATTGGTTACTATCAAAAAGAAAGAAAGATACCAAATGCCCAAATGCAGGTGAGAATATGGGAAAAAAGGACTCTTGCATCCCCTTCCTATGTATATTTGTGCAAACATTGTGCCAGTTCTTCAAAAAATTAAAAATAGAACTGCCATATCATTGAGCAATACCATTGTTACGTATTTGTGCAAGGAAAATGAATCCAGGTATCCAGAAGACATCTGTACTGCCATGTTTATTGAAGCCCTGTTCACAATAGCCAAGAAATGGAAACAACTTAAGTGTCCATCAGCCAATAAGCAACAACAAAACAGTGGGATTCATATACACCACGAGATACTACTTAGCCACGAAAATGGATGAAGTCTTATCACTTGTAATAAGGCTGATTTTTACGTGAAGCACAATAAACCCAGCACAGAAAGACAAGCAAATCATGATCTCAGTCATATATGAAATTCAGAAAATGTGTTTCTCACAAAAACTAGAAATACAGTGGTAGTTACCAGAGACTGGATAAAGTAAACAGAAGGAGAACTTAACAGGTACTAAGTTATAGTCCGATGCTCTGAGAGGTTCTGAAATATCACGGCACAGTAGGATGGCTGTAGATAATGACAATATACTCTATATTTCTGTGTTAATTTACTAAGATTTACTTCTTTATATTGGAAAAGCAGATCAGATTTTACAGAAAGAAAGATCTCTGTCCACTGGTTCACTCCCCAAGAGGCCACAACTGCCAGAGCCAAGCCAATCTGAAGCCAGGAGCTAGCAGTTTCCGCTGGGTCTCCCACACAGGTGCAGGGTCCCAAGGCTTTGGGCCGTCCTTGTCTGCTTTCCCAGGCCACAGGCAGGGAGCTGGATGGGAAGTGGAGCAGCTGAGACTAAAACCGGTGCCCACATGGGATCCTTACACATGCAAGATGAGGCTTTTGTCACTGGGTTCTTCTGTCAGGTCCTAATTCAGTATTTAAAAAAAAAAAAAAAAAGATTGGAAAGTTTCATCATAAAAAACCTTTTAAAAATGTTTATTTATTTATTTATCATCTAATTTGAGATGTAAGAAGAGACTATGGAAGACAGAGAAAGAGAAAATGTCCACAAGAGCTGGATCTGGGCCTGGTGAAGTCTGGAGCCCCAAATCCATTCTGAGTCTCCCACGTTGGTAGCAGGCCCCAAAGGCTTATATCATCACTTTCTTCTATTCAAGGTGTATCCTCACAGGAAACTGGGTTGGGAAGCAGAATCACGACTTGAATGCAGGCACTCAAATATGAGATGTTTGAATGAGATACCCAGGCGGTATCTCATTTGGTCCATCAAATGCCTATTCCATAAAGAAATGTTCCATGTGTGAGAAGATGGATATGTTTGCCCTGATGGGATATTGCAGAAGGCACACATGCATTGAAACAGCATGTGGCTCCCCATAAATACATATACTTTTTATTTGTCAGGTAGCAATTGAAAAGATAACATTTTTAAAAAGATACTAAACCCTAAACCCTAAATCTAGGTGTCAGATTTTTAAGGAAATTACATCTTTTAATTTGAAATCTAGACATATAAAAACACACCCCAAAGATGTGAACTTCAAATTAGCAAATAAGAATAGCCTTAGGATAGTTAAGTTACTCTTAATGGAAGCAGGCACAATGCATTTGACTGATTTCATAAATCTGTTTTTTTTCTTTAAGAATGCCTGGGGCAAAACTTTCAGAAAAAGTTTTTGTGACTGCGATCAGCATGTTCAAATTATGCACCATTTTGTTTCTACAATTCCTGGATCACAAGAAGTCCGGTGCAATTACTAACAAGATAGACAGCATCGCCCTCACCTTGAGACGTTGACTATGCACTCTCATTAACACGGTAGGAAAAAGTCCAAAATCATGGGTAAAATTATGGGATTTTTGTTTGTTTCCTTCAGGAACACGTCAATGTCAATGAATAACAACAGATTTTAGGAAAATGCTCTTCAACTGCAAATGCCCCAGAATCCTTTTGGGATAGACCTGCTGGTGTGTGCCCATTAATTTCTCATGGTATACTCTCATTAGGTGAAACCAAGATTTTGCGCAAGTTCCTTCTTTTTAAGATATGCCTTGGCTTTCAGAAATATTACCGTTAGTTGAAATAACTTAAGGTTCTAGGACTACCTGTCAATAGCGATATACCTTAAAGAGCATATTTTTAAAAAATCTTAAAAATTGAATATGCTTTTATCATCACTGGTTTAGTCACAGATTCACAAAGTTATTAATGAAAGCTGTAATGCTGGGTGATAACAAAAATCAAAAATAAATTTTCAATTTCCAACACAGACAAGTCTTTGTCTCCACTAACAACACTAGAAAAATGCAGATTTTTTGTCTTTTTAAAAGATTTATTTATTTTTATTGGAAAGTCAGATACGCAGAGAGGAGGAGAGACAGAGAGGAAGATCTGCTGCCCACCGAGTCACTCCCCAAGTGGTTACAATGGCCGGAGCTGCACCGATCTGAAGCCAGGAGCCAGGAGTCCCTTCCAGGTCTCTCACATGGGTGCAGGGTCCCAAAGTTTTGGGCCATCCTCGATTGCTTTCCCAGGCCACAGGCAGGGAGGTGGATGGGAAGCAGTGTGGCCAGGATTAGAACCTGCCCCCATATGGGATCTTGTTGTGTGCAAGGTGAGAACTTTAGCCACTAGGCTACCATGCCGGGCCCGAAAAACATGCGGATTTTTAAATCAGGATCCCACAGATTACTTTATTGCTGTCTATTATGAGAAGGTATTTCACAAAAATTTTGGGAAAAATGTATCTCAAAGATGTTAAAATCGAAAAATTCTCACAAGCCTGAATTTGAGGAGACTGACTTAAGTATGGCTGAGATGTTCAGAGTGAAGTTTCCTAAAGACAGGAACCTAACGCTGTGGTCCTGAGCCTGTGGACTTGGAGGCCAGCCTTGAACAAAAGCTGACTGGGATAGCAGTCAAGTGGGTACGCTTTTCTGTTTTGCTTTGCTTTAAGTTTCCTTTTCCATTGCACAGGAGTTAAAAAAGCCCAAACATGAAAAGTTAGCATTAGGCCATGAGCCAAATGAAAAGAAAATTGCATTTCCCCCAGGTAGGGCACATCGAGAGTAGAAATATAACTTTTCACATTCATGTTTTATTTCTTTGGGTTTTTTTACATCACATGGACCCGCTGCATGGTTCCCCCAGGTAGCTACAGCAGATTTCCCATTCTGTTTTTTTTTTTTTTTTTTTTTTTTCTTTTCCTGTTTTCATTACCAATCACCTAGTTTCTGCTGTGAATCAAAATGAGCTTTGGACAATGATGGCTTCAGGGTGTCCGTGACATCGACGACAACACTGCTGGGGTGGCCCTGCGGTGATACTATGGAAGATAACTGCAGGGAGACAACCTAGTCCAACTCCTTCGAATGGTGGAATTTCCTGCAGCAGCCTCACACCCAAGCAGACACCCACCTGGACAAATCAAACCCCAAGGTGTAATTGGTATTTGTGCATTTGCATACCACAAACATCTTCTCTGGTCTTGGATCAGTGAGAAAGGGGGGAAAAAAGAGAAGAGAATGAGTGTGCGGTGGAGGGGGAGGCATCACTTCCCTTATTGATTCTCATCTCCTTACTGAAAAGCCCTTTCCTTGAGCCTTAAAGCCGACGTTAGAAACCATAGCTTCTCCTGACATCAGGGAGAATCAGTGTGTTTAAGAGATACGTGGTAGAATCATTGACTGAACTTGCATGCTGAGTCTGCCATAGACCAATTCCTGAGTCTCTGAGCTTCATTTGAAAATAGGGGATGACACTGTACAAGTAGTTCTAAGAAATAAGTGAATTAACATGGATCAAATGATTAGAGGATAATTACAAAATTGAGAGCTTGATAAACATGGAGGAGCTGAAGGGTCTCTCACCTCCATCTCACCTCCACCCACCCATACCCATCTCTGTAAATAAGGGACAGTGTTGTGGCACAGGAGGTTGAGCTGCCTCTTGCAACACTGGCATCACACAGGAAGCCAGCTTCCTACTAATTTGCTTGGGAAGGAAGCAGAAGATAGAGCAAATATTCTGGATCCGAGCCACCCACCTGGCAGACTTGGATGGAGTTCCAGGCTCCTGGCCTAGACGTGCTGCTGCAGCCATTTAAGGAATAAAACAACAGATGAAAATACTTTCTCTCTCTCTCTCTCTCTCTCTCTCTCTCTCCTCTCTTCTCTCTTCTCTCTTTCCCTCCCACTCTTCCCCTCCTGTTCTTTCTTTTAAAAAGATGAAAAAACTAAACCAATTAAAAACAAAACACTAAAACAGAGAGATACATGTCCCTCATGAAGGTGTGAATGTCATGAGTGGTGCAGAAGGAAGTATCAAACAGAACTGCATTATGTAATGCTTAAAGAGATAGTTGAGGAATCTTAATAGCTTCTTGTGCCATGGAGGTCAAAGCGACAGAGAGATTCCACCCACTGGTTCATTCCCCAAATGGCTACAATGACCACAACTGGGCCATGCCAAAACCAAGAACCAGGAGCCAGGAGCTTATTCCAGATCTCCTTCATGGGTGGCAGGGGCCCAATCGCTTGAGCCATATTTGGCTGCTTTTTCCCAGGCAATGAGCAGGAGCTGGATCTGAAGTGGAGTAGCCAGAACACAAACCATCAGCCATAATGTGTGCCAGCATCACCATGCAGCTAACTGACACATCACAACGGTGGCCTAGGAAAGTGTTTGTATAGTCTTCATTATAACAGGAGAATATCACACAGGAGATAACAGGAGATATCACACTGAAACTGATCCTGTTCTCCTTGCGGTAGTCAACTTTTTATTCCTTTAACTGAAATTCCTAAAAGAAAGGAGACACTTAGGAAGGGAGAAGGTTTGATTTGGCTCACAGTTTGGAGGTCCCAGAACAGGTGGCCCCTTCAGGGTGGTTTCTGATGGAGTCAGGCTAACGCAGGTGTGTGCAGAGCGGCAATCACAGTGAGCCAGGAACCAGAGAGACTCAGGGAGCATGGACACCCTGTGCCTGCTGTGTGGTCTGTCCTGACAAAGCCATCATGCTTCCATCACAGGGCTCCACCCTGGCAAGTGAATGCAACCCTGCTGCTTCTCAAGGGTCCCACCTTCAGATAGCATCACGGGATCAAGTCTCCACATGAACCATCCACTGTTAACGTCAACTTTGCAATTCAGGCTTCTGCAAGAGCTCGAGGAGCAAAAGTGTACTTAGCCTCAAATACTATCAAATTTCTTCTTCATTTTCCATTTGAAAACGTGAGCATTTCAAAAGCTCATAGAGTTTGGTATTAAAAAAGAACCTTACGTTTCTGCAGAAACATTTTGGAATCCATGCAAGATTATGTATAAGTCGGATTGGTTATGAATGTTTTGAATAACCCCTTCTACTGAGGCACAATGATATTACGAACATTAGGACATATAGCAGTTTCTAATGCAGAGAACTTAATACTGAGCATATTTATAATAAATTCACCTTAACAATTAGACAGGATTAAATAAATGTAAAGCTTGCAAAAAGAAGAAGCTATCAAAATAGCGCTAAAGAACTAATATAAGAGCACTCTCCTGATTTGTAAAATGAAAATTAATTCCTGTAATATCATATAGACCAACTGTTTATCTAAGTGGGAGAAATACGTTCTGCAAAAAAATTTTTAAAAAGTTCCCAAGAGGGATATATGAGGCTTTTTGGTAAGCATGCTTCATGATTCTTTCAACCTCATAGTATAAATCATAACAAATTGAGTTAGGCAGTAACTTTAAAAAAAGATTTATTTATTTGGAAGGCGGAATAATACAGAGGGAGAGGCAAAAAGAGAGACCACCCTGCATTCAATGGTTTACTTCCCAAATTCCTACATTGTCCAGGGTGGGCCAAGGCAGAAGCAAGGAAGGAGGCAGACACTCGGTCCAGGTCTCCCATGTGTGTGGCAGCTGTCGGTCTCTTGAGTCCTAGCCACTGCATCCTACAATGTTGATTAGCAGGAAGCTGGAGTCAGGAGCGAAGCTGGCATGGAACCAAGTCCTCTGAGGCGGGAGGTGGCTGTCTATACCCATAAAGGTGACTGCTCCCCACCCTGCTGGACAAGAGAGAAAAATGGAGACTAGAACTACAGCCCCCTCCTCTCTGATCATCTGCTTCTCCTGGAGGAACACCTCATCCTGACGAGATGGGCTACCTTATATAGAGTGTGGGTCCCAATGAGGTTGTCAAATTGTAGCCAGTTAGTGGTGGTGATCGTGGTGGGGCGGGGGGTGGGGGAAGCAGGGAATCAGAGAAAACCATCTGAGGTACTAATAGGAAAGCAGAAATTTGAGCCCAAGGATTTGTTACTGAAGAAGGATACTTGGCATTGAGGAGAATCTGAGGGACTTCAAAGGTGCCCAGAGCCTGCCACCTCGTGCCTGCCATGCCCATGCTCCCAGTAGTCCCAGGCTGCATGGAAGTGATTTTCAAAATCCAGCTTTGTCCACAAAATTGGTTTCCTCAGAACACATGTGACTCCAAGAAGGTGACTTGAGAAATGAGTAACACAGAAAACAGCACACATTTAATTTGTGTTTAAGTGAACGTTCAGATAACACTGTTTGTTTTCAGTTAAGTAATATTGTACAGTTGGCCAATATGGGAGAAACAGATGGGTGGCTATCTTCATTTTTCTAAATATTTTCTAAAGACTTAGACATGTACATAGCAGGAGGTTTTGCAAAGCCAGATTCTGCTCTCTTGCTTTCCAAGTGAAGTTTTACATGTTATGGGCTGGTGGGGAGAGAAAAAAGAGGGGGTTATCTTTTTCTTCTAAAATGCCTTAATGAATGGGAAAGATACGGTTAGGTTACACAGTACAGCCACGTTTGCTTTTGGCATCATTATCTGGGGATTTTTGAGCTTTTCTTCCTGCTTTTCCTTATCTCTCTTTCCTTTTCGCAGTTCACACTTACACAAACTATGTCATTCATTGGAATGATAAAGCAAGTACTGAATGTTTAGCTTTCATTCTTGTCCTTGGATGTTAAAACTGACAGCTTAGCACCTCTATTACTTTTTATCTGGGAGTCCTTGGCCTTGCCAGCACTTGAGATAAGAAAGTCTCACACTTACCAGGGTACAGGGGGCATAAAAAAAAAAAAGGAAAACTGACAGAGGAAAGGGGCAGGGATATGGATATGGGAACCATGTACTGAACAGGAAGTTTCTTGGAAGAAAGACGGGACTTGCCATTCACTGGGAGGAACAAAATTATCAATGAGCAGTTGTCTGATGGGGCTTAGGTAATTTTCAATGAAAACTCAATTTTCAACTCCCCAGTTAAGCAGTATAAATTTCTGAAGGAGTAGAGAAATCTAACATTTTGTCTCACTGCAATTCAACAGTAAAAGATCTGCCTTGAAAATGAGTTGGACTACCTCACACTAAATCCTTGTGCGTGAGCCACAGGATCTCAGAATCAACATCTAAAACAACAGTGCCATGATTGTGTGGGCATTGAGGGGTGGTGGGGGGAGAGAAGGAAAGGGGGAGAGGGCGAGGGAGAGGGAGACGATCCGTTTTGAGCTTATTATTGCTTATTGATACATTCAGGGAGATAAAACAGAAACTTATATCCATTTTCTGTCTTAGTTTGTTTTGTGTTTCTATAACAAAACACCTGAGAATGAATAATTTCTGAAGGACAGAGAGTTATTTCCTACAATTCTTTTTTTTTTTTTTTTAATTTGTGAAGTACCCTGCTATTTTTTTTTCTGGTAGCTTTATTTTTTATTATTATCTTTTTTTTTTAAAGATTTTATTATTATTATTGGAAAGCCGGATATACAGAGAGGAGGAGAGACAGAGAGGAAGATCTTCCATCCGATGTTTCACTCCCCAAGTGAGCCGCAACGTGCCGGTGCTGTGCCCATCCGAAGCCGGGAACCAAGAACCCTTCCAGGTCTCCCACGCGGGTGCAGGGTCCCAAAGCTTTGGGCCAACCTCAACTGCCTTCCCAAGCCACAAGCAGGGAGCTGGATGGGAAGTGGAGCTGCCGGGATTAGAACCGGCGCCCATATGGGATCCCGGGGCGTTCAAGTTGAGGACTTTAGCCGCTAGGCCACGCCGCCGCCGGGCCCTATTATTATCATTTTGTGATACAGTTCCATAGGTTCCTGGCATTTCCCTTATCCCCTCCCCAAATCCCTCCCCCCACCTAGTTCCTTTATATCATTACTAAAATACAGTTTTTCATACACAGTCATATGTCCATCATTGCGGGCATGGACAATGGTAGAGAGTCCAGCATCCTATTGTCAAGATACAGTGAATAGTTTCATTGTAAGTCCATCTTTGTCTGGAAGTAGAAATGCATACTACATTGTATCCTCACATCTGGATGTTAGTCTCCATTTCAGAGCTACTGTACATCCCTTTAAATGAAAAGTCATAATACAAAATCAACAATAGAAAGAAAAATAGAAATTTACAATGCCATGAAGTGAAATGACATGTTACTAGATATGACAGTCTCCATTACACAGCTACTATATATCCCCAATATCGCATGGGTTTTGTTGTTTTCTGTTAATTTCATCTCTTCAAAACACTTTCTTCTGCTTAGATCATTCAGTGATTCATAGATCATACAGTAGCATCATTTTCTTCAAGAAGATTTTTGGTTTTCATTTCTTAAGCTACACATTAGTCATTTAGTAGCATGCTATTTAACTTCATGGTGTAGTTAATTTCTTTTTTCTTCCTGATGTTGATTTTGTTTTGTGGATTTTATTTCCTACAATTCTAGGGACTATGAAACTCAAGGTCAAAGATCTCACATTTGGTAAGGATCTTCTTGCTATGTTAGGACAGAAGGTAAGAGAGAGAGAGAATATGTTTCCATGGGGTTTATATATTTTTTTTCTTTTTCAAAATTATTTTTCATGATATAGTTCCATAGGCACAGGGATCCCTCCACAACTCCTCTCCCCTTCCAACTGTTTTACCAATATTAATACAATAGCAGAGTTCTTCAACAAGAGTTACAAGTGCAACATTCTGCTGTTGAGTGTATCATGGCCATGTAGGATAGACCATGCAGAGGGAGAAACTGACAGAGAGGACAAGAACGCCAAATTCACTGTTATAACAACTTGTGCTTGAAATAACCCACTTTTGCTGTCATGGCATGAATGCATTCCCCAAGACAGAGTCCTCTTAATCTCATTCTTGTTAGATTCGCCACTGGCCAAAATGTTAGATTCGCTGACCACCAAGGAAACAGTAACTCAGCCGAATATATGAAAAGAATTTAGATGACCTTCATTTCAGGGAACCATGGTCTCAGGCTGCCCTTCCCCAGGCAGCAGAAAGACAGAAGTGAAGGAGTGGGCTGCAGAGGAAGAAGAGCGTGAAACAGAGGCGGGTTTAAAACACTCCTTGACACGGAAGCTTACTGGTGCGGATATGGGTCTGTGCCCCTCATTGGTGCAACGGTGCCTGAGGGGCCCGCCAGAATTCCGCCATCCGTTTAGGGTCTGGTTAGAGGCAAACTCCACCCTTCCCCATTTCCCCTTTTCCCTGTGGTAGCCATCAGTTATATCTTAAAGGTACTGGGGAGGGGCACCTGTTTCCAACAGAAGGATTTGGTGGGATACAGTCAAGCTGCAGCACTTTCCTCCTCCTGGTACACACTACCATTCCTGGTGCTTTGCAATCATCCCTGCACACCACAACAGTGTGTTGTCACAGGCTTCACCTGCCCAGAAAGTCAGCTATCCAATAGAACTGCTCTCGGCTTTGTGTTTCACAGAGGTCTTTTGAAAATATTCTCTTGATGTGAAGTTTCCAGGTGAGATGAGCTCCTTCTTTCCATCGACTGCATGATTAAAATATGTTGAGCTGGAGTAGTCCCTTTAGTGTGGGCCGCATCCTTCTGTTTTCTCCAACTGTGTGAACTTCTAAGCAAGCAAAAGCCTTGTCTATAAATATCTCTGCTGATTGATTCTCACTTTTGATTCCTTTCAAGTAAAGTATGCTCTTACAGCTGCTTACAAATTAACCTATGTGAACAGTTCTAGATCCTTGTAATTCCCCCGCTGTGGTGGAATGTGTCCTCCAGAGCGCACATGCCAGATGTTTTAATTGCAAAGCCACAGTGTTCAGAGATGACTAGGTCTTGAAGGTTCTAACCTCAAGAATGAGAGCTTGCCATCATGACACTGGGTTCCTGATAAAAGGATGGCTTTGCCCCCGTACCAGGTGATATTTTCTGCCATAGAATGAAGCAGCATGAAGGCCCTGGCCAGCTGTAAGCCTCTTGACCTAGCCCTTCCCAGCCTCCAGAATTGTAGGAAACAGATCTGTGTTCACTGTAATTTGCCTCATTTAACATATTGCCTCATAGCAACACAAAGTGAGCTAACACACTTTCCACCACCTTAAACAACATCTTTCCCTTGTTTGACTTGATGGCATTGCCTCAGTGATTAAGGATCTTTTCCAAACTTCCAAATTATATGATAGCATAATAGTGCAGTATTACAGAAATGAACATATTATCTTGTTGCATTTATATTTATTTGATTTACATAGCATTTAACTTAATGGTGTATTAAGTTATGAAGAAGTCTAGAAGTACTGAGAATTAGCACCTGAGCAGAAGGAGCAGATCTGCAGAGTGAAGTAGGCAGGGTCTGAAGACCTCTAGATTTTGGCTGATCATACAGATTTATCAGGACGTTTTCCAGGGAGAACAGAGAGTGAGAGTCCATGCAGGCAACTGGTAGATGGAAGCAAGACTTCTTTTTTTGTGTTCCCAATTTACAGATTGAGACATCCAGTCACTGAAAATTTAAGTATTTTAACAACACATAGCTGGTAAACTCTTTAATGGATGCACAGAATACCCGGGTCTATGGAAACCAATACAATCCAGGAGGTGACGTGAAAATTCTGTAGGCACTTGGGAGTACACTGAAGGGAGAATTAAGCAGGGGTTAGGGAAGCCTGCTTCAAAAGAGAGAAGTCTAACATGAAACATAAGCTGACCTCACAGAGGAGGGGCAGACAGTTATCTGGTCCAGTTATCTGGACAGAGAGACCCTCATGTGAAAGAAGGCCAAAGGAGAGGACAAAGAAGCCAGGTAGGAAGAGAGCTGCAAACAGTTCCCAGAACAGGAGAGAGATGATAAAATACAAACTAAAGAGGTAAGTAGATGTCAAACACACACAACAAAAACTGCATTAAGTCACTCTAAAGAATTTGAACTTTAGTCCCAGAACAATGGGACCTGGGAAGGGGATTAGGCAGCTGACTCACAGGCTTGGATTGGAGCTTCTGGGATATCACTTGACTGTGCTGCGGAGAAAAGACTGGAATGCCCAATAGGACTAAGTTTGGGGCAATAATCTAAGCACGAGCCCACAGTGACCTGTTTGTAAGACATCTGCAAGGATGGAAGACACATGTAGATGTTAACTTCCACGGGACTTGCCAATTGAGTAAAGGTGGAGGCAGTGGTGAGAATGAGGCAATTCAACCGGGGGGGCTTTCGGGTTTGGGGAGCAGTCCAGACATGTTACAGATGGACACAAGATTTGAGATGACTTATGAAGAGTTCAGTACATGGAACTTTGGTTTAACAGAAAATGAATGGTAGCATATTCGTGATTTATCTCACATATGGGTGAAATCTTAGGATGGAACCGCCATAGTTACACCACCAGCAATCCACACAGGGGATTCTGAACTGGAAAATCCAAGGCATAACTGTAACGTATCTTGATCAAGCAAGTAACACCACAATTCCAAACCAAGGGAGCCTCACTGTAGGTATTTTCCATTTGTACTTCATTAAGTGTTGATGCCAGTGGGAGCTGAAATGAGCAGGATAGGGTATCTTCCATAAAACAGGGTTGTGCAGCAGTAGCAGCTGTTACCTATGGGGATATCAGTGGGCCTTAGAACCGGAGATAAAGTCTCAACTCCACAAACTCTCTCCACTCAGTCACCGACAGCTTCAGCAGCCTCAAACACAGGAAATCTTGGGCAGACAACAAGCAATGAAAAAAAAAATGTATAGAAGTGGAAGCCTAAAATAAGCTTCCAAAGTTTGTTTTTGTATCCTTTGCCACAGTGGGCCAGCCTCCGGCTGCAGGAGCTGGAAAATGTTAACTCCCAATGTGCTGCCACCTCCTGATTTCTCCGAGTGGATTTCTTTACTGGGGGGAGCGCATTCACAGATGACCTCTAAAGTCTCCATCATTTCAACAGCCCGTGATCCGAATCACCTGCAAGAGCGATGTCAGGGCGAATCTCTGGGCGGCAAAGTCCCATGTAGCCTGATCCCAGCCCCATCCTTTTGAGGCTCGTGTGCCTGGGTTCCTTCTCTGTCAAGAGCTGTCACTCCCAGGAGGAACCAAGGTGTGTGTATGACATCTTTCCTCCCAAGTTTTCATTTTACTTTGAAATGTTACTGTGACTGTTTTCATTATTCCTAGCTCGTGCCTGGGATCCATCACAGTCTGTGAGAACAGCTCTATCCAGGGCAGAAAGGCTAGCTATTTGCAATCATCTCTAAAACCCATGGTTTTTGCATATTATTATTGTCCTTAATGTGGATGCCTACTTACTGGGAAAAACCAATGCAGAAATACACCGCCGTTATTAGTGTGAAAACAATTGCATTTCCATTGAAAACCACCGTTCACATGTGAGTAATGGCACTATCTATAAATTTCCTATTGAAATGGTTCCTGATAATAGCTCATTTAACTTCCCCAAACCGGCCCTGAAGTTGCCCTAAATACCTTCGAGAACTAGCTCAGTATTTATTCACTTGCTTGCTTGCTCGTTCCCTTTTGCGCTCCAACTCCATTTGATACATGTTTCCCAGGACGTAGTGGAGCCTTCTGGCTAGAGATGCTGGAAAATCTAACTCTGAATTTCCTGCAATCTCAGCTCCACTTTCTCCCAAGCGCCGGCCCCCGGCTGGAGCCTTGTTTTTGTCACGTGTCCGCCGGATCGCCCACGGCCTGGGGAGCCAATGGGCGCGCGCCGGCCTCTCTCCGCCCCGCCTCGCGCCTTCGCCGCGCGGGGACTTCGCGCAGCACCGAGGGGAGGAGGCGAAAAAGTTTCTTTTGCGGGGCAGAAAGAACTTGGGCGTGCGAACGCTACTCCGGCTGCAACTCTGCCGCAGTGGGTCGTTCTTTTTGGTTTTCCTACGGGCTGTTGGCGAGCATGAAAGGGCTCCTCTGCTGGGAGTGAAAGAAGGAGTTTGCCGAGGAGCGCATCGCACGCGGCCGGGTCCCGGGAGTCTCAGTGGATTGAAAATTTGTGCCGGGCCCGAGTGCACACCGGCTGCGGAGTAGCGGGCAGAGCAGAGGCCGCCGGGCCGCCATGGGCACGCCAAGGTTCTGTGTGCCCGCCGCCGCGCTGGGGCTGCTGCTGGGCGCCCTACTGGGGCGCGTGGGCCCAGCCCAAGGTAGCGGCCGCGGGGCAGTCGGGCAGCTCTCTGGGGTGGCCGCCGAGCACGCGTGCCCCTCTCCCTGCCGCTGCCTTGGGGATCTGCTGGACTGCAGTCGCCAGAGGCTGGTGCACCTTCCCGAGCCGCTGCCGCCCTGGGTCCTTCGGCTGTAAGTATTCTTCCCGGACGAAGGGGCAATGGGCTACCCTGGCGCGATTCGGGCAGATCAGAGCCGGCGAGGAGGGCCTGGCTGCTGAGGGACTGGCAGCACGGCGCTTTCTACGCGGCATCTCTCCTGGCCTTAACCACCAGGGACTCTCCGTGGAGGTGGAAAGAGCCTTGATTTGCCTTGGTTTCCCTTCCGCGTGCCTGGCGGGCCGCGTAGGTGGGCGCTAGGCGTGCCCAGGCTTGCTGCAATCTGGAAAAGGGGAGCGGGCACCTGGAGTGCTTGGGACCTGGCTCCCTTGCCAGCGCTTTGAGCTAGCTGCCGGCTTCAAACGCTCGCCGCTTCGCCGCCCAAGCGGGAGAAGTGGCAACCTGCAAGGCGGCTGGAGTTTGCGGTCCTCCCTTTGGGAGACTAGCTGAGGACTCAACGTTACTTTCCAACTGATTCGGGCCCGCTTTCCCTGTTGCCGATCAGTGACCCAACAGGCTCCTTTCTTTTGGAAAGTACTTTGGCACGGTCTAGCCGCTATTTCAACCAAGGGTGGCATATTTGTGGGGGTTCTAACCTTCTGCTTGGTTTCTAATTAGACTAAAAGCCCGCATCCCCGCCCGACCGCACCGTAATACATCCTTCTCCTGGCCGAAAGTTGATGGAGAGGAGTGATGAGTAGATGCAAAAAGAAAGGAACAAGATTTTTCGGAACTCAGGGTTTTGTGTGTTCTGTAGCTTCCCAGCGCTGCCAGGGCCGTCTGCTCTGATGCAAGTTTGGGGATTTTTAGCTGTGAAGTCTAAAGACTTGAAATCACTGCCAACTGCGTGAAAGAACAAGGGGATGGGGAATTAAACAGTGGAGTTCAGACCCAGTTTGGCTATAATTGAAGGTGTGCCATAAAATGTAACACAGAAGTTACATTGAATTTTTAAAAATAGTCTCATTACAGTACAATTCATATCTCATGTTAGATTTAGGCCTAGCAACATGGCAGCGTACGTTTTTCAGCTGTTAAGGCAAGTTTCTGCTAGACTTTGCTAGTGATAGTGGTAGGCTTGGTTTTGTAGCTTAAGGAAACGTATTTTTAAAGTCATCCCGTGGAAGCAAATCTTTCCATTTGTCGCTTGTAGAATTGTTAGCGTTCAAACAGCCTATTCCTGGTGCTCTAAGTCTGAATTGAACAGAATAGTAGAAATGGGTCCTGAGTTGGTACCTGATCTTCTGTCCTGAGACATCTTGTCTTCTTTAGTCGTTTTTACTACAATTGAAGAAGGAGATAAGGGCTTTAAGGGAAAGCAGGAAGGCTTTCAATTAGTTGTGGCTAATTCTATTCAATTGCCTCTCGTGGAGGTCATGCTGCCTTATTCATGAACTGTGAATGGTTCTATTGACAACATATGGAACTGAACGTTTGAATGACTGGAGGTGAACACCTGGAAAATAATGGCGGGACCAGAAAGAAAGAAAGAGGTGGGCGGGTGGGGGAGCTTCCCGGGGTGTGTTGTGAAATGCCCGGACCGTTCGTGGACTCTGGCAGTTGAGGTTCACACTTTCAGGTAGCTCATGGAGTCCTGCCAGTATGCGATATGTTCCTTCGTGAAGTTCGATGTTTTTGAGAAAAGAACTGTGGACTCTGATTCGAAGCTGCGTTGAACCAAGAGGGGTTCGCTGATACCTGTTTAAACATCGTCTTAAGAGTAGCTGACCTAATTAGGATTTTGTTTTGCAGATAATTTGGCGGCACACTCAAAACAAATTACAGTTTATTTGGTTAGCACAGTCTTTAATTACATTTCCGCCAGCAGTAAATTGTCTCAATACAAGTCCACATTCCTTGAATGTATGTGAAAATAAGTTCCGCTTGTCTAAATAAGCACTCCGCCTGTTGTCAGAAGCCCCGCTGTGATCACTCATTGAACAGCTCTGTCATTCTTGTACTCCTGACCATCTTTGTAGGTGTCACCCAACCATGTGGTCTTAAGTTCTTTATTGTGTTCCTTTTGTTTGTGCCTAAAGCTCTAGGGGTCTCCACTCCCCCTCGGAAAGGAGCAGGAAAACACTGGGAATTGAGTTCAACCTCCTCTGTTATTTGGTGTTTTGAAACTGGAAGTGTGAGAAGCTGCTACTCAGATTTACATAATTAGCAAAGCTAGTAAGCAGGGTATTTCAGAGTTCAGAAATAAGTAGAAAAATGCGCCCAGTTCCCCCTCCACCTCATATCTGCCCCCTTTCTTTCCTTAGATAAGAAAAAATGTGTCTTTGGATTAGTTTATGAAAGCACTTTTAAGAAAAAGTGCAGTGTCTTATCTTGTGTTTGATTTGTTGAATTTGCAAGTTGGAAAAAAAATTCCATACAGACATGCCTGCGGTTTTTTTTTCACGTTATTCGGTTGTAATTTATTGCCATAGACACCCCATGTGTGAAAGTTGAATAGTTTGAGCTGTAAAACAATAACACTGTATCCAGTTCTCTCAAAAAGTAACCTCTAACAGTCTAGTAAAGTACCTCTTAAAACAGTAACTATTTGAAGCCTTGCTTACAAGGCCTTTAAAGGGGGACTGGAGTTTACTTCTAGAGTTCTTGCTGGCGGAATTCTGAAGTTCAAGAGGAATGCTTGTTAGACTATCATTTAGCCAAAAGAGGCAAAAGTTGCTCAGCTGCCAAGCAGCGCCTCAAATATTATTAAATTCTTGCTGGAATTTCAGACTTATTCATTTTATCACATAGAAAAATTGAGTTCGCAATGGGGCTTCAAGCAAAAGTCTGAAAGGTAATTTCTGCTGGTGTGGCTTCTTTAGTGTCGGCCTGTTATAAATCTTCTGGATCATTCCAGCATTTGAGGAGAGGCCTGGGGGGCAGGGATGGCCCTTATGGTTTTCACAGCTGTTTTTCTATATTTTCCAGACTAAAACTTGAACATAGCAGGCTGATTTATGAGTCACTTTGGATCACTGTCTTAAAACAGCTACAGCCTGGCTTTTTTGTTTTGTTTTGTTTTGTTTTCCAGCTTTTTCCAGATTTCTGCTGAATTAGCAGCTCTGCAGGCCCCAGTGGGATTGATTAAGAAGCTATGCTGGATTTGCATTTCAAAATTTGACTTGGAAGTCAGATTGCCAAATGCTGAAAGGAAGAAAATGATAGCTGAAACCAAATGTTGTAAATTAATTGTTTGCCTATAGATTGATTTCCTTGCAAATATGCAAATAGAGGCCTCTCTCTCCCATGTAGAAAGAGTTGATTTCCACAGATGTGGCCAGCTGAATTCTGGGTAGCCAGTTACCCCCCTCTACTTTTGTCATTTATTAACTTCACTACAGAAGTTTTTATTTATTTATTTTTTCGCTTCTCTGGGAAAGATGTTCGTTAATGCAAATCTAAAAATTAAGAATCTGCCTTAACTGAATATGTTATGTTCCGAGTTTAAGAAAACATGAACATTTGTACCACTTCCTTCGCTCTTTAATATAAAGATTTAGGAAAACGCGACGTCCTTTAACTGGAAAGTAGTTATTTCTGAAATGTTGGCGGCCATATTTATTAAATCTAAATTAAAGTACATTAAAAGTGTCATGGCTTTAAGTATTTGCAGTAAAAGTCATGGGTCATTTTCTTTTGCTTTTGTGTGTGTGTGTTCTCCCACATATACTATGGTTTTAATAACACACACACACACACACACACACACACACAAAACAAACTCAAGAATGAGAATGTGTTGCCAAAACTGGGTTACTTAAGGTTACCAGCTCCCACTTCTGGATGAGCAATGAGTGGGTCCCCAGTTTGAGTGCTGGTGTCTGAAGGCAGTTATCCATCTTAAAGGACTTTTGTTGTGAGATCTCATCCCATCACTGGTTGAAAAGAAGTTAAGCATCCAATCTCATTTCTCCTGTAGTTGCTTTGTGAAATGATACAATGGAGTGAAGTGAGTGGTTTTTAGTTTAGTTTTTTTTTTTTTTCCTAATTAAAAGGAAAATCACCTGTAGATGTCAGATGGCTTCCTCCTTTCTGTGAGAGTAGGAGACAGTAGGGGATGCAGGCTTCATGTCTTTTAGGTGAAGCGGGTCCAGGGTCCAAGTGAGACATTCTGTTGACGCAGGCCACCTTCCAGGTGAAGGATGCTTGTTTTTAAGACCATGTGGGAAAGCTGTGGCTGTCTGGGGCGCTAAAAGCATGCAGGTTTTGTTTGAATCCTAACGTGAGCTGTTGGGCTCACGGTTTCCTTGATGAACTCCAGATGGACTTGAACTGGACTGTGAGGGAAAGTGTCTGGCTCCAGCCAGCATGGTGCACATGCACAGCACTGGTTGTAATTGCAGGATTTTTATAGTTTAAAGACTGTGCCAGATTTTTTTTTTTTCATGTTATAACTCTACCAGAACAAATCTACTCATGTCTGTTACTGTCTGGTAGGTCTTTAGACAAACATTTCAAATAAAATCTTTGCAGTTTTCTTTTTTCTCCAGGTGAAAGAGAAAAAAAAAAAATCTAGGTTTATTCTCTAAACAAAGCTGCAAGACTGAAATGATGTCTGATTTCTGATGATTACATAAGCAGCAGGTCACACTGCGCTTTCTCTGGGTGTGAGTTCTTGTTGATTCCTGGAGGCGGGGCAGGGCGGGGCGGAAGGACACCCATGCATATAACAAACGCAGAAGCATGCCATGATTTCATGCTTGCTCCGGTCAACTTACCTACACCTTTGGTTATTTAAAAACATTAATTTTAAGCATTGCCCTAATTCATTTACTAAGGGTTAGACAGCTTCTTTTGACTGGGGACACATAAGCCATAGAGGTTGTTAGCCTGGTTCTCGGCCATCTCATTTTCATTATATCATTTTAAAGTCATGTATTGTCCAATATAAGCAAGGTGAGCAAGCCTATTGGACAGATTGTGTTTCGTATTTCACATCTTTTGTGGTGAGATGTCTTTTTTTTTTTTAGCCTAGAGGATTGTGAATACAACAGTTCCTTATGTTAAACAGTTATATCCTATGGACATTGCCATTGAGTTAGCTTGAGACTTTGAGCAACAAGCCACTCTGATTTGATTTTAATGGTGGAAGATGTCTGGACACTCTTCTGCACTTTGTCAGACTGCTCATGTGGTTTAAATGGACACACTACCACATTTTGTGATGTTGCGACTACAAGAAACCAGAGGATTCAGGCTCATTTCTGCTTTCTGCAAACACGAACACTTATACTTTGAATAACTGGGTTCCTTGATCCAAAGAAAAGGATGCGTATGAAAAGCAGTTTCTCCTTTATTTGACTGCAGTAAGGAGATTGGTGCTTGCCGTTTTGATAATAAAGTGTTTTCTTTAGAAGCCTTGGGTTCGGCACCCTGCCTGTTGAGCTACCCGTTCCTAAGCCATGCTGTCATGTCAAGTAGGGAGTGACTGGGTGAGGAAAGGGGTGGGGAAGGCAGAGCTAAAGTCCCGGTTCACAAAAGATCTGTTCACCCTGTGCCAGAAAACAGCTCTTAAAATGTCTGTGGGCTCAAAGTGTTCCAATCTGCCAGCCTCCTCAACTAAGTTTGTCCCTGGCGTTTGCACTTTTTGACTTTGGCATTTTGGTTACCATCTTGTTCATGGACAGAATGAACCCGTTATTTCTCCTGTTGTCACTAGTGTGGCTAGAGATGACTCCAGCGCCCACTGCGGCTTGTTATATCACTAGGCACCGTTTGTGACTTTAGAAAACACTTATAATTTTCCTTTGGTTTTCTTATAGGGACTTGAGTCACAACAGATTATCTTTCATCAAGGCAAGTTCCATGAGTCACCTTCAAAGCCTTCAAGAAGTGTGAGTCTGAGCTATTTCCTATCTGAGTTCTGCATGCAGTGTACTGTTAGTATTCTTCACACTGTTCAACTGCAAAGAGCATTTGGACCGTAATACTTATTACCTTTTACTTGAAAGTTTCCTTACACAATTTTTAAAGTTTTTACCTCTGTAAATTGCTGATTAACTAATCAATATCTTCTTCTCTTTTTTTGGTACTTCCAGGAGATTGAACAACAATGAATTCGAGACGTTTCCGAATCTGGGGCCAGTCTCAGAAAATATCACATTTCTCTCTTTGTAAGTGAATATTGGCAGAATTTTGTGTATGTGTGTAAGGCCATGATCAGTACTGCCTCGAAGATCTTTGAAACAGAATTCGAGTGTTCCCTTCAGGATAGTATTAAGATGGACCCTTCAAATTGATTACCCTGTTTCCAGCTTCCAATTTTGTTACGGCTGTCTTCCAAATATTTTTAAAGCAACATGCTTTCTATTTGCTTTCATTACAAAAAGATTCAAAGTACTCACCTTCCTCCAAGGAGACATGCGTTTGATTTTATTCCGGAGACAAGGATGTTAATATTGGTGTTGCTTAGTGGTTGGCATGGGATCTGTGGATTACACGTTGTATAGCTCTTGGTGGTGAATGATCAGACTGGCTTGGTGAGGAATGGCAGACTTTGTAAAAAGCTGCTGGAGTATCCTCTTAGATATGGCACCTGCAGGTTCAGCAACAGCGACTCCAAACATCAGCTTATACAGCTAAATTAAGTATGCGATTGAAGTCAGAAAAATCTCTGCATGTTCTTTTGCAAATAAGGGTTTTTGAATTCACATGAAAATTATGTTGAATTTTCTGTATTTTGAAGACAGATAACATATTTTCATATATGAACCTCCAAAGCTTTTAGAATAGCTTTAACTTTTGGCATTTGCATGTACCATTTGGAAACCCAAAATTTAATTTCCCAAAGTAAAGCAAGTTGCCACCTGAATCTTGAATAATTGAAAAATGTCTGTAAGCTGCTGCAGAAAAAAAAAAGTATTTTCTTTTTTGAAGCAACTTTAGACACAGAATCCACCTTTGCTAGTTGCTTCTGAGAAAGGTGCTGGGAAAGTTGAAATCATACAGTGAATTTCAGAAAAGCTGTTCAATTAATTAAAGTGATCGCTATCCAATTGCTTACATCTGGTGATTTATAGAGGTTTGTTTTTACTGAGGGCTCAGGGCAGCCAAGTCACGGGTGCAGCCGCCCTGTCTGCTTTTCTCTGTTGTAAGTGACATTTGATACTGATGTGGTTTTTCCAAAGTTCTGAAACAGAAAGGAATGAACGAAAAAAGCAGTTGGTATTCGGCAAATAAACACTGAATTTAAGAAATGTTTTTATGCTGGCATTAATATCTCATTTCTTTGTCTTTCACAATTGCTGAGCTTGTGAGAGTTTAAATGGAATACTGGCTTCGGTATCCTAAACATCTCTTGCTTTTCTTGTTTGACCAATGGGGCCTGGTAAAATCTATCCCACTTGGCTGTGCTGTCATTGTCCAACGTATTGGTAGATTCCTTCTGCATGTCCAAGAGAGCCTTGCGGGTCACAGATGTCACAGAGGATGTGGGGGGTCTGGCAGTGCGATTCTGGAATCTGGGTGGGGAGGGAGAGGAGTTTGTTCTTTGGCTGTGGTAGGGGGTTGGCGGCGTAAGAACATGTGGGGAAGTTAGAAACTTCCATTGGAAATAAGTAATCCAGTGATTGTACCCTTTAAAGCCACACCTTGTCATTAGGGAGCGAGAGGGACATTTGGGAACGTAGAGCTTCAGTATTTGGACTCCTCTCCATGCAGTTTTTGTTTGTGTTTCACTGCAGCGAGCTCCGTGTGTCAGATCAGCCTGAGTCATTTCACTTTCTCTCCCCCTTAATTTGTTGCAATACAGATTTGGTTAATGCTTTGTACACCTCATGTAATGATAGATCCAATTTATTGCCTAGATTACATAGACTCTGAAAAGAATAATTTATGCGTGGGGCTGACTAATTCAGTAGGGGGAGTGAAAAGCATTTTCAAACCCAGAAAAGAGCTTGAAAAAAATGCGCCTCTTCGTGTTTTCTTCTAGTGATGTTTGGTTTTGTCCTGTAAACTTCCTCGGCTCTTCATTTCTAGTACTGTGCGTCTGTGTGTGGCGTTGTGTCGAGTGGAGCTTTTTCTCCTCCATAGAATCCAGTGGAGATGATCAGAACTAAAGTACACATTCCTGTGATTTCAAAAAGAATCTGTTAAACCACATGACCTGGCTCAGAAACTTGCTTCAGTACCGCAAGTGTCTTTCAAAGTAGTTCTCAGGACGCCTCCACTTAATGTTATCAAGGGTTTTCTTCTTCTTCTTTTTTTTAAGCTAAATTTTGTGGAAGGAAATTTATTTCTTTGTGATTTGTACCAGTTGAACAATTTGAAAACCATTTTAAGGACAAGGAGTATAAGTTGGAGTCTTAAGCCTGAGATACAATAGTAATGTCTTGTGTTGTTGCTGTTCTGCGCCAACCCCTGGGGCTGGGTGAAGGTTGTCCTACACCTCCTCTTATAAATATCATACCCAAGAAACTCATATTGGGCCAGTAGCGTCCCATGTCCAAAGATAACTTCCATAAGGGACTGCTTCTGATGACGCCAGGGAATCCTACTAGATTGTCCAGTTCTGGGGACAGTGGGTGCAAGTACATTGGTGAAATTCATTTCTGATCGTTTTAGGTTCCATTGAAATGCCCGAATGCCAAATAGACCTTTTTTTTTTTTTTTTTTTTTTTTTTTTAGCTCTGCATAGAGCAAGCTAAGAAGTTAGCTAGCATGAAGAGGCAAAGCATGGTTTCGTTGTGTTTTTTGAAGCTTTCTTTGACAATTTCCTAGCTGTTTCTGGGTGGTGTATTTTTAAGAGAAGAAATGGAATGACCTTTGAAATGTACATGTCTTACAGGAAAACTATTGACCTAGCCTAAGCGAGCGGGATTTCCTGGATACGCTGATTCTGACTTTATGTGTGTGATATGACATGATCTGCTTAAGCTGTTTTTTTTTTTTTTAACCTTTGACCTACATTAGGGAATTTTTGATCCCTGAGTGATGCAACAGTGTTAAAAAAAGAGACCTTATTAGTTATTTCATAGGGCTAGTGTGTTTTAGTCTTGATGCTGGTTGTTTGTTTATATTGTGCTGCCCAACATGCAGATGCCTGCTTGATGACCTATAGCTGAAAAAAGTGTGAGGTCAATGGCTGTCCTGACTCTATACCCAGAAATTGCAAGTTCATGGGGCTGGCTGGGCCCAGGAATATCCATTTTGAACACTGTACTTCACCAGTTCTAACCAGATATTACATACAGATCTCAGGAACTACTGATAGGCTGGGAATCATAATCAGGTAAGCCATTCTCTTTTATTTCTGACCTTGAAGATAGACCATTTTTCCCCAAACCATCATTCTCTGTATAGGCTGTCATTCTACCGAGAATGACTTTGGTCATCCTTGCAGAGAAGTTATTAGTACCATTCTCCATTTGTACTAGTGGTTTCTGCCGCACCCACACCCCCGTGTGCTCTACCCGTGAGAAGCCATTGAGAAGACTGAACGGTGAGATTTGGTATTCAAAACTGTTTCTCTGGCTTTAGCATGGATAATGGCCTTAGTGGTGTAGGAGAGTTCCAGGTGGCAGCTCATAAGACCCTCGGGCCAGTCCAGCAGCAACGGGGCCCTGTTTGGCAGGGCAACTCCAGTAATGTCAGAAAAGAGATGAAAAGCAAAACCCAAGGCATGCTGTCTGGAATTGATGGCTGGTTGCAGCTTTTCCTCGGCCTGTGACCGTGGGCAAGGTACTGTCTGTCTGAGTTTTCACTCCTCTGCAGTGGGGATAGAGAGTACCTAACATACAGGGTGACCGGGAGGAATGGGGGAGAGAGTACAGCTGACACACACTGGGTGCTCTGTGAACAGGATTCCATAGGATGCTGGTGAAGATGGCAGGGATTCATTCGTCTGCCTTCTGTTGAATACCTACCAAGCGCCAAGTTCTTGTTTCAAGTGCAGACGACACTGGAGTGTTGTCATTTCCTTTTTTTTTTTTTTTTAATCATGAATTTTGCATTCTAGTGCCCGGGAAAGAAAAGACTAGATAAGTTGATAGACTGAAAGATAACTGGAGTTAAGGATGAATCCTGCAAAGGGAAGGAAAGGAGGCTGAAAGCGTTGGGGAGTTCTGGCCTTTGTCTTTTAGTGTGTGTGGGTAGGTGAATATTTTCCAAATCTTCTTGTACACTGAGTGCTGTTGTAGGACTCGGACTCAGCGTGAACCAAGCAGGCCTCTCTGCCCTCATAGAACCAACCTTTCTATGGAGGAGACAGACAGAAGGCAATGAGAGCCGTTGTCAGCAAGGGGCACGTTCCAGGCGTGTGTGCAGGTGTATAGCATGGAGTTAGTGCTTAGTGTTTGATGTAAGGAGTAATTGTAGAATACTTACCTGCACTTGGCAGTATTTAGACAGATGTTCTCATTAATCTACAACAGTTTCTTAGACTAAACCCAAGTCACCAAAAATGGAGAGTGGAGAGAACATACTTGTGTTATACCTAACCTATGGTCAGCTATGGCCACCTGGTAAAACGATAGTAATAAAAGATTGTAACAGCCATAATAATTGAAAGGGAAAAAAGAACAAGAGATATAATTAAAGATCTAGCTTGCCACTGTATAGGCAGTGTGCACATCCTGGAGTATCTGTGCATGGGGAGGAGAATAAAAGCCCTTTTCCCATTTGCCTCTGAGGCTGAGCACCTCAGCCCACAGAGGTAACCTTGGGATTCAGAGCTAGAGATTTTATTTTTGTTTGTTTGAACAAACGTTAATGCCTGGCACAAGTACTTCACGAGGTCCTAACCCCAAAACTGCAAATACAGAATCCAATCAGTGAGAGAACACCCACTGCCGCTAACAGACTCAACGTGTTCCCGCTCCGAAGGACCAGGCAAGGTCAGAGAGCAGTCTGCCAAGAGGACTTACTGGTTGTTCTCAGGGATATCAAGGGCGACTTTCCCCTCTGCCTGTCAGTCCTGAGACCCTGTGCCCAGTGAGAGCTGAGATCCAGTTCCATCAGCTCATGACCCCTCCCATCTCAGAGGAGTTTGGGGAAACAGGAAAATAATATGATTATGCCCCTCCCTCAGGGTGGGAAGCCTTGTGGGCAGTTCAAGTGCCATGAATGTGTAGTTACTGTCAAACTTGGTGAAGGACAGTGACATTATCTTCCAGATTTGCAACTCCCTGTGATACAGCGCGAGCAGTCTGGTGGCATCTGTCAGGTGTCTGTTCCAGGGTAGGACTTTAGACTTCTTGAACTCCCCAGCCCCACAGCACCATGATGCCCTTCCCGGCACATAGAAGGCTCGTTATATCCCTGAGTGTCAGAGAGGACAGAGAGAGAGAGTGTGTACTCTTGGGTCCTTGAGCAATAAGAGAGTAGAACAGGGAATTGGGCACAGAGGTTTTTGTTCCCACTCATCCTCATGACCCATGTGACCTTAGACAGGCTTAATTAACTTTGCTCTGTTTATCTGTGTAAGATGTCTGCCCCTCTGTCCGTGCATGGTTCCGGTACAGGATCAAGTGGCATAAGGTACATGAAAGGGCTGCCAGGAGAGTGAGGAGCTGCAGCTGCCACCGTTCTCATCCTGGTGGGCTTGGCAGGGATGCTGAGGCTGGAGGCAGCCAGCCAAGGCGGATTACTGCAAGGGAGGCTCATGGCACAGTGGGCTTTAGAAACAGTCTAAAGAGCATGACATGAAAGAAGGAAGGAGAAAGAACTTTGCATTTGGGAAGAATGGTATAGAAAAGTATCACTCTTCAAATAGCTTCCCCTAAGAGCATACCCATTTAGTTTTAGTTAGTAACTGAACAACCTTTGTAGTCTGAGGCCTTGTGTATCTGTAAGGTGAATTTGGAGCTGTTTTATGTCTCCCTTGGTAACACCTCTTGTTTGCTAAATGCTAATGGAGTGAAGGAAGAGAGGACTTGCCGTGCTCTCAGGGGGCTCTGAGTAATGGAGAGCTACAGACAAGAAATCCATAGGCTACATTGGGTGTCGCCCAGCATGGCAGGCGCTTGCCTGGAGTGTGCCATTAATAGGCTTCAAGGTCTGTGGCATCTGGAGGGCAAAGGAGGGAAGGAAGGAGACTTGAGAAAGTTGGGAGGGATTTTGCGCTAGATTGTCTTCTGTGTTTATTTGGCTTGTGTGTTTCAGGAGTCACCGAAGACTTGTAAAAGAGGGGCATGAAATGAGTGTTTCAATTAAGTGTGGAATCGTTCTCTCTCTCTGTCTTTCCTAAGAGTGCTCAATGTCGAAATCAAACGCCATAAAGGCCCATAATGCGATTTTGATCATCAACAGCTCTAACTTGCCAAGTGCCTGTCATGCGTAGTTTCCTGAAGCCACTGTGTGCTTTGAGTCCTGCTGGGTGTGAGGGTCACACCTGTCTGTTTCCCACCAGTGGAAGTTGACCCAGGGGTGGGAGTCAGTTAGGCATTGGCTTTTGAATGGTGAGTAGCACAGATGTGAACTCATGATATGAAATGCAATCTGTAGAATTCCGTTATTTAAACACTGAACTCAGTTCATTAATAAGTGGGAATTTCATTCATAAAACTATTTTTCTTGTTACATTTCCCAAATCAGACTATTAAATCATTGTGAGGGACATTGATGGGGGAGAGTCTCTGGGTGAGGGGTGAATTGGCAAGTGGAAGATCTCTCTCTCCCCCTCTATATTTCTTTCTCTCTCTTTTTATTCACTCAGTCTGCCTTTCAAATGAATAAATAAATCTTTTAAAGCCTGTTGATAGGGTCTCAGCTCAGAAATGGAACTAGGGGAGTAAGCACTGTATACGTTTTCAGCTCACGAGGTGTCTGACTGTTTTTGTAAGTGTGTGGGACAGCTCAAATAGTTGTGAGCATTTTAAAAAAGAAAAGAAAAACCTTTGTACATTTCAAAAGAGGTTACCAATTTGTCATATTAATTAAGAGAATGGGAACAGCTTTAGCCAAGAGAGCTTTGTTTTAATTAAGTGGACAGAAACCGTATCCTGTGCTTACCCACATCATTGGCGGGGGGAGTGGATCTTGTGAAATGTGACCACTCTAAGTACAATATTCATCCCAAAATATATGTTGTCATAATGAGGATGAATGGGTCAGTATCTCCATTAGAGGGTCGCAGCAGTCACTGGTCCATGGATCCTATCATGTTTAGTGGAAACAACTTTAAGAAGCACCATTGAATATTTTAATACAATAAAATGTACCGTTTTATTGGATCTTAAAATGTTGATATGTAGCATGCACATCAGATAGAGTTGACTGTACACAGAGCTGAATTTAGGACAGATGTCCCCTAAGTTATCTTCACATTCAATCACGATGGCAGTATCCAGTGTCATACGAGTGGACACTTTTCAGGTGTCTGTTTGTGAGTCTGTGGTGTCTGTTTTTCCCACTACATTGAAACTCAACAAAAGCTGAGATTATGTCTGTTTTGTTTCCATTTTAACCTTGGCATGTAGTATAGCTTTGGGCATGTGTGGATACTCTGTTCACTGGATGGATGAATGATTGAATGAACGACTTTGTCCGAAACAATATGTGTAGTGAATTATTCTATTTCTCTTCCCCCACCTTTATACTCATAAAATCATTTTAATTCACAGAACGTCAATTAATGTAGCAATTTTGGATTTTACTGAATTGATCACGCAGTGGTGTGTTTTGGTTGTCTGTGAAGTTGACCCATCTCCCTGGAACTTGAGCTCCCCAGACCTGGCTTAACTACAGACACTCCTGAATCGACAGTGTTGACCCTGAACCTGTACTATTTTTCTCAATCCATCCTCCAGCTTCTTTCTAGCCATTTTGATTTCTGCTTTGAAGTGTGAGATGTCACTGCTGGCAAGAGGCTTTCCTGTGCCAACTGAGGCTTGTTCTGCCAAGAGACAAAACAATAAAGTTGCAGCCAGTTGCTTTTCATGATTGGCTTGGCAAGATTCAACATGTTTCTCTGTCCTGGCCTCATTACTTTCCCTTCCTCTTCCTTCTTTTCATTTCTCTGTTGTCTTCCATAGGCCAAAGGCTTAGGGATATGGTGTGATAGAGACACCAAAACAGGGGCACCAAGATCTAACCGGTACCACCTCTCCTTTCTTTGGCTGAAGGTTGCTTTCAGAACATGAAAGGAAAGGCCTTTATAAATATAAACATCTCCTCTGGAGCACTTAAATCATGTACTTGTCTGTCTCCCTCCTCTCCCTGTGGTTTTAGCCAGCAGATAGAGCTGCCTCTAGAGAGAGCTTGAAGGCATACTGAAATATTAAGGTAGTATGCATGCTTTAAGTACTGTTCAATGTGTGTTTCACATGTTGTGCATTCTCAACTGTCAGTGCTATGCATGAGCAATTCAACTTTTTTTTTAAATTTAAAAAGCCAAGTAAATATATTATAGAATGTAATCAAAATGAGCATGCATTTTTTTTCTTTAGGAAAATTGAGTTGCTTTCGAGTTTAGCTGTCTGCTTCCACACAACGTATTGGTTTAGAACAGAGAGGGATAAGTTTTCAGAGATGAATGGGTGTTTACACACTCAGCGAAGGAGTCAGTTAATTGTAGAAGCGTAAATCTGTCTTACTGTGATTCTCCATTGTTTGTTTCCTCAGCACAATCCCCCTGTATCAAAGGAAAGGGGAGAGGAATTGGAAAGGGTTTGCTATGCTGTGGAGTTTGTTATAATAATCCGTCTTCTGTTAGTTTTGAGTGTCTGTGTGCAGCCCTAGTGATGTGGAACTGGGGGAGACATTTTTGCCTATGGAGAAATCTGAGAAAGAGGTCATCCAACCTCCCTCCCATTAAGCATTGCTAGGCACAACGCTTCTTTGTGGACAAGAACCTTCCATAGCTCTGCTTGGGCTTCTCTGTTCAGCTAATCTCTGCCCTTCCATGGCCTCTACCTGTTGGAGGGGAGGAGAGCTTCCTCCTCTTTTCTGCTCTTGTCTGCTAATGGTACTTGAACATTTTAAACTGAAGACTTTCACAAAGCCTTCTCTTCTCCTGGCTTGCATTTTTGTTCTCATTTCTTGTGTCACTCAGGGTCTAGACCATTTTTTTCCCCCAATAACTTTTTGTGTGCAGCATTACAAATATTCTGTATCTGCACTCTCACTCTGGTGGCCATGAGACACATGAATATTGACTACACGAAATGGGGCTAGTGTGGCTGAGAATTGTATTTTTAAAATTCTATCTAGGTGTAAATGGTCACATGTAGCCAGTGGCTGTTTTACTGGATGGTATATGTTTAAGCCCTTAATAGTATAGGTGTCTTCTCCCTCAAAACATATGTTGGGTATACAGTGCCCAGGGAGAAGATATTTGCAGTGTGTTCTGAACTTACTTACAATATATGGTGGAACCACCTTTCTTCATTCTGAAGCTTAAGATTATATTAGCATTTTAAGCGCCATGTTGTATTGTTGGCTCATGCTGAGTTTGTGGTCATCTGGGATCCTTAAATGTATTTGTGACCTTTTCTTAAGAATGGCTTTCACATAAGCCTTGTAAATATGCTTGATCAAAAATTCAGGACACGGTTGCATCATAGCTCTAATCTCACCTTGGATTTCGAGCATGGTTTTAGTACTCTGAGGTTGTGAAACAGCAGAGAAGATGAGTTAGACTCTCAGGTCCATGATGTTTGCAGTTGAACCTTCACATCTCCATCCATGTTCCTATGAAATGCTGACAGCACAGGGCCACAGCAGGACCACAGGAGCCACTCTCATCTTCCCTAAAGGTCATGGCCACTCTACAGATAAAGAGTTTACGATTGCCTGTCTATTTGATTGCCATCACCACATTTACCACGTTTTATTCACAGCAACAAGTTAAATTATTGGATGGAATTGAGCTATTCTGTGTTGATGATGTTATTAGTTCATTGGACTGTGAACAGCATATCAGAAATGAAAATGAAATTAATTAGCCTTAAGTGTTCCTACAGAATCAGTCCTTTGTAAGCTGTTTATTAATCCAGAGTTCAGAATAATGATGCAGTATTTTCCAGTTTATGCTTATCAAGTGAAAATTATTCTATGTACATTAACTTCCTAATCAAATGTCCTACACAAATCTAAGTTGGATTTTGTTTTCAGTAAGAGAAGTTACAGTAGTATTTTTGAGGGAAGGTTTTGTTGACTTTGGTGTCTAAAGAAAACCAGGTTTTATTCATTGATTGATTTCTATTGAAGGCTTCCTGTTAGGCCTGGTGGACTGAGTGCATTCATGTGACTCTGACCCTGGTGCAAGTGACAGTAAAGGAATAAAAATCGTGCATAACAACAGGAACAGAAAGAAAATAGGAACCAAAGAGCAGATGCCATACAAACGAAAGATGCCATGAAAATTTTGCAAGCAAATGGATTAACTGTAGCTGACTTAAAAGAGGAAGAAAGTAGAATTGGTTCTTTCTAAAAACAACGTTTATGTGTGTGTGTGTGTGTGTGTGTGTGTGTGCACTGTGAAATCTCAGAATACCAGCAGATTCCAAGCCTATAAAACCAGGGGTGCAGAGTAGGACCAAAAATAGGGGATGGGTTAATATTCTTAAAGACTTCAAACAACCAGTTTTCCTCCTCTAAAACTCAAAAACCCAACGCATGCCCTTCCTCCTGCCTAGAGTACTGCGAGTTTATTTGTGGGAGGGAGAATAGCTTAAAGAGAAAATCTGGAATTCCAAACACGGGCCCAGCCACGCAGAGCATGGAGATGAAAGGTGGCATCTTTGGACTCCAGGGAAGTTCAGTCAGATCTGAATTCCAAAGGTGACACCACCTCCCCCGAGCTTGCTTTCCTGGTAACTTTTCCAGATGGGAAACTGGAGGATTGGAGAGATAGCATCCAGTGAAGCTGACAGGAAGCCGTCTTGTCCTGAAGCAGGGGGATTTCTCACAGTCGTCTCTGCTGAGACCCACCACTCTGTGAGCCCATGTCACACACAGCCCTGAAAAGCTTTGGAGTTCTGCTTTTTATGAACTATGCATGAAAACCCAGCAGTCGCCAGACAGTGTAAGAAGCTTCTGACAATGAAGTCAGAATCTGAAACAAATGGGCAAAGGCAATTGGACACCATGGAAGGAGGAGGAAACTTCCAAGTAAATCTGATCTCTTTGGAGTCAGAGGAACGAGTGCTATGTCTACAAAACCAAGAAAGTGTTGTTTAAAAGAAAAGTATCCAGAAAATAAGTTAAAAATAGACATGTAAAAAGTAATGGAAATGTTGAATTTTCTCAGAGGAGATAAAAGATAAAGGGATGGAAGACAGAACCAGGGGAGGGAGAGAGAAAATGAGCTAGCAAGTCTAATCATATGTAATTAGGAGACACAAAGTATATCAAAGATTTAGGTTCACAGAATTGAGTACATATTAGTAGACTGAAGAGGCCTACTGAGGACCAGTACAGAGGCCTGGAGCGTCTCTGGCAGATTTCAGAATGCCGGGAGTAAAAGAAGCTGTAAGAACAGGATTTTCACCTGGGAATTCAGACACCTGTGTCCCGCATTAGAGGCCCTGGGTTTGACACCTAGCTCTGAGTCCTGACTCCATCTTCCCACTAATGTAGCAATGATGACTCAAATGACTGGGTCCTACCATCCACTTGGGAGACCTGGATTGAGTTTCCAGCTTTGGCCTGGCCCCATCCAAACAGGCATTTGAGGAGCGATCCAATGGCTGAAAGAGCTACAGCTCTGTCTTTGTCTCTCCCTCTTCCTGTTGCCCACCACCACCTCAACCTTTTATCCTTCATGCTTTTCCGATGACTTTGTATATGAGGCTCAGCAGTGGTTTTCCAAGAGTGCTCCAGCAGCTTCCAAGACCTGGTACTGTGGTTTAAAGGCGTTATCAGCAGTTCATGTAACTGGAAACCTCCACAATGTCATGATATTGGTATTTGGAAGTGGGAGCTTTGAGAGGTAATTGGGGTTTTATGACATCGTTAAGGTAGGCTACACATGGTGGTACCAGTGGCTCTTACAGGAATGGTAAGACCTGAACACTCAGGTTTACTCTGTGTCACTTTGTGAAGACCTTTGCCATGTTGTAGTGCAGGAGGAGGTCCCTCACCCTGTCCTGGTGCCATCCTTTGATACTTTCCAAGCTCTGCAACCTTGAGTCTTTCGGTTATTGCTATAGCAGCCATAGACGGACTCAGATCCCTGGGAACTCGGTAAACATGCAGATTCTCACATGGGACCCCTCGTGGCTAAAACAGAGTCTTAGAGGATGGGACTCAGCAACCTGCTTCAGAGAGCCCTTGTTGCTCCAATTCTGTAATGCTTTAGACTAATCTATTTTTTAAAAAATTTCGTTTGAAATGCAAAGAAATCTCCATCTGCTAGTTCAATTTCCAAATGCCCACAACAGTCAGCACTGGCAGACTTAAGCCAAGAGTCAGGCATTCCATCCTGATTGCCCACATGGGTGGCAGTAAGCCAAATACTTCCCAGGCAAATTAACAGGGAGCTGAACTGGAAGCACAGAGTTGCCTGGACTTTGATACGAGATGTGGGAGTCGCAAGCAGCAGTTTCACATGTTGTGTAGTGCCTGCCTTGTATTAGAGTATCTTAGCTCTAATCTTAACCGCTGGGCTAAATGCCTGCACGTCTACTCCTTCCCTAATTCTCATGAGTCTTAAGTTTGAGCAGTATTGAGAAAAATCAAAAAGACTTCTGACTCCTCAAATTTATATCCATCTGTGAATGATAAACTAAAACAGTGTCTTACAAATCCTTAAAAAATTGCTTTTTAATCTAAATGCTATACACACCAAGGCTGTCAGTCCTATCAAAATATTTCCAAACATTGGAGGGGAGAAGCACCTTTCATTAATGATTTCTTGGAAAGCTAATGGGTGATACAGCCCAGGAAAGTGAGTGTATACCCAGAGGAAGATTGACTGGGCAGCCAGGCAGTGACATGCTAATGTGGGAGAAAGGGGAACCAATGACCTCCAGAGACAAGGCTGAAGATGAAGCTGCGATTTTTACACGATGCTGTTGTGAGAACAACTGTCTGAGACCTCTGGTCTTCTGCAGTGTTTGTCATCTGAATCTCACAGCTCCTCAGACAGCTGGAGATTGTATCCCATGACCCTCCACGCACAGGTGCAAAAACTGAAGATTCACATAGTGTAGTATGTCAAGGCATGACACCAAGAACAGAATCAAAATCTCCACTCGAGGACCATCAGTTTGAATTATTATTTATTTTTTTTAAACCTTATTTATTTTTACTACAAAGTCAGATATACAGAGAGGAGGAGAGACAGAGAGGAAGAACTTCCGTCCAATGATTCACTCCCCAAGAGAGCCGCAACGGCTGGTGCTGTGCCCATCCGAAGCCGGGAGCCAGGAACTTCTTCCAGGTCTCCCACGCGGGTGCCGGGTCCCAAAGCTTTGGGCTGTCCTCAACTGCTTTCCCAGGCCACAAGCAGAAAGCTGGATGGGAAGTGGAGCTGCCGGGATTAGAACCGGCACCCATATGGGATCCCGGGGCGTTCAAGGCGAGGACTTTAACCACTAGGCCACGCTGCCGGGCCCTGAATTATTATGTCAAAGAGGTCGATTAGAGTATCACAGGTTAATGTCTGGTGTTCCAGTCCAGGAGCATGTTGGTTGCTAGTGTGTATTTACATCTGGAGCCACCATGGAGTCACTATTCAACAGTGTTGGTGTCAGAATCTTGAACCCATCCATTGCTTTGGGAGTTCTAGGGAACCAAAGATGAGTTGGAAGTTGTCTATATTTGTCAGTAAATGATGAACTCTCAGGGTCTGATATGTGAAAATGGCTCCAGAATGCCTTAGCCTTGAGAGAGGTAGAGCAAAATGTGTAAATCAGACTAAATCAAAACAGAAGCAGCTTTTACTGCCTGTGAATGGCTTATGCAGATCCTGTTGTCTTCTAGGACTTGCCTTTATATATGTGTGTGTAGAGCACTAAATGGGACTTCCAGTGGGGGATCAAAGAAGGGTTGTTTTGTGTGTGGTGTACATAGGCTTTTGACCCATATTTCTTGTTTCATTTTCAACATGTGTTAGACCCAGAGCATGAATAGGGCCCTAATTATTGTAGGACTTCTATTAAAATTCTGTGTGGTGGCCATCTTTATCCTGTTTGTAATCCAAAAGATAATTATGTTTTATGTTGAGCTGGCTTTTAGCTGAAAGAACTGACTCTGTACTGCTCACAGCACGGCTTGTTGCTGGCTGGTATCATTAATTCCTAATCAAGAATCTGTCTCTGCACAGGTTTCCTCGGTTGGCTTTCTCCTTTGAAGCTCACAGAACCAGTGGGCTAGTCTCAACATGTGTTCTTTTAATGAAACTTCTTAATTATCTAGAAAAGAAGGCAGTTTATTTTTATCTGCATGGGAGAGGCTCTTTGCTTGCCAAATCACTCTGTTAAAAGAAGCCTGATATTATGGGGTGTTAGTTATTTCATCCGAAGCCTTTTTTTTTAAAGACGGCTTTATTTGGGGGGAGGGGAAGAATAAGGATTTGGGGATTGTTGTTGGAAATATAAGTGAGCTTTAATGTGTTTTCTTTAACAACTTGTAACTCCTTTAAAAATGGTGCCAAGATGTTTCATTGCAAGTTATATATAGAAAATCAGTATTTCCTTAGGGTTGAACCAACTGTACCAATCAATGCATTTAATATACTTGCCTGCTGGTTATTTGTATGGGATGACCACAGGTTCAGCAATTTGTGAGTTACAATATCTGGACTGGATTAAAGGATGTGGTTACAGTGATGTATTCTAAGAAGCAAGGGCACTGGAAATATATTAAAGAATGGTTTCAAATTAAATTTCATTGCACACATCCTCTCAATAAGGAAAAAGTTGTGTGCACATTCTCCAAGTAGTCCAGATATGGCATGTCTTTACACATCACCACTGCAAAGCCTTAAGCTGCCTGTTATCTTGTGCAATAGGTAGGAGACGGTGGAAACTGTGGCCAGACTGTTCTTATTCATCAAGAAGCTGCAGTTGATTGGTTCGGGAATTCCAGTATGAACAAACCTGATATTCAGGTTCCTCCCTAACAAAGGGTATGCCACTCAGTGATTCTGCTTTCAGACTTTGGAAATAAACTAACACCCTTTATATCCACAGGAGAGTGCATGAGTGTTCTTTGGAGGCACAGAAGGCTTTTAGGAGATTACAGTGAGTCAGAAAGTGGAACCACATATCCATGTCACTCACCTCATCGGATATGTTACTGTTATTCATTTAGTTCAGTTTTATGTTGAGAGTGAGTTTCGGAATGAAAGAATACATTTCTTTGTAGCTGAGAATACCATCCGTTTTCCTAGTGACTAAAGACAGAATGAAATGCCAGTATTGAATGATTCTGACCTGGGGCATGTCATATCTGAGCTGGAAGGGACCCTTCATGCCTTAGCAGACCTCTCCGTGGTAATGGACAGGGAGGAAGGGAGCTCCAGTAGAGCAGAGCCGGGTCTGCGTAGCTAAATGAGCCTGGGACAGAGAAGATGCACATTCTGTGCATGGGAAGCCAGAGGAGTGTTGCTTTACCTGCCCAGTGAGCTTCCCAACAGCTCATACCCAGCACCCGCCAGCTGTCCTCAGGCAAAGCTGCTCCTGCACCTGTCTCACTGCCTGTCCACTACGGTGTTGATTCTCACCGCTGCCAATGTGAATCTCTGCACACGTGTCATTGCCACTCCTGGTCTTCTGCCGGCTTAGTCTTGAGATACAGACCAAATACGTAGCACAGGTCCAGGTCCCTGCTGAACTCTAAGCATCTCCCAGACTGCCCGTTCCTGAGCTTTCTGTTTCTCCACCCATCAGCTCTTCACGCCAGCTGTCAGAATGTTCTTTCATTTCCTCAGAGGCAAGAAGTCTTGATTTGCTCCCACTTGTCTGAGTGTTGCTGTGGGTCTTGACACATGTTTGCAATGTCAGCTGTCTTTCTCCCCTGCCCACCCAACTCTTCATCCTCCGACTCTTATAATCTTCACAGCTGGAGAGATTTTGCCCACCCCCAGATCTCTCTTTCCACCGTAGGTGGCCATGCTTTCTGATTCCACTGCCCTCTATCCCTTCATTATTTTAGCATTTATCACACTGTTGATCTTTATCCTCGCTTAGCATTCTTCTCACTGAATTTTAAGCCTGGTGAGGTCAAGGGCCACAGTGACTTGTTCATGGTTAGATCCCAAGCCCTCAGAGTGCATATCATTGGATAAAGTTGGCTGAAAGGTGAAAATGGCCACAAAATGAAACCATTATGGTTAGACCCAAGAAGCCACAGCCAAAATACCTGGAGCCCCTGTTTTTCCTGGTTACTGACCAACCAAGCCCCCAAGTCTGTTTGTCCGCAAGGGACTAATTATACTTTACCTCTGTGATGATTTGACCAGGGAACTCCCTGTACTACCAACAGATATAGAACATCAAAATATTCCTTGCCTGTAGTAGGGATTTGCATGGGAGCCTGAAACACCTTCCAGTACTTGGAGTATCATATAGTGATTCAGGAACACCAGAGAGAGGGCATTTGCACATTACTTTAAACTGGGTTGGTGGGAGTGTTCGCAGTGTTTTGTTTCTATTCAAGTGTGGCCCATTTTCTGCCAAAACACCAACTTTTTAATATGTTGATTAATTTGGGCATTTCTCCATATTTTGAGAAAAAGCTGGAGTGAAATAGAATCTTTGTCTTGCAGAAGTGGCTGTTTGTGACACACTTCATGGAATGATTCTTTTTGCATGTCCGATGGTGATGTTTTGACCTAGATTTTTTGAATGCGGTTGGGGCTTTTTGTTTTGCTTTTAAATGATAGAAAGCCAGGTTTTCTTGTTTGTTTGTTTTTGTTTTGTTTTGTTTTGAATGGACAAATACCAAGTGGTTGTTTGCCAGCTGGTCTGAGAGTTAATAAGAAGCTGGTATTTGGATTTAATTTAGTTCCATTAGGGCAGTTTTAAATTTTTGTGATACAGGGACTGTTATCCTGGAAGCTGTAAGAGATTTTTGTGCGAAGGAACAGAGCTGACAAAGACGGCCCTGTGCGAGCTCCATCCATAACTGAGCACTTTCACACTGCAATTTAGGAGGTGTGCAGTTCAGGAAATTGCTGGCTTTGGCCAGGGCATACTTTTACTGCAAGGAAAATTTTATTCGTCACTCAAGTAATTGGCAGTTTTAATACCTTGTTCATAATTACCTTATAAACAAACGAATATATAAACCAGCGATTGTATGGTCTGTTATCTAACTCACAGCCCTATTTGACCAACGTGATAAACACCTGTGGGTCTCCTTCTCCCCCAAAACAATTTTGTTACATTTATTGTGAAAGCCAGAGATGGGAGTTTTCTTTTTGTTGTTGTTAAATGAGAGTGTAGCTGTGCTAAGCCCAGACAGACTGGGGACCCAGGAGGCTGGGCAAAGCCAGATGCGGAGTTTAAAGGGAGAGTGACTAGGGACTGGGGAGGGGCTGCGAGGCAGGGGGCCTGGGATGCTGGAGGGTTACTCCAGTGTTGATGGGACGACACATCCGGGTAATGCAAACAGTTGGATTATGTACTTAAGAGAGAAGTTTGGTCCCCCAGTGTGTGGTTTTGTTGAACCCACACACCCTGACCCTAAGGCCCTGTGGCTTGTCTCTTGGACCGACTCCATCTCCGGGGCTCGAAATTGACTAATTGTCTCACTCACTCTACCCTGTACCTCACAACTAGATCAAGGAGTTCATGCGCTGGCGAATCCAGATGTGGGAAGTGGCCACAATCAGAGTTCGTGGCTAACTTGACTCTAAACAAAATCTAAAAAACCTCATGGGAATCTCAAGAGCTGGACAGCTGTGACTGGTACCCAGGACCACTAATCTTTATTTATATTTTTTTTCTTTAACTTTATCACCACAGAGTTCAGCTCTTAAGAAAATCATTGTTTGTAAGATTTGATTTGGATTTTAAAACAAGAACACTTCTAGCCCATTCTTAAAAGTAATGTTCAGAGGATTTGCACATTTTTAAGAAGGTTTGCGCATTGTTGTTTGCCTACAAACTACACAGTCCTATTTCCTGCCCCTGTTCTTTTTATGGAAGAAGCAGCACCTGATATTTGCATGTATTCACATGGCGGGCTTTTAACCAAGGTGGAGGCTTCCCACACACACACCCCTAGACAACCCTCTTGAATAGCATGTCACGAGCAGAGTTGGGCAGGGATTGTGGTCTGGGTCTTTCTTGGTGTTGGTGCCACGATATCTCATGAGCCCGGTGCCTACCCACATCAGTTTGAAACCCTAGGATCAGCGTCTACGAAAAGCATACTTCCTTCTCAATAGAACTGCTGAACATCTCTCAGGCTCTGTATTTTATGAAGCAAGCCTTCCAGGATTGCTTTGGAACCAGCCTAAACTTACCCTGTGGCATATCTCAGGGTTGCCTGGACTTGTTAGATGGAAACCATAGTTTTAAACACTGTATACCAGGACCAGTGTTATGGGGCAGCACACTAAGCCACTGTTTGGGACATTGGCATCCCATAGCTAGTTTGAGTCTTGGCTGCTCCACTACCAGTCCAGCTCCTGCTGATGAACCTAGAAAAATAGCAGCAAATGGTTCAAGTACTTGGTCCCCTGCCTCACACAGGGGAAACTGAGATGGAATTCTGGCTCTCAGCCTTGACATGGCCCAGCCTCAACTGTTGCTCCCAACTTGGGGAGTGAAGCTGAATAGAAGATCTGCATTCATTCTTACTCTCCCTCATTTTCCTTTTTCCCCTCTCCTCCTCTATAACTGTGTCTTGCAAATAAATGCATCAATATATTTTCTAATGTAAAGATAATTCTATTTGTGCTACAGAAATTCTCTTGTGGTTAAATGGTATAATATGTGGAAAGGGCTTGGTGTAGGACTGGGCACCTGATATATGTTCACTGTGATTAGAGTCCATGCATTTTTCCAGCTTCTCTAAAGCTTGCAGGATGGCCGGCACCACTGGCAGTGTAAGCAACATGTCAGAAGACAGTACAGTTTGGGGAGAATACCTAACATGGGAACCCTCTAAAATGCTCAGGAGCTGGGCCCGGCGGCGTGGCCTAGCAGCTAAAGTCCTCGCCTTGAACGCCCCGGGATCCCATATGGGCGCTGGTTCTAATCCCGGCAGCTCCACTTCCCATCCAGCTCCCTGCTTGTGGCCTGGGAAAGCAGTCGAGGACGGCCCAGTGCTTTGGGGCCCTGCACCCGCGTGGGAGACCCGGAAGAGGTTCCTGGTTCCCGGCTTCGGATGGGCACAGCACCGGCCCGTTGCGGCTCACTTGGGGAGTGATTCATCGGACGGAAGGTCTTCCTCTCTGTCTCTCCTCCTCTCTGTATATCTGACTGTAATAAAATAAATAAATCTTTAAAAAAAATAAATAAAATGCTCAGGAGCTGTGAGTTATAAAAATACAAGAGAACTTAATGCACCATAGACAATTAGTGATTGGTAAGGGGTATACCAGAGACAATCTATTTTCCAAATTTTTTTGCTAAATGAATGTCAGCTGTGGACTATCAAAGCACAGCTGGTGACTGGTAGAAGACACAGAGCCATGTTGAGAGTCTTCATTTTACCTTGGCTTGTAGGAGGACACGTTTGTGTGACCTGTAGGTAGGCTGCTGTCTGAACCTTTACCATCTTGACATTTTTTTAAAAGATTTTTTTTTTTACTACAAAGTCAGATATACAGAGAGGAGGAGAGACAGAGGGGAAGATCTTCTGTCCGATGAATCACTCCCCAAGTGGGCCGCAACGGGCCGGTGCTGTGCCGATCCGAAGCCAGGAGCCAGGAACGTCTTCCAGGTCTCCCACGTGGGTGCAGGATCCCAAGGCTTTGGGCTGTCCTCAACTGCTTTCCCAGGCCACAAGCAGAAAGCTGGATGGGAAGTGGAGGTGCCAGGATTAGAACCGGCATGCATATGGGATCCTGGTGTGTTCAAGGCGAGGACTTTAGCCACTAGTCCACGCTGCCAGGCCCCATCTTGACATTTTATCTTCCTCTGCTAAATAGTGGGTCTAAAAACACAAAGCCATCCCACCCAATATGATAACGATGAAGGTTCTTACATATCCATTTTATTTTTGTTTTCTGACATAGTTGTCATTTAATGACAAATTTCCCCCAAGGGAACTGTTGTGTGGTGATCATTTTACTAGCTTTGACTCAGCTTCTCTGGCCCATGGTGGCAGAGTTCCATAGGGGATGTGTGCTGGCCTATTCAATCGCTGCCAAACCAATATGGCTGTTGAGTGCTTGAAATACGGCTTCTCTGACTAAGGACCTAATTTTAACATCTAATTAATGTAAAGAGCCACCTGGGGCAAGTGGCTGCCCTATCAGCCATCATGGCCTGAGGCTTGGGACTTTAATTACACCTGAGGCTTCTCTAGACTGGTGTGCCCTTGGGGAATACTTTTCTAATAGGGAAAGTCCTGGAGCAGCTTGGTGTTTTGTAAGGGAAAGGGGTTTCTCTGCTGTGGTTGTTTACTGATGAGAGCTTAGATTTTGATGTCTTCTGCAAGGGAAAGTCCTTTTCAAGAGGACAATCGGAGGTAGACTAAAAATCAAGAACAAGGGAAGTAGCTCTTCAGACACCCTTGGTCTTGGATATTTCACATTCCCATTTTACTAAATGAAGAGGAAGAATTGTTCAAAAGAGCAGATCTCAGGAGGCAGTAGTGATGGTTCAAGTAGATTCCTGTCCACCCACGTTGGAGCCCTGTGATTCTAGCTCCCACCTTTCCTGCAGCCAGCCCTGGTCATTGCTGCACAGCATTTAACAGCTACTGGTAACTCATAGGAAACGCGTTACAAATATTTTTGTTTTTAAGCATTATGTTTGAAAAAATTACAGAGAGGGAGAAACAGAATTCTTCTGTCCACTGGTTCACTTCCTAGCTGGCTGTAGCTGCCAGTGGCAGGACCAGGGTAAAGCCCAGATGTAGGAGCTTTATGTAGTTCGCCACATGTGTGCCAGGGGTCCAAACCTGTACTGTACCTTATAGACACTTGGGGAGCTTTTAAAAGTCCCAGTGCCCAGGCCACACCCTAGTCCAATTATGTTAAAACATCTCAGAGTGAGATTCAGGGTTCAGTAGTTTTCCCAGGCTGTTAAGAAAGTACTGGATTGGGATTGAAGCATCTGGGACACAAACCAAAGCCCAGACAGATTGCCAGCGTCACAGGTGGGGGCTTTACCTGCTTCACCACAAAACCTGCCCCACTTTTCATAAAGTGATAGGATTTCTGAATTAATTAGAAGAGATGGTAGCATTGTTTAACTTTTAAAGGTACTGTTTAGATCAATGAATTTTCTATGTTTCTGAATGGCAAATTAGGTATAGACAATAAAAAGTTGTTCTCCCTTTTAGATTGTTACGTTTTGGGTTATGTTTTAAATCAGGGCTGGAAACAGAATTTCTGAAGTATTACCTGAACATCTGAAGCAATTTCAGTCTCTGGAAACTTTGGACTTGAGTAGCAACAATATTTCAGAGCTTAAAACTGCGTTTCCACCTCTACAACTCAAATATCTGTAAGTGAAATTTGCCTTGTCAAAATTTTTAACTGTAATATTGTTGTAATGAAAGAGAAATACACTTTTAAGATAAACTGTTTCAATATTACTGCTGCTCAAAACATGTATTCTTAATGACATGAAATCTGCTAAATCCAAAATAACCACAGGCTTTGTGTTTTTATGACAAAAAGTTAGGTATTCTTTGTAAGAAAAACAATCTGTGACAAGTGCTTCATTAAAAAATTCAAAGTCCAATGATTGCAGTGTTTTGTTAATACATGAGTTTCATAAAAGATGGTAGACATCCATAACACATTTTTGTAACCTTCCAATATTCCTATCCCTCTTTTCCAATCAATATTTACATGATTCTTAATCAACATTTGTGCCCAGAAACTGAAGGAATAGTTATTTGATGTTTCCCTTGGTGGTTAAACTTTCTGGAGACTGTAGCACTGAAGTTGCATGTGCTGTAACTTTCCAGAGAAGTCAGAAAGAGATGCTCACTTTAAGACTTTCAACAGGTTTCTTAATAGCAACCGTGTCACCTCCATGGAGCCTGGGTGTTTTGACAACCTGGGTAGTTCTCTGCTGGTGCTGAAGCTCAACAGGAACCGGATTTCAGTGATCCCACCCAAGATGTTCAAACTGCCCCAGCTGCAACACCTGTAAGTGACATGCCTGCTGAGATGCTCCAAAGGAGTCACCTGCTTCAGACCTTACAGACCTTCCTTCTGAAAGGATGCAGTGTGGCTAGTGGTGTTCCAATGCAAGCATGTGGCTGCTTTTCCTTGGAGAGCTGGAGCTGTGAGGGCCTCAGAAGTGACACCAGCAGGGGAGGAGGAGTGGAGAGGATGGATGGCTGGATAGAGAGAGAGGGGAGGAGGAGGAGTGGAGAGGATGGCTGGATAGAGAGTGAGGGGAGGAGGAGGAGGTGGAGTGGATAGATGAATGGATGGATAGAGAGAGGGGAGGAGGAGGACTGGAGAGGATGGATGGATGGATAGAGAGAGGGGGGAGGAGGACTGGAGAGGATGGATGGATAGAGAAGGGAGGAGGAGGACTGGAGAGGATGGATGGATGGATAGAGGGGAGGAGGAGGAGAGGACAGAATGGATGGATAGTGACATACCTGCTCAGATGCTCCAAAGGAGTCGCCTACTTCAGGCCTTTGAGGCCTTCTTTCTGAAAGGCATGCAGTGTGGCTAGTGGTGTTCCAACGCAAGCATGTGGCTGCTTTTCCTTGGAGAGCTGGAGCTGTGAGGGCCTCTGAATTGACACCAGTAGCCTGGGCTGTGGCTGCCTGACGAGCCACTTCATGCCACTGTGGCACTGGAGAAAGCCTGGGGCTCTGACCGATGCCCACCGCTCAGGGAGGCCATGATGGCTTAAGTGGCTGTGGAGAACTGTCTTGTTAATAGTGGTGGAATGATCTGTTAACTGGCTCCCACTGTGGGGGTTTTTCAATCTCTACTGCACATTATAGACACTTGGGGAGCTTTTAAAAGTCCCAGTGCCCAGGCCACACCCCAGTCCAATTATGTTAAAACATCTAAGAGTGAGATTCAGGGTTCAGTAGTTTTAAAACCTCCCCAGGCACTTCCAGTGTGTAGCTTTGATGGGGAGCTACTGTCTGAAAAGAGAAAACTTTAATTCTAAAAGGAGCTGTGAAAGATAGGGGCCAACTTTGTAAGCACATTGAACAAGGTAAACTTGACACTTCTGCTCTTAAAGAGACCTCATATTTTAGTATACTATTCTGTATTCTCAATCTTAATCACATAGTAACAAATACTAATTTGTTTTCTTATTAAGTGGACAACAGTTTGCAATGAAAGTACAGCCTAATATTCGTATTTTATTCTTCTAGAAATACATCACACATTTCAATAAGCAGACATACATCTCAAGGAGAGTATTTGAAGACATTTGAAACATTCTGTGTAATTCAACCTTAGCCGGCTTAAATACAGTGTCGTAGTAACATTTTATTGCTACCTTCGAAACGTGTCATTTATACATAACTATTTAATTCTAATATCCACTGCAGTGAACTGAACCGAAACAAGATTAAAAATGTAGATGGACTCACATTCCAAGGGCTTGGTGCTCTCAAGTCACTGAAAATGCAAAGGAATGGGGTTACAAAGCTTATGGATGGAGCATTTTGGGGACTGAGCAACATGGAAATCCTGTAAGTGCAGCTTACCAAAATATCTCAAGTTATGTGATTGAAAACTACCCAGTGAATATTCTGTAGCTCATATTTGAAATCTGCTGTTAAAATCTCAGAAGGTAACAATCTTTCCAGAATTTGGCATCAGTTTTATTTCAGGCTATGTGACTGCACCTTTATGAACACATAAACCATAAGAACCTATAGGGAGCAGGCATTTGTCCTGGTGGGGTCACGAGGATGCTGGGGTCCCACATCGGAGTACCTGGGTTCAATCCTTGGCTCCGGCTTCCTGCTAATGTGGACCCTGGCTGGCAGTCACGATGGTGCAGGTCATTGGTTTCCTGCCTTCGACCTGAGAGGCCTGAATTCAAATCCCACCTTCTGCACTAGCCATCGTAGGCATTTGGGCAATGAAACAGTGCATGGGAACTCTTTCTGTCTCTGCTTCTCTCTCTCTCTGCCTTTCAACTTTTTAAAAAATGAAATCTAATAAAAAAGAATTGATACCATTTATTACTGATATCTTCATATAACCAAAACTGAATATCTAGTAACAGTATGGAATAGATTGTAACTACACATCCCCTTTGAAGAGATCGCAAAATAAACTTTGCTCCTGCCTGATTCCTATTGTCACAATGCAGTCAGCTGGACCATAACAACCTCACCGAGATCACCAAAGGCTGGCTTTATGGCTTGCTGATGCTACAGGAGCTGCATCTCAGCCAGAATGCCATCACCAGGATCAGCCCAGATGCCTGGGAGTTCTGCCAGAAGCTCAGTGAGCTGTGAGTATGCCTTTTCTTCTCAGCTTGGCGAGCAGGGGTCATGCCAGCGCTTGAGCTTCTTACCACTCGGCTGTGAAATGTTCCTAACAGAGTTCCCAAGGTGACAGCTCTTTTCACACGCACCCTAGTCATAGATTTGTTGTGATACGTCGAAGCCAGCCCTGCTGTTGTGGCTCTGTGCCTCACTGACAGCAACCAGGATGGTTATTTTCAAATGAAGAGCAGGTATTGTTTCTTTTTAATTACCGAGGTTAGAAATAGTGTTTATCTGAGTACCTGTTAAGGCAGGATTTTTCAAATAGGGATTATTGCAGGTACATTTAGTCAATCTATCTTTTGGAAAATAAATCACTGTGTCACATTGAAAAATGAAAGCTGCTTTTTTTTTGTCTTTGTAGAGACCTGACTTTCAATCACTTATCAAGATTAGATGATTCAAGCTTCCTGGGCCTGAGCTTACTGAATACTCTGCACATTGGAAACAACAGACTCAGCTACATCGCGGATTGTGCCTTCCGGGGACTTTCCAGTCTAAAGACGCTGTAAGTTACACATGGGCTCTTGCTACCCAGACCTAACTGGTCACTGAATGCACCAGTTTTATCCAAACCAACTTCCTGTGTTGTCAAGGAAATGTGGACACCTTCAGTAGCGGTCAGGCTAACTAATAAGGTGGATGCATCTCACCCTTACGTGACCAGGTTGTTTGGTGATGTTACCAGAAAGTTGGAAGCTGCTAAAGAGCAAAGCTGGTTTCACTCCATTAAGGTTTTTTGGTTTGGGTTTTTTCTGGTATGTGTGTGTAAAATACGAACTAAACATGAGTCAAGGCAATGGCTAAATAAATAGAACAGCCACAGAAGATGTCTGTCACACTGATCGGATGCCTAAGAGGGTGAAGTGGGAGCTGCGTTCCTTGACCTTGGAGAACTCTGTTGTTAATTTAACACTGTACAGTGGGCTTTTGACTTGGGCTCTATCCTCCATTCACGGCTTGACACATTACATAATTGAGAGACGTCTGTGTATATTGGCGAAATTCTGCTTTGTGTGGTTGGAACTGGGGTTTTAAAAGTTAATGCAGTGTTTTTGAAGCATTCGGGTCTTCCAGAATCTAGTTGTCCTGGTAAAGGAATTAATAAGGGCAGAGTCAAGCGTGTGATTTGGGCACACACACACACACACACACGCACACACACACACACACAGGAAATGTTCCTGGGGAGGAGGACCAGGGCGTCAGGCCTACACTGATAGTGAAGAGTTGTGTCTCGTTGTGGAAGACTTGGGACATGATGAGGCTGCCCGCAATTTGCTGACAAGATGGGGAGCTGGGACCTATGAGCCTAGTTCTAAAGCCAATCTCAACATTAGGGACCTGAAGAACAACGAGATTTCCTGGACGATTGAAGACATGAACGGCGCCTTTTCCGGACTTGACAAGCTGAGGCGCCTGTGAGTATGCGTGGTCTCACAGCTTGGCTCATTCTTTGCCTGAAAAGTTTCTGTCTTAGTTGAAGTCAGTTGCAGGAACAGGCGCTTGAGCTGACTGTTACCGCCCCTTACCATTTCCTTACTTGAGTGCTGTTAGATGTGTGTTAAGTTGCTTTTCTTCTCTTGGCATAAGGGCTTTTATTTAGTACCTGGCGTAACTTTACTATCTAGATGGGACTTTTACATTTTTCTGAGTGCTTAGTCTTTGGGGATTGTCATTATATACATTTTACAAACCATGGTTAATTGAGGAAAATAAAATGATTGCCCACTCATTTAAAACACAATTCTTTTTAACCTAAGTTCTGTCCACAAAATGACCTTTTTTTTTTTTTTTTTTTTGATTAACTGTTCCAATGAGATAATTTTTTTTTTCCAGAATTCTCCAGGGAAACCGGATTCGATCTATTACCAAAAAAGCTTTTACTGGTTTGGATGCACTAGAACATCTGTGAGTAGCTGGAATTTATTTACCTGGGGGTAGTCTGAAATAGAGATCTGTCCGTGTGCTGTGACAAAACACTAGAACATAATTGAATTGGCATTTATCCAGTGCCATAATACTTACCCATCTATTTACCTCCCCATTTAACCCACCCTTGAGAGGTCCTCCAAAAGGCTTTGAAAAATGTGTATTCAGAAAAAAGAGTGCAGATTTCAAATATTTTTTGGTACCTAAATAAGCTTATCTTTTCATTTTTAAAATGTTTATGTTTTTAAATTTATTTTGATTTTACTGGAAAGACAGACAGACCGAGAAAGATCCACTGGTTCACTTTCTAAAAATCTGCAATAGCCAGGATTGGTCCAGGTGGAAGCCAGGAAACAGGAACCTGTATTTTATTTTATTTATTCATTTTTTTAGATTTTATTTATTTGTTTGAATAGATTAGACACACACACAGAGAAAGTCACAGTGGCTGTGGATAGACCCTGGCTTCCCAAGCAGTCAGCCGGGACCCAAGTGTTTGGACCATCTTCTGCTGCTTTTCCCAGCCATTAGTAGTGTAGTAGATTGGAAAAGGAGTGTCAGGAATGTGGACTGGTGCTCATATGGGATGCCGGCACTGCCGGTAGCAGCTTTAAGGCAGGATTCTGAGCCTATTTTTCCAAGTCCAATTTCCAGCAGACTTTTTAAAGTTGTCTCATACTTTTGTACCTAACTGGATAGAAGTATATAGGTACACATTTTCTTTACTATTCAAAAATGTTACTAAATATTATTATTGACTTCATTTTTAGTTGTTTTACGCCTGGCAATATTTTTAATCTCTAATAGAAGCTGCCACATCGTAGGCATTTTGTCCATGTCAGGCATTGTGGTAACAATTTCTCTTTATTGTCTCTTTTCTGAAAGGTTCTGGCTCAAGGATTTTCAGACAATAGCAGAAAGCTAGCTAACTTTGACAGCAGTGGAAACTTGCATGAGCACTGTGTTTTGTCTAACTGAACCAATCAACTGCTTATAAACTTTGGAATGTGTTTTATGATTGCAGAATATAAGTATGTAGTAATTGATAATATATGATATGAATGCTCAATTAGGAAATGCTTATGACCCAAAAAGTTTTTCTATCTATTAATTTAGACAAAAGACAAAAGGAGTGATCATTTAAAATGGACATGTGACTTAGCAGCTAAGATGCCACTTGGCAGGGCCAGTGTTGTGGCATAGCAGAAAGCCATTGCCTGCCATGCCGGCATCCCACATGAGTGCTGATTCTTGGCCCAACTTCCCATTCATTACCCTGTTAATGGCCTAGGAAGGCAGCAGAGGACACCCTAGGTGTGGGGCTCTGCAGATGGGAGATGCAGATGAAAGTCCTGGCTTTGGCTTGACCCTGCCCCAACCACTGCAGGCATCTGGGGAATGAACTAGTGGATAGAAGATGGATCTGTCTCTATCTTTAACTTTCCAATAGTAAATACATCTAAAAAAATCCCTTGGCTTGGGTTGGCCATGTATCAGAATGCCTGGATTCAGGTCCAGGCTTTAGTGCCCAATCTGACTTCTTATTGGTGTGCGCTCAGGGAAGGCACTGGAGTTCACACTGTTCATGTGGGAGACCCAGGTTGGGTTTCAGGCTCCTGACATATGTCTGATTTAGCCCCAACTACCAGTAGAAAGAATCTCTTCTTGTTTTTCTGTCTGTCATATATTTTTAAAAAATACACATTGGATGCTTGCATTGGTTTGTGCAATGAAGATTTCTGTTCTGTATAAACCACTTTGTTGTCATCTTCTGGCTGTTGGCCTAAGAGAAACTTGACTGGTACCGTCCTGACTGTGCCGTAGTTCAGATTGCAATAAAACCATTGGGCAAGGCTGAGTTGGGGAAGGGAGGGTCAGTCTTGCTGTACTGATGGAGAGATTATTTTCAAAAGAAAACCAGCCAAAAGTGTTTGTCATCTGTCCCATTCCGTATCAGCCTCTGCTTCAGGTTTCTTTTGCCTTGCTTGAATTTCCCAGCCTCCTTCTCTTCCCATATCTGGCACCTTCTTTCTTTGTCTTCCAAGTTGCTGGTAAATACGAGTCAAAAATAAAATCAACCCTGAATATCCTCTCATTTTATGAATGTCCTGGCTGAAGTATGTTTGTTTTAACAAGTACATCTTGTCTGAGCATCTTAACTGCCTTTCTGTTAGTGAGCTGTGTGTGGCAAGCTTAGGCTAGTGGTTGGAAAAGCGTAGATTTGGGTCTCTAAAATAATTGGCTCAGCTCTTATCTTCCCTCTTCATTGCTGAGCTTGTCTTCTTCGTGGTTACTGTAAGAGTACATACAATAATATAGATACAACAACACACAGAGTGTATGTTGTAGCCTGTACGCGATGTTTTTCTAGAAGTATAATTATAATGGATTTTATTTGCATCTTAAAAGTTATTAATTTGAAGACGGGGAACAGTAAAAAAAAATACAACAGAACAGCTTGGGCTCATGACACACAACTGACATGTGAGACACCTAACACTCAGAGGCAGGATCTGTCTCCAACACAAATAGCCTCATTCCCCAGCCCAAGCTTTGCGATGGGCTCTTCTGGGGCAGCCTGATTTGTGCCTCTCAACATGGAGCTTGTACCTGTGTGGTGACGGAGGTGGAGAGTGTGGACCCAGCCTTAGCCTGAGTCGCCCTGCCCGAACATGGTCTGCTCTGATCGATTTGACTTGGTTCTTTTGCAGAGACCTGAGTGACAATGCAATCATGTCTTTACAAGGCAATGCCTTTTCACAAATGAAGAAACTTCAGCAATTGTAAGTTTTTTCTTTTCCTTTAAATAAAGCACACAGTGGGGTGGGGGGAGAGGGGAACACTGCCCTGTGTTATGTCATCCCGGTTTCTGTGTCTACAAAATGTGTCTGGCGTGTTCTTGACACTGGTTCATCTGTCTACCAGAAAAACAAAAGAAATTGGTGATCTGTTTCCTCTGTTAAAACAGAGATTTTCTTTGTTCTTCTGTTCTGAATTCCAAACTCAAATTCACAGGACCAACTGTACTATAGTGCCTAAATTTAGTGACAACTTCCCGGTAGTAAAGAATTTCTGAATACCTCAGCAGTTGCATCCTAGTAAGACAGTAAGATCAATAAGAAAAGCAAAGCCACACCAGTTACATTTCTTGCATTTTTACGTGGACTATGGAATATTTATGATGTGGGATGTGTGTCTTTGGCTCTCAGATTCATTGCTTTGTTAATATTTACTTAAGTTCAGTTTACTTGTAGAAATCTGTGTTTCATACACAATAAATTGAATGTGATTCCTCTCCTCAGGCATCTGAATACATCCAGCCTTTTGTGTGATTGCCAACTCAAGTGGCTCCCTCAGTGGGTGGCTGAGAACCACTTTCAGAGCTTTGTCAATGCCAGCTGTGCCCATCCTCAGCTACTGAAAGGAAGAAGTATTTTTGCCGTGAGCCCCGACGGCTTTGTGTGTGGTGAGTATTGGCATTGCCCTGGCCTGGGAGGTGTTCTTGTTCTCCCCTATGTTCAAATACAGCTTTGAACAGACTCAGGTTGGCTTCAGAAAGTGTGTGTTTGTGCTGAGGTGGATGAAAATGGAGCTATGCTTTGCTGATTATTTTAATTTCACAGATGGGAAAGCGTTTTCTGAAATTCCTTCATCTTTGTTTTGGCATCAGGGCGGATGAGAGGAAAGCAAGTGAAATTGGATCTTGGGAGAGTGGCCAGGCAGTCCCAGGCCTTCTGCTTCATTTACATCCGCTAAGTCTTTGTGTCTGTCATGAAGTGGGGCTGCTGTTATCGCCTCTTTCCAACTCTGGGTTGTTGGAGGCGGGTGAGAACGAGAAAATTGCCAGCTAATTTATGGGCTGTTAAAATCACTATCTGTGGGCAAAGCAAGTAGTAGGAAGTGTGAATTTCGTAGGGTTTTTTTTTTTTTTTAGGTCCACTGTCGTAACATCCAGAGGTCTCAGCGTAGGAGATTTAACTTACTAGTTAATAGCAGATCTTGATTAAAAAATATCTTTTGAAAAAAGAATCCCTGGCACTGTTTCCTGTCTGCTACATTGCACTGTTGTTTATTATTAGCTGCTGCAGAGATGTTTTAGAACATAAACATGTTAGGACAAAACCCAAAATGAAAATATGCTTTCTGAAAATGTTACAGAACCTTATTTTATGTTGGCATTTTTAAATTTACTTAAAATTGCTTTGCCTACAATGGATCTATAATATATATTTTTAAGAGTATTTAACAGTGCCAACAGTTTCTGGAAATAAAACCTCTGCTGTAGCTTTTGGATTTGAATAAGCTTTTGGCATTCCTAGTGGAAGGGCTTGAGTCCTCCCTTCCCAGGGTCCTGACTTCCCAGTGCTCAAGGCCCATGCTGTCAGCTCCCCATTACTTGGAGGCATGAACCAAGATCCTGCTTGTTCTCGTCTCTGCCTCATTGTGAAATCTGAACATCGATTGTATCAGATAAGAATTCCAGGCTAATGGTGCAGAGGAAGCCACTTTGCTTACAACCTGCAGGCACAGCATGGAAAAGAGGCAGTAACAGAGTCATCAGAGCATGCCCCTTAGCCCAGTTAGAGCCGCAAACTTTTTTTTCCCCCAGAACATCCACACAACGCATTTGGGTAAATCTGAGATGTTGCCGTTCACATTTAGATAGACATTATCTCCGAAGAAGCTGAAATTTTAAAAGGTAACTTTTCTGCAGGCATGACAGAACTAAAAATAACCGTGTAGAATGAAAGAGTGGCTTAGCTCTAATTATAATGTAGCCTTGACAGTGTAGCACGGCATCGTGATTGACGGGCTGTTCCGGATGCCAAGCACAGCTGACGTCTCATGGTTAATGCGCAGATGCTTTTTCGTTTGCAATGAGATTTCTTTGCTCCCTTCTTGACTCTACCTAGATTGCTCCTTTTTTAATACTGACTCTGTTTTTGGTAAATGAGATGCTAATCACTGTTTTAGTTATCTTGGTGATCACACTGGATGCCGGCTTTCTTTATTCTCCTGCTCCTTATTCGTGGCGAACATGGGGAAACTTGTAGTTCCTGACTGCAGCCTTCGAAGATGACCCTCGAGCCTGGCTTGGGAATCGCAGGGGGTCTGCAATAATCCATGAGTTTTCTGAGAGTTCCAAAGGCTTAGTCTTCCGGTCACTAGTGGTGACGATTGGTAGGTCTCCGTCTCTGTTCAATGAAGGAATCATTGATGCTGGTCTCCCAGGGTGTGACCACCCTGAAACTGCTGCTCTGTCGGTCAAGTATACACACAGGGTGAACCCCAGGCTGCTGTTTGCCGTGCATGTTCCGGCATTCCGACTGGGGCTGCTATGAGCCTTGCAAACCTTCACATTGCTTTATTTCCTCCCGCACAGATGACTTTCCCAAGCCACAGATCACGGTGCAGCCAGAAACACAGTCGGCAATAAAGGGCTCCAATCTGAGTTTCATCTGCTCAGCTGCCAGCAGCAGCGACTCCCCAATGACTTTTGCCTGGAAAAAAGACAACGAACTTCTCCATGATGCCGAGATGGAGAATTACGCCCACCTGCGGGCCCAGGGCGGCGAGGTGATGGAGTACACCACCATCCTGCGGCTACGCAGCGTGGAATTTGCCAGCGAAGGGAAGTACCAGTGCGTCATCTCCAACCACTTCGGCTCATCGTACTCCGTCAAAGCCAAGCTCACCGTCAACAGTATGTGATCTGAGCTTTGCTTTGGCATTGTGAGACAGCTCAGCGCCAGGTTTCTTTCATCCCATTCATAACTGTTCTTTCTTTCTTCTCGTGGTTCCGCACCCACTCTTCCTTTTCCTGCCTCTCGGTCCACAAAGTAAGCAGTTGTCGTGGTAAAGGTTGCTGTATTAGACATGGTGAGCCGGGTAGAGATGAACCCCACGTGGTTCCTTTACTCCTTGAGAGCTGATGATGCACTCTTCTGGCAGGGGAGCTCACAGAGTAGCTAGCACCTATCGCAGGAAGGTATTATGTTCTTTAAATAAATCATTGCGTGTAAAGCACTTAGCAGATTGTCCGGGATGTAGATAGTGCTTAGCAAATTCAAGAAATAGCAGCTGTTGCTAATCCTGAAAGGGTGTTACAGATGGCCTTGTGCGACAGACATTCCATGGTACAATTTGCTGCTTAATCACTCAGTGCTTTGTGTCTGCTGTGGTGGAGGCGTAGGGATTGGAGTGCGTGATGCATCCATTCAGATGTTGGCTGCTGAGGCCTCTTACACGGAACAGCTTTGATTATGAATTTCAGGATGGATCTCATAGAAAGTTATAGACTGCTAAGGTCACTGGAGGGGACTTTAAAAAGGGGTGAGGGTCATCATGAGAGGTCGAAGTTCAAAGATATGAGTTGATTTGGCCACTGTCTCACAGTTAATTATGGAGGAAGCTGGAAAGTGGTGAACCAACAGTAGGAAGACCTTTAGTCCAGGGATCTGGCAACCTGTGCTTCCTCTAGACTCTGTGTAAATGGAACCTTGAGCAAGTGTTTATAATCTCTCCATTTCAGCTCTCCTCCCCATGTCTTGAAATTGGCAGCAACCCTTGCCTTAATGGTGTCAGGGACGCAAAGAGTGAGAGTTTAGTAAGAAGCATGGGGAAACCTTGGAGAAACCACAGCACTCACTCAGTCTCATGATGTTTTCCTTCCTGGTTTCAGTGCTCCCCTCATTCACCAAGACTCCCATGGACCTCACCATCCGTGCCGGAGCCATGGCCCGGCTGGAGTGTGCCGCCGAGGGGCACCCGGCCCCGCAGATCGCCTGGCAGAAGGATGGGGGCACAGACTTCCCGGCGGCGAGGGAGAGGCGCATGCATGTGATGCCCGAGGATGACGTGTTCTTCATCGTGGACGTGAAGATCGAGGACATTGGAGTGTACAGCTGCACAGCCCAGAACAGTGCAGGAAGCATCTCTGCAAATGCAACGCTGACCGTCCTAGGTAGGTGTCTGTGCCAGGAGTGGGGAGGGCAAGAAAAATCCTTAGGGGACTGCCCTTTCCCCTTGACCTCCAGGCAGCTTGGAAGTCAGAGAGCGCCTCGCAGCTTCAAGTCCCGGGCCAGCGGCATGAATCTGCACCCTGTGTTTCCAGGAGAGGACTGGAACAACTTTGATGCTGCCCCTTGTTGTAGAAGACCCCTCTTCCAATGTGCACACCCTCCCATACACCTTACAGTATAAAGCAAATGTTCAAGAAAGAAGAAATCTACTCATTTTTGTAGATAAAAACAAAATAAAATGTGTACAAGCATCTTTACCATATCCTGCTCTGGCAATTGGGATTCTTTTGTTTTTAATTCTTGTACTGAGCCAAATGATTTCTAAATTCATGAACATATTGATCACTCAGATAGAGTGATACTTAAGATGCTAGAGAGTACAAATAGACCATTTCCGGACTTCTACTCTCTCTTTTTTTAAAGAAGATACTATCTTTTTTTTTTTTTTAAAAAAGATTTGTTTATTTTTATTACAAAGTCAGGTATACAGAGAGGAGAGACAGAGGGGAAGATCTTCCGTCCAATGATTCACTCCCCAAGTGACCGCAACAGCCGGTGCTGTGCCGATCCGAAGCTGGGAACTTGGAACCTCTTCCAGGTCTCCCACACAGGTGCAGGGTCCCAAAGCTTTGGGCCGTCCTCAACTGCTTTCCCAGGCCACAAGCAGGGAGCTGGATGGGAAGTGGAGCTGCCGGGATTAGAACCGGCGCCCATATGGGATCCCGGCACGTTTAAGGTGAGGACTTTAGCCGCTAGTCCACACCGCTGGGCCCTACTCTCTAACTCTTAAACACTAGGAAAATTTACTTTAAAAAACAAGATATTCTGACTCCACACAAACCCAGCCCATCAACTTATTCTTAAGGCCTGCAGTTGTTTTGTATATATTTACAAAAAAAATGGTTTTGAAATTGTTTTTTCCTACCACCATCAGTTTCCTAACCTTGGAAAGAGGAAGGGAGATTGAGGTAAAAACAATAGTAACTGGTACCCTTAACTTGTGTTACAGGCAAACGACAACAGAGCAAGGAGATCCCAAATGTTCTAAAATGTTGTCTGTGTTGAGAGTCTCGCGGCATGTCCAGGCAGTTGCGGGCGAGTCAGATTTTACATGAACATATTTGAGTGCAGGGTCTTAGCAATGTGAGAGATGCACAAACCAAATTCCACTTAGGAAGATTTCAAACTATCTTTGTGCTTTCAGAAACCCCATCGTTTCTGCGGCCCCTGTTAGACCGAACGGTCAGCAAGGGTGAGACAGCTGTCCTGCAGTGCATCGCCGGGGGCAGCCCTCCTCCGAAGCTGAACTGGACCAAGGATGACAGCCCCTTGGTGGTGACTGAAAGGCACTTTTTCGCAGCTGGCAATCAACTGCTGATTATTGTGGACTCGGATGTCAGCGACGCTGGAAAGTACACGTGCGAAATGTCTAACACCCTTGGCACAGAGAGAGGCCACGTGCGCCTCAGTGTGATCCCCACGCCCACCTGCGACTCCCCGCAGATGACCGCTCCGTCACTGGATGATGATGGGTGGGCCACTGTGGGCGTTGTGATCATAGCCGTGGTATGCTGTGTGGTGGGCACGTCGCTCGTGTGGGTGATCATCATTTACCACACGAGGCGGAGGAACGAAGACTGCAGCATCACCAACACAGGTGGGTAAAACAGGTGCTCGTCTCTGGGTCGAGCGCCCCATGTGTATGCGGCCCCACCATCATGTTCTAGAATGTGGGTCTCATAGCTGGAGCCCAATCAGGGAGGTGACTCGTGGGTTTCAAGCTGCAGAAAACATGGCTAGCTAAAGATGATGCCCTGGTCTAAAGCAAAGCTGATGTTTCAAAAGGGGCACCTTTTTGTTGGAGCTCATCAGCATTTCCTGTTGGCTGTGAGGTAGAATCTGAATCATAGCAGAAAGCAGGCTGGCCTTCCTCTCATGGGCGTCGGAGTCCTGGTCGCTCAGCAGCCAGGTTTGCTGTGTGAGGCCATCACTTGTGTTGTTGGCTTTCGGTGTCCCAGTCCCAGGAAGGATTTTAGTCGGGATAGGGTGGGAACTTGATGGACAATTAGCTTTTGCATCTGAGCAGCCTTGGTGAAGCCACCGATGTGGCAGAGGTCTAGCCTAATTCTAGAGCTTGGATGCTATTCCATGACAATTCTTATGCCTTTGTCTTTGGAAACTTGTGTTGTTTTTGAACTTTGGGAGATACATCCAGCTGATGATTGGGTAGAAAAATCAGCTCCAACTTCCCAGATTACCAACTTCCCAGGCTCCCCATTTTCCTTTCTTGGATACTCTAGGAAAATCTGGCTTTGTTGGAGTCATATCCCACCCCTTGCTGGCCGAATGGAGGCCATTCCTCCAGAAAGCCTGTGGAATGCTTCTGAGAGTTCTTAGCTAATAGCCTGCTGTTTTGTGGTTACAGATGAGACCAACTTGCCTGCAGATATCCCCAGCTACCTGTCATCCCAAGGAACGCTGGCTGACCGACAGGATGGGTACATCTCGTCCGAAAGTGGCAGTCACCACCAGTTCATCACGAATTCGGGAGGTGCGTTTTTCTTGCCACAGCATGACAGTAATGGTAAGTGTGTGAGGTGAACATGGGCTGCGGTTGTTTCCAAGTGCTATGGTGGAGGGCTCAGAGAAAATGGGTACACTGCTAGGCAGGACTTGGGCCAGGATCACCAGCAAGGCTGAGACTGTAGGACTGAACCTTTCTCATCATGAGCAGAGGAAAAAAGTCTTTGTTTCCTACCATGAAACAAGACAAATTTAATTATTCTGTGCGATGTTGTATTTCCTTTATGTCACAAGTGTCCCTGCACTTTAAATGATCCCCGTACGTAACCAACATGAAAGGAGGAATGATTTAAAATCAGCTGTTAGAGAAGCCTCAGCTGGTGAGTGTCTTCAGAGCCGATGGCTTTGGGAAGAATGACATAGGCAGCATGAGACAGGAGTGCAGGCTTGGCTCCAGGCCCACTGCCCATGTCCCACTGGGCAGTCACTGCTCTTCCATCCAGTGAGAATGGAAAACTACACAGTGCTCGGCACATGGGAGGGACCCACCGTGGAAGCTGTTGATTGCAAACATTTCACCCTCTTTTCCTTCAGAGGTGTTTATTTCTTTTTTTTTTAAGATTTATTTTATTTTTATTACAAAAGTCAGATATACAGAGAGGAGGGGAGAGAGGGAGAGGAAGATCTTCTGTGCGGTGATTCACTCCCCAAGTGAGCCGCAACAGCCAGTGATGTGCCGATCCAGAGCCCCTCTGCCCACCCTTCACCTGCTGGACGTAGCCCTGCCCCTGCACTCACTCCCCGGGAGGGACCATCCCTGTTCCCTGCTCTCCTGGGGGACCCTGAACCCTACTCTGTGGATGTGAACTTCCTCCAGGTCTCCCACGCAGGTGCAGGGTCCCAAAGGTTCGAGTCGTCCTCGACTGCTTTCCCAGGCCATAAGCAGGGAGCTGGATGGGAAGTGGAGCTGCCGGAATTAGAACTATCGCTCATATGGGATCCCGGCATGTTTAAGGCGAGAACTTTAGCTGCTAGGCCACGCCGCCAGGCCCCAGAGGTGTTTATTTCTTGAGTGTTCACTCTGTGTCAGACTTCATAGTTGGGAAGGAGGTTGTTTTCAGTTTCACACTTTAGTCAGTGGGGAGAGATACAAATTTTTGTCAACTTTCCAAGTGCCTGGCCAGTCAGTGACAGAGCAGTCCAGTTTGAAGAGCGGTGCTGAGCACAACAGCATATATTCAGATACTCAAGCCCGTGCATACACGGTGGGGCCAACCGAAAAGACATCAGTGCAGACGCAAGGGGAGCATGCCATAGTGGGAAGCCAGGTGGGTCCTGGGGAGGGTCTACTGCAAGGACACGGCTGCGTCACATCCTGCAGGCCTGCTTCCCTCTGACAGCCGGAAGCAGATACCAAGCCCATCACAACCTCTCTGGCCTCAGTGGTACTGCTTAGCTCAGATCACTGTGTCCACTCCTAATTGCCCAATTGTTTCTGTGTGGCTTAGTGTATACACCTGTGAGTTGTTTTAGAGGTCACTGGTTAAATGCCCAATGCTGGTCCTGGTCCTCTGTGACCTTCTGTGGGAGAGTACAGTGTGACAGAACATGGTTCCAGCCCATGGCTGTTTGTCCCACAGGAGCCACACCCTGGATCCATTTCCCTTGGAAACCAAATGAGGTGAAGGAACAAGAGCGACACGCCTAGCGCACTGGTTCATCAAGTCCTTTTCAGGGAGATGTCACAAATATATTCATTTACCAATGCATAGGCCAACATAAACTTTAAAAACATTGTCAATTCCTGCAACTGTTGCTTTACCTGAACTTCGATCTAGACATCAAGTGCACCCCTTGGAATGCCGAGGGACACTTGGGTTAAAGAGGTGCAGGTGCAGTGACTGAGGTTTCTGTTGTCCAGGGAACTGCCACATAGACAACAGCAGCGAGGCCGAGGTGGAAGCTGCCACAGACCCGCTTCTCTGTCCCTTCCTGGGCTCCCCGGGACCTGTGTACCTGAAGGGGAGTGGTTACAGCACAGATCCACTGGAAGCTTATCACGCAGGTAGGGGATTTTGTTGGCTGGGTGTCTTATTCCATTGCCTATGGAGAGTCTTCTGGAAGCACTCACTGAGTGTCCTCTTGATGTCATTCCCCAATTCAACAGGTTGCAGTCCTGACCCCAGAGTGGCTTTACTTGATCCCTATGAGTCCAGTTATGTCAGGAAACAGGAGTGCCCCCCTTGCTCTCACCCTGCGGAAGAATCCTGTGAACGGAGCTCCAGTAGGATAGGATGGCCTTCTCATGTGAGGCAGCTCCTGCACTCCAGCTGTGCACCCAACGAAGGCCCCGGAACAAAAAGCATGTGTCTAGACAAGTCCTCTGTTGAGTTCAGCACCAGTCCGGAGCTAGCGTCTGTTACTTCAAGCGGTTGTTTCATGGGTAAGTTTGTTAAATCGCGAGCTGCCTTGTCTCCCCTACACCAAGCAGCAATGCCCTGTGAGAGCCACATTGGTGACAGTGGTATCTCTTTTTGCTTCTTTTCCAAACTAGTTAATAGAAATGTTTCTAAATGCAAAGCCCAAGGTGGGGATTTTTCTTGATTATGAATTTAATCTGCAGCTAAGGCCACCTTAGGAGCTTTCTGGGTAACGCTGTGTGTGGCATCGTCTAGAAAACCAGGGCTTGGGGAGCGACTCAGGAGCTCAGCTCGTCAGCCATGTGGAAAAAGTGGTTTTGGGCTCCAGCAGCCTTTGGGGTGGAGCCGTGTGCTTGGCATGACTGTGGTTTGCTGTGTCTGCTGGCTTCTAGCTGAACCCGCACAAGCAGGGTGGAGAACGGCGCCCTACCTAGCAACAGCCGCCAGTCAGACAAGCACGGCTACCTTTGCCAACAGGAGGCTGCCGGAGCCGGACAGCTCACGGTGGTGGTGGTGGTGGTGGTAGACGCTGATCCCTGAGATTCCGTGGTGGGTGTCTGGGTCGGGTGGAAGACCTTGGCTCAGATTTTTACTGATGGAGCAATATGGAAAAAAGAGCCACAACTTCCCCAGTTTTTGTTTTGTTGTATTTTGTTCAAAGTAAACAGAATGGAAGTTTAAAACATTTTGCCCAGCATTTAAGAAATTCCACCCCTACCCCTTGGTACAGTGATTTCTGTCCCTGTTTGAGAAAATGAAAACCGCATTTTATTGACTGAGATGAAGACAGAAATCAAATAAGAGGTTGTCACTATTGAGTAGGGAAAGATTCTTTTAACAGAGGCTGTTCCATGTTTGGGCATAGTTTGCTTGTCTGTAACACTGCAGATGCGCTTCCCGAATTAGTTACAGGACCTGGAGCACTGTAGCTAAGATTTGGGCCACTTCCTTGTGCATTGATAATGCTACTCTAGGCCAGGACACACGGTAAAGAGTAAAGAATGGAGATATCTGCTTCGAGCCTGTAAATAAGCGAGAAGGGACACACACACACACACACACACCCTGCTCACAGTACCATCTGCAGCCTGTCCACGTGGATATGTGGGCCCCTTGTGTGCGTTCTGTCTATGCACAGACATGCACACACCTTGCACAGTGCACTGGCAAGGATGCCCACTTTGCGTTCAAGGCTGGGATGCCTGGAGAGTTGAAATGTGTTGTGTCTATCTGTATCTGATAGAAAAGGACCCATGCACTCAAGGGAGGTTTTTTTTTCTTCTTTCAGGTACGTTTGGAAAACCTCTGAGGAGACCACACCTGGAAGCCTTTTCCAGTTTTGGACAGACACCAGACGGTCAGCCCAGAGCCTGCCACTTGAAACCTTCGTGTTCCCCAGGCTTGGACTCTGAGTCACAGGAAGAAGAGAGGGAAAGGACAGGTGTTCAGGAAGAAAACCACTCATGTTCCTACAAACAGACTTTAGAAAACTATAGGACTCCAACTTTTCAGTCTTACGATTTGGACACATAGACTGAACGGGACCAAAGGAAATTTTAACATACTACCTCATGTGGACTTTTATTTAAAAGACAGAGAATCCTATGTTTTTAAATGGAGCTATGAATTTTAAAAGGATAAAATACCTTATTTATACAGATGAAGCAAAATGACAAAAAGTTATAAAAATTTTATACTGGGAGTAACTTTCATATAAAATATCCCCTTTAAAACTATTTTATAATGTTGTTTTATGCAAAAAAGTATCTTATGTAAATTAATGGTATAAATCCCTGACTGTTTTATGTATTTTTATAATGCCAGATTTCTTTTTATTGAGAGTACTAAAGTGTTTTAAATAATACCCGTCTTGTACCTTTTTTTAATAGAGATCACTTTGTTTTATTTTGCACATTGCATTTAATAAAAGGTGTCATTTTGATGCCGAGCCCCATTTATATAACAATCTTTATTGTTTTCAACATGGTTTGGACTTAATTAGCTCACATGATCATGTCTCAAATTGATGAAAAATTGTACCTAGTTCATTAAAGTAGGAACAAAAGTGACCATGTTGTGTGCCGTTCAGAATTGTTGTGATACAGGTCCCAACCACGTAGGTATATGTGAAGGCGCATTGTAAGTGAGAAAGTGCCACAAAGATTTGAGGTACATGAATTTGTTCCTAATCCTGCTAACAAAAAACTGCTGTGGTTCTGTATTCTGGTGTGATGCAGCTTAAAAATCCCTTGCTTAAAGCACTGTTCAGCGCATGCCTTCTTAATCACAGTCATGCCTCATGTGGTCTAATGCCTTCTGCTTACCTAAACAGTGCCGTGTTTTGCCATCCCATTTGTTATTTGTCTCACATGTCTAGAGCTCACGTGGCAAAACCAGAGGTAAATTTTCATCCACTGTTTCAAGTTTGAAATGGAATGCTGGTAGATGTATTTTCTATTCTTACTGAATTTTTTTTTTTCCTGGATGAGCAGTTTGTGGGAAAATGATCTATTTGTACTATTCTGAGGCATGCTTGAAGAGTTAACAAAATACTTTTCTACTTTGGTCATCGCAGTCCTTACTTGTTAAAACTGAACATTCAATCCATTACTTAATTCAAAGTGTTTCTTTTAAATCGGATTGGATAACGATGTCTTCCCTAACCTGGTGAGCGTTTAATTGCATGGGATGAAATTATTAAGTTTAATAATTTGTATGATAAAACTAAATATTTTTTGCCTTAGTAAATCCATGTTGGTATGTGTAGTTTAAAGAAAAAAGCAAAAACCTAGCTGCAGTAGTTCCAGCCAAGTTAGATATCATGAAAAGAACTAATATAGCACAATAAGTTTTAAAAAATAAGCACTGGAGGTGTGACTTTATGCCATTGTCAGTTCTTTGAAGTAAATTGAACACAGCTGTAAGAAAAGCAGATTCTTCTGAGGATTTGTTGGGGATAAAGTTTTCCTGCTTAGTGACTTTAGACCTTTGTTATTTGTGAGCCAGAAGCCTGGAACCCGGATTGCAGTAGGATTTCCCTCCTTTCATTTAGATGCCAGAACCCAAGACAGGAAGTCGATGCTTCCTGGGACCACCAGTGACTAAGCACAGAGAAGTAGCTTCGAATGTTTTGGCTTTATCATATTGCCAGATTTTCAAAATCTCATTGTTAATTTGTCTTCATTATTGCCAGATGTGCAGCAAACATCGATTGGGGCCTTTTCAATGCTTATGAACTTCTTTCAGGGGATTTAATTTTTCCACACTGAAGCACAAAAGCTTAAATCATTAACATCTGAAATTCAAAAAGTGGAGTTATGGTGCATTGAAATGATTTTGCATTGTGTGTTGAAACCTGTAGATTAGAAATAGCTGGGGGAAAAGAAACTAAACTTTCTCTTTGGCATTTGCAAGAAAACCATGTAAAGTGGTGCACAGCTCAACTATGGGAGAACATTCTGGAAAAGACATCAGAAGGTCATATTAGGCGATGTCCCTGTGTGAACGGCATGGAACGTGCTTACACAAGCTGACATGCCGTCCCCACTTGATACCGTGGAATCACATTGTATGTGTAGTCTATTGAGGATTAAAACTTGGTAGGTAGTACTTAGCCTTAAGAGGTTTGAGAATCCATATTGAATTGAGAGGAAGAATTAATAGGTGTCAAGATGTCATAAGATAACATAAGCTTAATGAAAAAGGATAAATGTCAAATCATGTGGCTTATTGTGAGAAGAAATGCCTATAGTTTTTAATCTTCCTGTGATTTCGATTTTTTTTTTTCCTAAAACTCTACTATTGATAAAAACGATAAGGTAGTAAAGGTGCTATAATCTTACTTGGTTTTTTAAGATATTGAGAAAGAAATACTTATTATGGCAGCATTTTTATAAAAATTAAATGTCCTTAAAGCAGTTCCAGTTCACCTTTCACAGTTGTTCTGCAGAAACCAGAGCCAACCACATGGCTTTTAATACTTGACAGAGAATAAAAGGGAAGTAGTTTACTATTTATATGTACCTGAGAGATTTTAATCCTTTTTAATTCATGTGATGGGAAATCATGCGTAACCAATATTTTAAATTTGCTACATTGCTGCTTTTCAGAGAATAGGAGCCAACTATCCCTACAAAATCTTTGTGCTGTCCTTCTAGTGACAGGGGTAATAGGACCAATTACAGCTCACTGTTCTCACATTGAATGACACAGTGTGCTGCCAAATGAACTATTAGCGTCTTCAAAGAGGGGTATAGTTTGCCCACAAATTGTCTAATTTCAGTACTGCAGAAATATCCAGTTACCAGAACTTGCCTTGTCGTAGGGCATTTCTTAAACTGATATGTGAGAGTACTAAAAGAGTCGTGGGAGGTTTGGATTATATCTAAGGTGGCTAAGTTTAGTTGATCTTTTCTTGTAATGGAGGGGTTTGGCCACATAGATTTATGAAGCTATAACAACATTTAGAGGCATTTTTAAGAAATTTGATACAGCATGGGATTTTTTTTTTCTTTATAAAAGGTTTCATTTTACTTGCGATGTTACAATTAAGGTAAAACAGTGAAGTCAGTTATACAATGAACTGGGCAGAAATGGCAAAGTCCATTTATGTTATGCTGTAAAAACTTCAAGTTCACTTTCTATTCCTCTTCACTTAGTGCCAAGACCTGAATTCCATATCCTGAATTTCAGATTCTCCCATATGATTGATATCCATGAACACAAGAAAAATGTAACCAATATTCTCATGTGCTTTATTTTTCTAACCAGGAAAAAAAAATAAGGTCTTTTCAATTACAGACCTTTTAAGAATCCATTTTAGCAGTAATGGTTAGGAAGCTAGGAATTGGCCAGTGCTCCACTGCTAGGTTGAAACCCTGGTTTCAGCACGTGAGATCCTGCTTGCACGGAGCCCAGCCCCACCCTTCAAGCCCTATGGTGACCACTTGGCCACAACATGTGATACTTCTTCTCAACTCCCATGCACAGTGTCCTTACTTACATTCTGGTGTGCAATATCTCTTCTTCTGTTCAACAAACACGTACTGAGAGCTACTGAAATAAGTATTTTTAGATACTATGACTGTTATAACATTATAAAAACAAATATTCTTCACTCAAATCCCCCAGTGGATGACACAACTATTGCCCTGGATGTTTTCCTCTCTTATCTAAGAGTCCAGCTCCTTCACGACGGAGCCTTTGCCCCAAGCACAGCAGCTGCGTTTCCCGTAGAACTCCGTATGAAGGGCAGCAGTTACAAAGTGAGCTGTGATACCACTGTTTGGCAACTCCTGAACAAAGTTCATGTGTATGCCAATCAAACATTTTCTAGAAAGAAAATCAAAAGATCTACGTTTCTGTTTTTGAAACCAGCACCAGATGATGTGGTTTGGCATTAGCAGAAAGCTCAGTTCACATGCAGCCTAAAGATAAACAGGGTGTGTCAGTGATGTTTTTCTGTAGGAGCAGTGAGCAGCCTGTCATGAAAGATGGAAGGTTTATTTGTGAATTACACAGATGCAGCTGGAGGGAGAAATTGTTGCCCTCACTTTTTGCTCTTATCCTCAACTTCTTCTTTAATTTTTTTTAACATTTTTTTTTTTAATTGGAAAGTCAGATATACAGAGAGGAAGAGAGACAGAGAGGAAGATCTTCCATCCATTGGTTCACTCCCCAAGCAGCAACAACGGCTGGAGCTGAGCCAATCCAAAGCCAGGAGCCAAGAGCTTGCTCCGGATCTCCCACATGGATGCAGGGTCCCAACGCTTTGGGCCATCCTTGACTTCTGTCCCAGGCCACAAGCAGGGAGCTGGATGGGAAGCGGGGCTGCTGGGATTATAACCGGTGCCCATATGGGATCCCAGTGTATTCAAGGCGAGGGCTTTAGCCTCTAGCCTACCGTGCCAGGCCCATCAACTTCTAAACATGGTTATAATAAGTGCAGGCCCATCTCCTCTCAACCACACCTCCACGTGAGTCTCCCCAGTTTTTCTTATTCAAAGTGTGATTCTTCCACCTAGAGAGAGCTGAATTGGCTAAATTCAATGAAAACTGCTTTTACCAGGGTCACTAATACTAATACTCCCAGTCTCCAAGCACAAGAACACTGAAGTGCTTAAAAGATAAGTTCATTTTGGTGCAAAAATTCTTGAAATTTATGTATAGTTTTTCCATAATATGCATTCTCCCACAAACTTCTTGAAATACCCTTGTATTTTTACAATTCTTTTTTTTTACTGCACTGATAAATTAATGCATAATAGAGTGGGAAAGAGAGTAAGAGAGAGAGAAGCAGAACTCACATCATTGTGTCATTTCTAAATGCATGCAACATTCAGGACTGACACAGGCTGAAGGAGGATTGGGGAGCTCCATCTGTCCCTTGAGGGTGGAGGGAACCCAATCACTTGAGCCATCCCCACTGCCTGCCGTGAAAGCACTAGAAGGAAGCTGGAGGCAGAGGTCCGCGCTGGGCACTGAACCAGTTCTCCAATGTGGGATGTTCTTTGTAATGGCTAACCCAAATGCTGACTGATTGCATGCCTTCTTGAGTCTCTACATTCTCCTAGTGCTACCTTTGTTTGCTGGTATCTTTTCATTTGGTCTGCTTCACTGATGTTTTTCCAATGCCCCATGCTTAAAAGCAATGCTGTTCAAAGTTTTGGATTGTTTGCCAATCTGTTTATCCTACACCAAGCTATTTTTTTTTTTTTACTGATTTTGTGTTCCAGTCCTATCATTTTCAATGTTTACCATTTTTGAAGCATAATTCTATTTATATGGGGTGTCTAGAGTAGCAAAAGTCATAGCAATAGAAAGTAGTGTATTGGTTACCAAAGATTTGCATTCCCATATGGGCTCCAGTTCGTATCCTGGCGGCCCCGCTTCCCATCCAACTCCCTGCTTGTGGCCTGGGACAGCAGTGGAGGATGGGCCAAAACCTTGGGACCCTGTACCCTGCGTGGGAGACCTGGAAAGAAGTTCCTGGCTCCTGGCTTCAGATTGGCTCAGCTACAGGCGTTGCGGCCTCTTGGGGAGTGAATCATCAAACGGAATATCTTCCTCTCTCTCTCTCCTCCTCTCTGTACATCTGCTTTTCCAATAAAAGTAAATAAATCTTTAAAAAAAAGATTTGGATTAGAAGAAACAATTGCTGAATGACTATACAATTTGAACTTTATCAGGTAAAAAAAATTCTGAAGATCTGTTCTACAACATGTAGATATGGTTAATAACACCAAACTATACACTTAAAGTGGTTAAAATGACATTTTAGATTTTTAAAAATTCGTTTGGAAGTAGAGAGCAATCCTCTGTGTACTGGGTCACTCTCCAATTGCCCCACAATAGCCCGACTTGGGCCTGGCTGAAGCAGGGAACCCCAAATACTACCCAGGACCCCTATCTGGGTGGCAGGAACCCAACCATTTGAGTCTTCACTCTTGAACACTGGCAGGCAGCTGGACTTGTGCTCAAGCCCGGGCTTTCTGAGAGAAGGGAGTAGCTTCTGTCCCAAATGCCTGCCCTTAAGATGGTAAATTTCATATTGGGTGTTTTTCTGTTGTTACACACAAAAATTGTATCTGAACAGTGTGCCTGAGAACTTCCTGTAATCTTTCATAAGTGACTGTATTGGTTTCCTGGTTAAATAAAATCAGTAGGACACATGCGCGCATTCACGTGTGTATATGGAGAGGAGGAGGGTTGTTACAGGAATTGGTTCACATAATTATGAGAAACGCCACGATCTATTGCATTCCAGTTGGAGGCCCAGGAGAAAGCAGTGGTGTAACTAACTCAGTGTGTCTGAAGACCCGAAAACCAGGAGAGACAATGGTGGGACCCTCTAGGTCTGACGTACTGAGAAATAGAGCTCTGCTATCCCACCTGTCCCAAAGGGGAGGGCAGGTTCCTCTCTCCTCCTCCTCGTCATCTTCTCTTCTCTCTGGAACCTAGCTGGACTGGGTGATGCCCACCCACGTTGCGGGATCAGATCTCTATTCACTCAGCTGGTATAAATGCAAATCCCTTCTGGAAACACCAGAAGAAACTATCCAGACATATCCAGACAGAATGTTTTGCCAGTGATCTGGGCATCTCTTAGCTCACTGAAGTTGGCATATGAAATTAACCACCGCAGTGAATTTAGGCTGCTCTCATAGGAGAATTACTGACACATTTGGAATTATTTCTGCTCATACTTTGTTCTGTTTCTTAACCCTATTTTTTGCTTTCTTCAGTTTTTTCCCTTCCTGACTTAGCTATGAGTGTAGACATTGCCACATGGGTGTAAGGAGGGAATGTAGATTGCACAGGAGTGATATTGCAGAGTATGTAAATGTAATGCTGGCAGAGTATAGAAGCAACTGAGATTGAAATTAGAGAAGAACACATTAGCAATTTAACACCAGGAGAGAGAGAGTGACAGTAATGAAATATATTACATAATGTCTAGGTTGCCTTGTGGACCCACTTGAGTTTGATGCATACCTACGGCATGTTTCTCTGCAATCTCTTTCGGCAGCACACATACATACAGATATGGAGAAGGCAGTGGATTCTAGTTATGTCCTATGAGTAGAATAAAGCAAGGGAATAAAAGATGGGGAAATGTATGCAAAATAGGCTTATAGTGACTGGTTGTGGGGATCACATTGCAAAGAACAGGAGATGATGACAGTGATGTTACTCTGAAAAAGATTCTGTTACAGTCGAACTGTTGCTGGATTCAAATGTCCCGCAGGAAGTGCCCCACATTGCCTGAAGAGACAAACTCCTGCCCATGCCCACCACTACCTCTGCTTGGTCTTTGGGAGTAACAGACAATGTCCAGAAACCAGAGGGAGAAGTGGGTGAGTCTCACTCGTCACCACAGGCGAAGTATCCAGTCCAGTGGCTGTGAGAGGTGGGCCTCACTTGAATGTATTTCCTTAAGATCAACCACAAACCAGGCAATGCAGGCATTTACAAAGGCTCAAGAACAGTAGTGAACTCTAACACCGCCACTCAGAGAAACTCATTACTATCTTCTCTGTGTATGTGAATATGAATACTATGTATTCACAAAAGATGAATACTATGAATAACAACACAATTTTGAACACCTGTATTACTAGTTTCATGCCGATCACTTTGCTTCTGGAATCCTCCACCCTTGATAATAACACCAAAACTTCAAGAGATTACTTCTACCATGCCTCTGCAAATAGGTGGAAGTGACATTGAGGCCAAGTTGTGTTAGGACCTATATGTACCATGATTCTAGTACTCGGTGAGCCAGGTATACAGAGACCCAAGCACTTGGTGAATGCTATGTATTAGTGACCAAAGTCTGCTGGGCCCTCTGTAAGCCTAGCATAGAAATGCCCACAACGAGCAAGGACTGCGGTGATCCAGTGACATAGATTCAGGAAAACAAGTATACCATGCCCAAGACATACTGTGACCAAAACATGCTGAAAACAAGGGCCTCAGGGGCCAAGACTTAATGCCATCACAAAGGGATACTGTGTCAAAGTGGTTCTGTGACCTATCTGCGAAGTCATTAAATGGACTGAGGAACCCTGTGACGCAAGCATGGGGTGACCTGCGGGTTTACTTAGATGAAAGTGTGCCAGGCTTAAACTATGTATAATTCTGGCAAGTTGTAATCAAAGCACATGATGCCAGAGCAGCTCTGTAACTTTGTGACACAATCATGCTGTGAGCAAAGTGCACAGTGACCAAGCATGTGGCATTCAAGCAACACTTTGGCTCAGGCCTGCTCCCAGGGCCTCTGTTGACACACCAGTAGTTCTCCAGGGGTAGTTCCCTTACCAGAGTGGCTGTCAGCTGGGACTGCCTTGTAACCAGAGTTCCCATAAATTCATGTGACTCCTTTCATTCATCAGCTCTGTATTGTCACTGCTATCCCAGGTCCTTGTGTAATACTTGTTGCACAATGTTAAAATCAGAGTATGCAAATTACTTCACACTTACATACCAGCAGAGGCAGACCCACAATTGAAAAACATGAATGGGACCATATATGGCACGTAAGAGAATGACACAGAGCACAATGGCACAAGGGGTCAGATAAAACCATGTTGGCCAAATACACCTGAATCTCCACTATTAATTTGAAAGATCTTGTATGCATCGCTTGTGCTAAGAACTAGAATTGTAATGAATGAGTGTCTCATGCATTCTCATCACAATCCCTTTCTGCTGGATGTCTCCAGGCTTGCTGAATGAGGACCTAACCTCAGACCAGGTGTTTCTAAATATGTGATATAGATTTATGTTTCTAATCCAGGAGGAGAAGGGTCTAAGTGTGAAAAAAAAAGAGCTATTAAAGCTAACTACAATTTTTGGCAGGGTGGTAAATGAAGGTTGTCAGAAGAGAAAATTTTGAAGAGATTGCTTGGCTTCGTTATGCACTCTGCAAAGGAAAACGAAGTCCACCTTTTCGAGCCAGATGTTCTTTATAGCCAAGTGATAGTGGCAGGAAGGGGCTAAGCTCCTTGGACTTTCATAAAGCAATAAAAGTCTATACTGGCTTTGTTAACATCTGCAATTTCAAACACATCAACTAGAAATAAGACAAAAAGAAAAATAGAGAATCTGTTCAATTCTGTTGGCACATCTCTCATGTCCACAAGAAGTTCAACATCTATGAAGTGGGCCCAGGCTCGCCTCCTTCCTACCTCCTCTAGTTCCTACAGATGCTGATAATAAATCAATTAGGGGCTGACACAGCAATTGGCTGTCTGACAAATGTTCCGTAATAATGCAGCTCAGGAGAATGTGGAATTTCTGAGGTGTTGGTTAGAACGCTTTCCATAGAGCTGTAAATTCCATGCCGTGTCAGCACAGGTGGAAAGCCGGATCGTAAATAAAATGTTTCCCAATTCCTAAAGAGCTCCCTAGATGATTGACCAAAGCAAGTTGTGATTTCATTCAGCCACTTCAACTTTCAGGAAGTAAAAAACCAGACCTTCATCAAATTCAGACTCCTTTTCTCCCCCTAAAAAAAAGAGGGGTGGGGAGTGTGTGTGTGTGTGTGTGTGTGTGTGTGTAGTGAAGAAAGGAACATAGTGGGAAAGAAGTCTGGCAGCCAAGGTTTAGAGGCAGCATGGTTGTTCCAGCTGAAGCAATTAGAGAACTCATTATTTGGAAAATAGTAAAATAAAAAGACCATGGCTAGACATGTGCTCAGTTCCATAGGAGTTATTAAAGAAGGAACAGCACTGTTCCCCCTTCATGGACCATAGCATGGCATGCGTGCAGTGACTTAAATTTCCCACGCTGTTTTAGTGGCTAATGGTGGAAGTACTCATGATTGGTGTTGCCCTTGTCCATCTTGAGAAGACTCGTGGGCTTAAGCTAATTCTTCATTGGAATGTGAGGGAGTGAAAAGAAATTTTCTCCGGGAATCTCCCAAAAGGTAGACATTATGCTCCCCTTTTCACTTTGCATTTTTCGTAGCTCTAAGTGTAACTTTGTGAACATAGTGGACATACTAATACTCAAAGTAATAATGATAAAGTAAAAAGAATGCCCTCAAAAACTCAATTTCAGGATCTAAGAATTACATGGAACAGTCAGTATGAGGGTACAATAAAAAGTTCATGGAAAATGAAATTAAAATATATATTTATTTGGGTACAAAATGTTTTGAAATCCATAAAAAAACATTAGCAAGTTTAGAAGAAGCTCTAAAATTTTAATAAAAACATTTTTAACAGCGCAATTAACCATGATTAATCATGATTCTGTTATGTTTGATGTTGTCTATACTTCTGGATGTCATCATGTCCAGGTATGCTTTGATTGTATGGAAAATGCAAAAGCTTTCTAAAGATGTTAGAGTCAAAACATATTACCATCTGAATTGGCATTAATGTATACTATCATTTTTAGAGAAACACTTAAGTGGAGTGAGGGAATGCTTATTGCCAAGATGGTAGTCGTTTTTATTTTTATGTTTTGCCATTTTGTATTTTATTTAGCTTCTATGCAAAAGTTATGAATATCTATGTATGAGCATAGATGTGTGTTTATGCAATTCTGAGTAGGCTCTTAAGATATTTCTACTAAATATCTTAAGTATCATATCATTAATTCCTGCATTTAATAGTTATGAAGCTATTACAGAGAAGCTGAATATAATATAGTCTATTATCTGCAACATGGCAACTATTTCTCAAATTTGTGGATTGCATCTATGCTTACTGTTCTATTTATGGAACTAATTGTAGTTTTCATTATGGACATTAGTCATTTCTAGGGTATCTTAGTTTCACAAGTGTTTATAAATTTCTTAGCTCTTAACTTGAAATTCAATAACCCTAATTTACCAGGTATTCTCATTATCAGTATTATCAAGACTGACCAAACTTCTATTTAGCAAGAAACAATTAAGTGTAGTAAGGTATTTGCTAAATATTTTGCTAATAAATTAGCAAAATAGATGTTACTATAAGTAACATCTATCCTATTTCATGAAATGTAAGACCTGAGAAGCAATTCTTTCAATGACCTATTTCTATAATTTCCTCTCTGCTCCTTGATAATATATGTTTATTCATGGTTAAATATGTTGTACTTTCCCTGGTTCTCGGTTGTTAGCACATACCACATAGCCTTTTCCAGAAGATAAGTCCCTGGTCCACTTAAATAAATCTGACTCATTCTTGAGGTCTAAACTTCTTCCCCTTCCATGGGTTATTTTTCCAGATTCTCTGCATACATACCCCCAAACTCTGAGGTCTTTTTATGCTCCTCTTCTCCTCTGACCAGTTAAACAATCATTAAAATGTATTTACTCTCATTTTTTATTTGAAAGGCACGAAGACTGTGGCAGCTACAGAGAGACTTGAGACGGGGTTTAGAATGGAAAGAGAAACTCCATCCACTGATACACTCCCCAAATGTCTGCAAGACTTGGGATTGAACCAGTCCAATGCCAGGAGCCTGTAACTCCATCTGAGTGTTATATGTGTAACGGGGAGCCATCATTTGATGCCATCCACCATGTGAATTAGCAGGAATCTGGAACAAGAGCAGAGTGTGGACTCCATCCCACTCTGATATGGAATGAAAGTGCCCCAAGTAGATTCTTCATGTTAACACCAAATGTTGTCCTCTCCTGGGACATTTTAATCTCCCTGCTCCTCCAACCTGCAAAATCTCTTCATCCTCTGCTCTCACCCTCACATCATTTTAACGAGAAAAAAACAAGCAAACAGAAGAAAATTTACACAAACTTTGTAACCACCTGACTACTTACACCTATGCCCAGATATCCTGCCATGTCTCTTGTTATCAGTTCTCCATCCAAAGGCTTTCATCTTTTGTAGAATTTCCCATTTATGCACCAACTCTTTATTTTCTGCCTGGTCTACTGTATCAAAAATTTGTGCCTCCAACAGCTGGGTTCATGCTGCCAATGCCCCAGGGCACGGTGTGCACTTGAGAGCTGTCTGTTGTCTCCAGGACCATTTCTAGGCAGAAACTAGGGTAAATTCTTTACCCTTGCTGTGCAAGCACATCTCTTCTCTTCCAGCCTGAATCTTCTCTTGGTGAGACAACTTTGACAAACAGGATACATGAACAGCTAAACCACATTCTTTTCTTCTTTTAGATGGGCTGTTGGGGGATTTACAACCTCATCTAATACACTACCTCTGAATATCCTCCTCAAAAGTGAGTGATCCCTACGTCACAAAGCTATAGTTAGACTAGTAATACATCAGCTTCGCTTCCTAAACCACAGCACTACTCCCTGTATCCTCAAGTTTGCTGCCATGAAATTTCAGCTTTCTGATCAAATGTTCATGCACAAGCCTTTCTTGTAGAGAATTCACACTAAGACAGCCTCCACCTGCACACTATATGTTCTCTTGCTTACTCAAGAACACTGCTCCAACAATCTCGCCTCTTGAATCATCATTTTTCTCTGTGTGTTCTGCCTTTTATTCTTTTAAGGATACAGACCATTGCTGTTTTTCTCATGTTGGAAATAAAAATCTGGATGCCATCTGGATGCCATTCCTCCATCTGAGCCATTTTTCTCCTTTCAAATTTCTTTTTTTACATTTTTTTTAAGCCACAAAAATCCTTGCTTCCTATTGTTCCACGAAGCCAGGCCTCCCAGGTTTCCTGTCACAGTCACCTCTAACATCTGTGCTTCTGAAACCAGCCGTCACTTCTTCTAGCAGACCTACCCACGGCATTCAACAACTGATTCCTTTCCCTTCCTTTTTGTTGTTTGTTTGTTTTATTTTATTTAAAGGAGAAAATGAGGGAGCATGCTTTCATCTGCTGTTTTACTTCCCAAAGTACACACAGAGCTGTGGACACACCGGATTGAGTCTGGGAGCCCAATCTAGGTCTCCCACGTGGGAGGAATTCACGTGGCAGGAATTCAATTGTTTGAGTTATCCCCAGCTTCTCCCAGAGAATGGAGAGGCAGAAAGCTGGAGCCAGGAGCCAGGAGAGAGCTGTTTGGACTTAGGCATTCCACCGTAGAACCTGAGTGTCTCATCCTTCAGGTTAAATGCCTGTCATCCTCCTCCCTCAGGATGAGTGCATCTCAGGTTTTCGGTGTATGTTCCGCCGATCTCAACAACGTCTCTTTCTCATCCTTTGTTGATTCCTTCCCACAGTCTCAGTGTCTTGGCATTAGAAGCCCTCAGTTCTGTTTCATTTTCTTCTCATCTTGCTACATCCATTCTATGAATGCTGTTTTGCCCCCTGATGATGAACATCGCTGAGAGCCTGGTCATGTTTTAAATGTCCTTAGCTAAAATCTCCCCTGAATTTCTCCCATTCCTCTCCCTCTCTGAAATCTCCATTTGATGTCTACTGGGCATGTTGAGCCATAGAAAACACTGAAGTCATCTTTCAAGAGTTGCTCCTCTTACAATCTTCCTCACTATAGTTAACCGTAATTCCATTCTTCCTTCATTCATATTTTTAAAAACTGTAAATTTTTGCTTTTTGCAGCCTCTAACACTATGTTTCTTACACATCAGTAAATTTGGTTGACTCTTCCAAAATATGCAGTTGTTTTCCAAAGGTATACTGATTTCAACAATTTTTACCTCATTTGTTACTGCCAACAAATTGTCTCAAGCTATCTCATGATCACCTGTATTACTTTAATGTTTATAATTTGCATCTCTAATCTGTAATATCAACAAAACTGCTGGGGTTATCTTACTACCATGTTTAGACCTTGCCATACATATTTTCAGAACACTACAATGACTTTAAAGTAGAAGGCAGAGATCTTGGCCCACAATGGTAGCCAAGCAGCTGCAGTTCTCACCTTGAACATGCCTGGATCCCATAGGGGCGCCGGTTCGAATCCTGGCAGCCCCACTTCCCATCCAGCTTCCTGTTTGTGGCCTGGGAAAGCAGTCGAGGATGGCCCAAAGCGTTGGGACCCTGCACCCGCGTGGGAGACCTGGAAGAAGCTCCGGTCTCCTGGTTTTGGATCAGCTCAACTCCAGCTGTTGCGGTCACTTAGGAAGTGAATCATCGGACGGAAGATCTTCCTGTCTGTCTCTCCTCCTCTCTGTATATCTGACTTTGCAATAAAAATAAATAAATCTTTGGGGGAAAAAAGGAAGACAGAGATCTTTATATCTGTCTGCGAACTCATATATGATTTGTATTCCTGTGTCCTCTCAGCTCCCGGCACATACTAAAGTCTCTGCTCCCTCACCACCCAGATCACGTTATCACTGATGATTGCCCCTGCTATTATTTTGTAGTCTTTGTTCAGCCCTTGGCTTATCTCAGTTTTATTCTCTTTCTTTCCCTTTTCCAAAATGATAGGTCCCTACATATTCAGATTCCGGCTCCCTTCATTCCCAGAGATCTCCCATCAAATATTGGCTTCTCCCATAGCCTGCCTTCACTCTGCATTCAACTGCAACTGCTTGTTCTTCCCCAGCTGGATTCCTACCAGGACTTTTCCCTTAGAACTTACCACCACTCACCTTCTTCATGTTTTTAAAATTTTACTTATTATTATTATCATTTTATGATACAGTTTTATAGGCCCTGGGACCTCCCTTATCCCCACCCCAAATCCCTCCCCCTCACTAAGTTCCCCTATATGATTACTGTAGTATAGATATTCATACACAGTCATATGTCCATCATTGCGGGCATGGACAATGGCAGAGTCTCCAGCATCCTATTGTCAAGATATAGTAAACAGTTTTATTGGGAATCCATCTTTGTCTGGAAATAGAGATGCATACAGCATTGTATCCTCACATCTGGATATGATAGCCTCCATTACACAGTTACTATACATCTCCTTAAATGAAAAGCTGTGATACAGAATCAACAACAGGAAGAAACAGAAATTTACAATGCCATGAATTTAAATAACATGCTACTAGATATGATAGTCTCCCTTACAATTACTATATATTTCCTTAAATGAAAAGCCACAAAATAAAATGAACAACAGGAAGAAAAAAGAAATTAACAATGCCATGAAGTTAAATAACATGCTACTGAATGCTAATGTGTCACTGAAGAAACGAAAAAGAAAATCAAGAACCTTCTTGAAGAAAATGATGCTACTGTATGATCTATGCATTTTTAAATTATATTTTTTCTCTCTTTTTTTACTGGAATTTAAGCTTCATTAGGAAAAGGATATTGATGAGTAGAGCTCATGCCCACATTCCCAGTGCATGCAGGAATATCTCCCACACAGAAAACATCTGTGGAGTAGCAACATACCGCATTTGCCTTAACATCTCATTCACCTTATGTGAGTGAGACCTTGTCAATGGTCTCCCTGTATGAGTGGACAGTTTTCTAGACCAGGACCAGAATTTCTGTTCCCTTCTTTAGTGTTGCCAGAATAGAGAACAACACTGGCATAGAATTAGATGTTCAATAAACATTTGTCAGAAAGTTAAACACAATGTTTCAATTGTTCGCCTGAATTACTCATTTACAGGCATTTAAATTGGTGCTTTATTGCAGCTTCAATCATGTCTACAGGCAAGTGAAGGAGTAGGCTTTTAACTTATATCTGTACACTCCCAACCTTTACCTTAGTTCAAGAATCATTCAGTGTGATACATACATGCTGATGAGATCTGGATTAATGCTCTTCACTTAGAGGAGAGGCAGCCTTGATAGATAGCATCCGCATTTGCTATGTTCAAATCTGAATCAAATGGATGGCTAAAAACAGGTTCCCTTCAGCGCTTATTGCAGTAATTCTCCATTCTTCACTCTTCTGTTCCTTTAAGGAAAACAATGGCAACAACATACTTTAAAAAAAAGATTTATTTTTATTGAAAAGTTAGATATACTGAGAGGAGGAGAGACAGAAAAGAAGATCTTCCATGCAATGGTTCACTCCCAGAGTGGCCTGCAAAGGCTGGCGCTGCACTGATCCAAAACCAGGAGCCCAGAGCCTCTTCTGGGTCTCCCACGTGGTGCAGGGTCCGAAGGCTCTGGGCCATACTTGAATGCTTTCTCAGGCCACAGTCAGGGGGCTGGATGGGAAGCAGGGCCGCTGGGATTAAAACCGGCACCCATATAGGATCCAGGCATTTGCAAAGTAAGAATTTTAGCCACTAGGCCACCTTGCCCAGCCCTATACTTTTTTTTTTTTGAAACATACTTTGTTACTGGTGTTCTCATTATAAAAATAAGCATTAAAAAGTTTTGGTGACTGTAGTTAAGAAAATTCAGATCATGTGAACCATTCATCGCCTCAGTGAAAACCTTGTGGTACATCATGTTTGTGTATTACTTAAAGATCTTGTCATACTTTGCCACAGTATATTCCACACAAACTTCCGTACTTACAAAAACACAGTACTAAATACACTATTTAACTTGTGTATGACATTCATGTATATGTAATGAAAACACGCACACACTTCTTCTAAAGAATATGTGTGTGTTGGATCAGTGAGATTGACAGCATCAGAATTATCAAAACCTCTTGAGCAGAACCCCCAGAGCACATTCCACACTGGGGATTCTGGGATGGCGTTGGGTGGCCATTCCCCATTCCTGGCTACTGAGCCAGTTGGGAGGCTACACGTGGCTTCTCTCCTTATCTTTCCCATTCCCCCCGATACAGGAAGAAGACGAAAATTTGGAAATAATGGTCTCATTTTCCCCTGATCCTAGACACTTCCCACCCTAATCAACTATGTAAAAACCATCAAAAATAAAATTAAAACAACAAAAAATATGTGTGTATTAGGACAGGTGTTTGGCGTAATAGTTAGGCTATCATGTAGGATCCTCATTCTGTATTGGAAAGCTTAGGTTCAAATCCCAACTTTTCAACCAATTCCAGTTTCCTTCTAATGTGCACTCAACGGAGTAGTTTGTAATGACTTTTAAGGTCCATCTCTGTGGAAGCCCTGATTTGAGCTTCTTAATCCAGCTGTTTCTATTGTGGACATTTGGGGAACTAAGCTGTAGGTACTCTGCTTCTTTTTGTGTTTCAAATAATAAAAACATTCAAACATAAAGAATGTATGTCTATAAGAATTTAATCACTTGATATCACTGGATTTGTAAATTATATTTTTCTTGTTACATTTTACTCTTAATATAGGACATTGATTTTTTTTTTAAAAAGATCTATTTAAGATTCAGAGTTAGAGAGAGAGAGAGAGAGAGAGAGAGAGAGAGTATCTTCCATCCACTGGTTTATTCCTGAATGGTTGCAATGGCCAGGGTTGGGGTCAGGTTGAAGCCAGGATTTAGGAGCTTCAGGCAGGGTGGCAAGGGCCCAAATGCCATCTTTCTCTGCTTTTTTCACACCAATAGCAGGGAGATAGATTGGAAATGAGGCGGGAATTGACACATTAGTCATATGCAATGCCAATGTCATAGTTGGTAGCTTCACCCACTTGGCTACAATGTCATCCCCCAAGACATTGATAGATGGTATTCATTTTCTCAGAACAAAAATATTGAAAAGAAATTATTAGAGAAGAGAATCTGTATTCTTGAAATATGATACAGTTTGTCCTTTTGAAAGACCCTACCTATTTATACTCAAGTAGTAGTGTGTATGAGTGATTGATTCCTTATAGGTGGTATCCTGGGAATCTAAGAAGTGAACCTTCATTCTCATTGTTATTCTAACTCACCTAAAAATTCTTCAGTGCTTATTGTGTACCGGATACTTTACAGAGCCCTTAAAATGAATTGCATTTGAACCTTGCAATAATCCTGTGAAGTTGGTTAACACTTATTAATATCATTGTATTAATCCGTGCAATAACCCTGAGAAGTACGCCAATGCCTATGAATACCATTGTATTAACATGGAACAGAGAACTGAAATACTTTTTCTTTGGTTAAATTATTAAACTTGATAATTTACTTTAAACTAAAAGTTTTTTAGCCTTTGGCTAAGCACTGCCTGAAGTTCAAGTTTCATTATTTAACCAGTATGCTGAAATTACTTCTACTCATATATTTATTGGGTATTTATTTGTATGTGGATGCATGTGAATTTACTATCCAAGACATTTTCCCTTGCCTCTTATAGCATTTGCCTTTTATTGGTATGTAAATAACACTTATATTTTACCTAAAAGAATAGTTTTCTGTATATTCTAGCTAAAATAAACACTATTATTTTATGTAACTCAATAGATCACTTGCTTCTTTCACAGTTTGTTTTACTGTGATATTTAGTAAAAGCATTTGTATACCAGAGACATAATAATTACCACTTATATTTTCTCCTAGCTCTTTCAGAAGTTCATTTTTTGCATTTAAATATTTGATTCCTTTGAAATTTATTTTGATATGAAGAAATAATAAAACTTTCTTTTTCAAATGACTTAACAGTATGCTAAGACCACATCATAAATCACCTATTCCTTTTCTACAGATAGGAAAAGCTTCTTGTGTGATGTAATTAATTTTGTGCCTAATTGAGTCAGTTTTCATATTTTTAATTTCTCTTAATTTCTTTCTTTTTTTTTTTTAAAGATTTATTCCATTTTTATTACAAAGTCAGATACACTGAGAGGAGGAGAGACAGAGAGAGGAAGTGGAGCTGTCGGGATTAGAACCAGCGGCCATATGGGATCAAGGCGAGGACCTTAGCCACTAGGCCATGCTGCCAAGCCCAACTTCTCTTAATTTCTGCAAGGCATATTTAAGGTAACATTTCATGTTTACCTATTCATAGTGTTTTGCAAAGTCCAGGGGTACTTGATTTACTTAAGATATAGCTTTAGTCAGAAGATTTCTTTGAAATTTTCTTTTGTTATTTTAATGTGTTTTTTATGATGTTTACATAGTTGACCAAGGTTGAAAGGGTTGAGGTTTAGGGGAAAATGAGTGAGACCATTATTCCTAAGTTCTTTTTCCTGTATCTGGGAGAAGGAGGAAGATAAAAGGAGAAACTGCACCCATTCTCCCTGCCAGCCCAGTACTCCGGGATGGGGAACAGCCACCCAATGCCAGCCACCCCAGGGTCCCCGATGAAGGGTCTACTCAGAGTTCTGCTCAAGTGGTTTGGAGAGTTCTAAAATGCTGACAAGCTTGCCAATCCGAGGTTGAGGAAATCCTTCCACGGTCCATCTGCTCAATAGTCCACCCCAGAGTCTCCATTCACCCACGTATTTGGTGTCAATGCTTGGCTAGGTCAGTTGACCAATTTATTCTGTTTTCCTTCCTCTGCTATGTACCAGATGCCTTCTCTTTGCCTCAATGGGCTGCCATATCCTCCATGTGCATGTGGGCATGGCATCCCCTGCTCCATCTTACCCACCAAGGAGGTCCAATTCTGACACAAGCACTCCATGATCAGACCACAAATCCTGTGATTCTTCCCATGGTTGGAATTCTGAGTTCAGCAGTTCAGTTGGGGGAATCCCCACAGAAACCTCATCTGAGGCGATCCCAAATCTGACTCTTGTGTGCATTTGCCAGTATGAGGCCCTGCTCAATCCGTTACCCACCAGCCTATGCAGACACTGATAATTGCAATTTCTGGGTCAGTTCTATCTCCAATCCTGTCTTTTACAAAACCAACAGAAGCTGTGGCCCAACCCAACTTTGCCCACCAAACACTCAGCCCTCGCATTCACCAGCAGGAACTGCAGCCTAATTGGAGCCACCCCCAATAACCCCTACCAGGCCGGCTCCCAGCCCTGGTTCCTATGATTGCCTGTATGTGCAGCAGACTAGCCTAGTCTATCCCGCATCCCATTCAGCTTGTAAGTTCTGCTGATTCTAAATCAGACCAATATTCCTGTCATGTCGTGATGAGACCCTTTTGCACACAGAGTAAGAGCCCAAGGGTTTATTCAAATAACTGCAAGCACTATTTACAGCGAGCAGGCTTAAGGATTCCCAGACTGAGAAGTCTAGGGGGACCTGTAGCAGTCATCAGACTAGAAAAGATGTTCTGGGAGGAGTCCTTACCTGAAGTATCTTCTAGTACTGGTAATTGAGCCTGAAATTGTACAACCTCCTGAGCCTGACTTTTTAAAAATAAAATTCATTGATTTTAGAGGCCCAGAAGCATAGGCAGAGAGAGGAGAGGGTATTCCTATTCACCAAGTCACTCCCGAATGCCCAGGGTGACCACTGTGGAAAGCAGGAGCTGCAAACTCAATCTAGATCTCCCTGGGTTCCAGGGAGTGACTTACTTGAGCAGTCACCACTGTTCCCCAAGGGACTGCATTGGCAGGGATGTTGGGATGAGGAGCTGTGCTGGATATTGAACCCAAGTGCTCCAATACAGGACGTGGATGTTATAATCTTCAGGCTACACACTCCTCTCCAAGAGTTTTGTGCAAAATATCTTTGAAAGGGGCCTCAAACTCAAGTGGGGTGACGTATTGGTCATGGTGTCAAAACCATGTGGGTTGTATGCGTGCAGAAATCTTCACCTAGATGCCAATTTGTCCTTATCTAAACCTCGTCTCACCTGAAACCTCTCCAACATTGTAAGTATGAACTGCCCCAAATGACAGTTATTTGAGTTCGAAACCAGTATTTGCCCAGAGTAGTCTCTGGACTATAGATTATCCCATCTCCTCCCATACAGTAATAACCCAATACATGTTAGTGGGTTGAAAGAAAAGTAAAATTGTGGGGGGGGGGTGGGTATTAAAAAACCATGGGATAAAACTCTCCAAACATAGAAAAGAAAATAGAAATATTTTGTCATCATTACAGTTTTCAAAATATTATTAAAGAAAAATATATTTGGCATTATTCAAGGTGTCCCCCAGCCCAGATCTGAGTCATCCTCTGGTGGGCTTTTTCCTCCTGCTATTCTGTAGCTTCTTTGTTCTCTGCAGTCCAACCTTCATGAGCTGGGTGGGAGCCTGCTGCGTGAGTTGGAAGAGTTAGCTGCCAGTTCTCAGTCCAGCTTCCTTATCTATCTTCTTTATACTTTCAGTATTGCTCATTTAAAATTTATTTCTCATTTACAATAGCATAAAAATATAAAAAGGGGTTAATCTGAAAAAAAATAAGCAAGATATGTGTGAACACTGAAAATTACAAAACTTTGTGGAAGAATTTTGCATAAAACTTAGAGATAGATTCAGAAGATAATACACTATAGTTGGCTCTCCTAAGATGGATCAATGCAATATTAATCAAATTCCAGTGGCTTTTTAACATTAAGTTGTTTCATACTGATTCTAAAATTGAGATGGAAATCCCAAGACGACAATGGTGTCTCTATGTCAGTGGAGTAAGTGATGTGTCCCAAGTTGAAGCTGGCTGAAAAGGCAGTCACTGATCACACTAGGTGATGTGTAGAATGTCGAGCAACTGGAACATTCTTACTAGGCTGGTGGGAAAGTAAAACGGCCTGGGCTGACGTAGATCAGCAGATCCCAGGAAACACGTCTCAGTTCTGTCTCCTGCGGATCTGCAAGATTTTTTTTTTTTTTTTTTTTTACAAAGCTTCAGAACATGAAAGTGTTTAAAAGATACCAAACTAGAAAAAGCAGGGTGGTATGAAGGGAAGATAAAGGGGCTTTTATCAGATTTGACATCAGCAACTATACTATGGGAATTCAATACAACTATGCTTTTAACTTTCTAAGGGAATAGTCCCGCCTCCAGAATTCTATTTCTAGCTAAGTGTTCACAACAATATAGAGGCAGAATACAGGTATTTTCAGATGTGAAAAGAGACATAAAACTTTTATTTCCCATGCATCTTAATCCATTGGTGCTGCTGCGACTTAAAAACAACAAATGTGTTTCTTATACTTTAGGACGGGCAGGAAGAGCTGCTGTCTGCCCAGGACCTGTTTTCTTTTCCACTGTGTCTGGTGTGCATTCTTCAGTGTGAGAGCACTCACTCGCTGATGAGCATTCTGCTCGCATGGCTTGGTCACCTTCTAAAGTCCCCATCTTTTCATGCTTTCATTCCAGGGGTCGGATTGTCACACAAACATTCACACCGTACTCTGCACTGCCCCTGTCCCTTTCCAAAGAACTGAAGGAGACAGAAAGCCAAGCAAGAAGAAATGAGATTCTGTACACAAAAGAACCAGCTCAGGTGAGCAAACCTAACAAGCATGGGTAATCTTACATCAGCTTGGAGCTTGGAGGAAGTAACTAGGCTTCCATAGAAGGGAAAAATTGATCTCAGTTTCTCTACATCCAAAAGGACTCTCAGAGTAGTATCTACTGTCATGAAGTTACTGTAAACACTAAACGAGCATTTATAATGTGCCAAAAAACTTCTCCAATATTTACAAATATTTCTAAGTGTTCATAAAATAAATTTGTAGGCAACTATAAAAAATAGAAAATACAAATTGTTTAAGGGGGGAGTTCAACACTTTTGCTTTGTATTTGAGTTCTTTCTAAAACATACCACTTTAAAAATCAGATAATAAAGATTTTAAATATGTGAAATAAAATGTCTATTATGTATCATCTGGATTTGCTATAACAAGTTAGTCATGTTAACCATAGCTTTTCAAAAATGTGATAGGGAAGGGGTGTTTTGTAGTGTTTAAGGGAGTTCTAGGTTATACTCAGTGCTGACCCTAATTCTGGCTTTGAGCTAATGTGCGGTCCTGGATCAGTGATGCTCCTTGGCAACTACATGGGAATCAGCCCAAATACAAACAACAAGAGTATCCTGTGAGAACACTTCAAAACATTCAGGAAAAAATGGAATTAAAAGAAGCTTATTTAGCGCAAAATATTTCGAAATCCATTCATTGGCTTTCATAATGATCCATTTCTTGAACTTTCTGAAGCCCCCTCTGTATTTTGATGTATCCAATACATATTTTTCTTACATTTTATGTGAAATGAGAATAAAAATATTTTCAGAAATGTGGCTCTTTTCATCACTGGATCACACACACACACACACACACACACACACACAGATGAACAAAAGCCAAGTGCATGCTTTCAAGCTAAGCTTTAAGACAAAGCCTGCAGTGTGGTTCTGGAGCATTCTGAGCCAGTCCCAGATGAGAGCCCAGCTAAGCTAGGTTAAGGAGAACTCACTCTCTTTGTTCCTCTCAAGGTTAAGGTCCTTTCCTCCTCAGCACAAGAACAGTGCCCTCCCACAGGCAGGCAGGACTGTCTACCTGACCACAGGGGAGGGCGGTCTCAGGTCATTCTTCAGCACCAAGGAAGAAAAGTCCAATTGTTGACACCTTCTGAAAATACCCTCAGAAGGAGAGTTCAAGGTGAAAACTGAGCCACAGGCAGGGTTTACTTAATTCAGGTTGAAGCTGGGTGGAATTTTCCATACTTCGTAACTTAAAAATGTGCTTACTTACATGAGAAGCAGAATTATAGACTGAGAAAGAGACAGAGCTAGAGAGAGAGTTTCCATCTTCTGGTTTACTCCCAAACAGCCACAGCAGAAGGGCTGAGCCAGGTCCACGTCAGGAGCCAGGACCTTCCTCAGGTCTCCCACGTGGATTCAGAGAAGAAGGAAGAGAGGAACCGAGACTTGAACCAGGTGGGTGAGATTTATCCACAGGGGCTTTAGCCATTATGATTCAACTTCAGTCCTTCCATAGTGTTTTCAGATAGGTCATGGAACCAATACTTCAGCCCAATGCTCCTCAAAAAGGGTGTCGGTCCAGGAAACATTTGTTGCCAGTTTCTGATGATGATTGAAGGTTAAGTCATCATTTTTACAGGGATTTGACAAAGTAACTTCCTATATGAAAATTCCACCCTCAAATATTTAATTCTGCATGCTGTGTCTTAAAAATGCATTTTCTTAGTGATTATTTTAAGGATCATAACAAAATGATACATTGTATTACCAAGAAACCAAAGTCTAGCTCCTAGGGAAGCACCGTCCCATAGCGCCCTCTACAGGAAACCTTTGGCCCGCAGGACTTTCATAACCTTTCCTTTCAGATAAGGATAATTCATACCTCAGAGGGCTGCTGGGGGCTGAGAGGAGATAAGGGATTGTTTCCGCTAATAGTGCGGACACTTCCTAGCACACACTTGGCATCGACATTCTGTATGCGATTGAAGAAATTCCTGTGAAATACTACCTCATAACCATGTTTTGTGTCTTAACTTATTTTAGTGTTTTTCTGCAAAGTGTCTGGCTGCAATGTTGTTTGCTCTGAACTACGGAGTGACAGATTTGTTTTGTGTTTTGGTGGCATCCCTGAGCAAGTAATATTGTTTGGGCTTTCTCTCCCTGGAATTGCCTTGCTGCTTGTTGACAATGCCTTACATTGCTAACGCAGCTGGTAATGAATGGATTTTAGAAGTCAAACCCTATAATGCTAAAGTAACATGTTTTAACCATTCACATGCCTTTACCGGCCTCTGCTGACCTTGGGGACAGCGAAGTGGATTTGACTTTCCCCTGGTAATGCATCAAATTATCCTTGGGCCCTTGCACCCACATGGGAGACCAGGAGGAAGCTCCTTGCTTCAGATCAGCCCAGCTCTGGTGGATTCAAGCATTTGGGGAATAAACCAGCAAATAAAGTTCTCTCTTTCCCCTCCTCTCTATAGGATCTGCCTTTCATATAAAAATAGGTAGATCTGTATAAAATATTGGTATGATCTAGCTCAGTCGAATCACACAGAGCAGGATTCTGTGCTCTCTCCTCTCCCCTTGGTTAGAGGAATCCATTGGATGTACTTCGCCTTGGGTAGATTTAAGATATCTATCAGTCTGTGAAGCATTATGGCTTCCAATAATAGTGGAAACTACTGAAACAGGCTTGTTTTCATGGCTACCTTTCAAGCGGTAAGTAACGCACCTTCTATTTCATCTTCACTAGAAATAAATCATGCTTCAAATCCCTGTTCTCCTTAAATATGTCAACTATGAGGGAGATGATATCATCACTAAAATGGAGGCTACTTGAGAAAGTGTTGTGAGGAAGGCTTAGAAAATGTGTTTTGCAAGCAAGTGACATAATTCTAAAACAGGTTTTGCTGGCTTGGAAGATGCACGCATCCTCCTGAGATTAAGAAACTGCTATCATTGCCACGTGAAAGAACAGGCAGAGAGATGGTCTTTGCTGATAAACTTTAGGTGCTTCACAAAAGCAAGATAGCGTAGCTTTAAATCTATAACCTCCTTTCTTCTTCTTAATTGCCTAAATCCTATTCCTCCACACCTTTGCACTTCATTCTTCCTACTTGCTGTATCAGTTTAACTTGGCAACATGCAATTGAGTTACCGAGACAGACATCTGTTACACATAAGTATTATCCAAAGAGCTGAATTTACTGTTCAGGGGACGTCATTGAATTTTGGGTGTCAATTTCTGGAGACCCTAAAACTCCCTTGAATTATGTCTGCAATTTATGTCGCGTCATGTATTCCCTACTCTACACTTAATGGTTAATTAATTAGTTTTATTAGTTTGATTCACTAATTTTTTTAGGAGCTGTTCATTTCTCCTACCATGCCAATAGTTGTCTTTAGCACTCTCAAAAGAGCAGTATTCTTACGTGACAGATGGGTCTAACTTTATAAGCAAGTGATTGAGTCATTAACAGCCAGAAGCAGACACCATTTTTTGCGAAGAAAATACCCTAGGTAAGAGCTCAGTAGGAGTCTGGCATTTGACAGAAAGCATATCTCCTATACTTACATCAAAAGCTACTTTCTGGTGAGTTGCTTTTTGCTAGTATTGCTTGTAAGGGGCAAGAAGGCAGCAGCAGAGGCAGGGTGTGAAGCACTGAGTCTGGAGGTGGTGCCTGGTGGTAGCAGAGTAGAGCAAGGAGTCAGGTTGTGGTATGGAAAGGGAGAAAATGCAAAGCATCTTGTTAGTTCTGGCCACAGGGACTGCTGGAGCCTCACCCATCTCAGCTGGATGTGGCACCTCTGTTAGAGGACTGGCCATCCATGTTAGATGGAGTGCCAGCCGCCAAGTGGATCCGACATGCCCACCCTCTGTCCATCCTTTCTGTTCTAGGCCTTTTCTCTTGGAAATGAAGAGGGGTTATGTCCTTAATTCCATGAAAGTTACATTGTTAACTCATATAAAAAGTCTTCTTTTTCTTCTTCTTCTTTTTTTTTGAAAGTCAGATATACAGAGAGGAGGAGAAACAGACAGAAAGATCTTCTGTTCATTGATTCACTCCCCAAGCGGCTGCAATGCCTGGAACTACGCTAATCCGAAGCCAGGAGCCCAGAACCTCTTCCAGGTCTCCCACGCAGGTGCAGGGTCCCAAGGCTTTGGGCCGTCCTCCACTGCTTTCCCGGGCCACAAGCAGGGAGCTGGATGGGAAGAGGGGCTACCACACTGGGCCCATAAAAAGTCTTCTTTAAGTAGACTCACGTCTGTGTTTCCATGAATGCATTTTGAGTTGCAAAATGTGCACTCACCTGGAGAGACTGCTGTGTGCCGTGACTACTCTAGGACCAAGTGAAACTCCATTCCTGACTGTAAGAGACTTACACATTGAGAATTTACAACTTGATATGTAAAAAGCCAATGCCACCTATAGTAAGTCTAGTGATTTTTTTTAATTGCAAGGATTTCTGCATAATATTGTGCTTATTTGTACAAACCAAAAGTAATTTTTTTTTATTTTGCAGATAATGGCACTGAGTCATAAAGGATTATATAATTTCCCATAGTTCCATTTGTGCATGTTGCTTGGACATGTGTCCTTAGGCCATGTATGTTTCTTTCTTGTCATTTACATATTAGTCTGCTAGTTCAATTCAAATATCAGTCCTTACTTCCTACGTAAGGACTATGTAATGCATAGTGGAATTCTATTTCTTAGGATTTACATTTGCCACTATGTATATAATTTCTTTTAATTTTTAAGTTATCAGAACATTCTGAATATATAAAATTATAAGAAAGCCTAAGTAACAGAACACATTAGGAAAATAGAAAACCAGAAAAGGTTTGCAAATTCAAACAGATGTGGAAAATAGCAATGGCGAGATGTTCTAGTCTAACATCACATAAGGGATTTTCTTTAAAATGCCTCAGAACAATGCCTGCTTGGCTTGGTCCTTCCCAGTTCCTCACCACTGTAACTCTGTAACTGCAGTGACCTTGAAAGGATGATCAGATCTGGTGGGACCCTCCTGCCTCTTAGTTAATTGTGCCTAATATTACCCAATTAACAAGGAATGGTGGTGACGCTCTGACCCAGATGTGGTTTCACGTCTGCCCCAAGTTCCATTCCCTGGCCTCTCCACACGTTTGCAGATTTACCTCAATGTTTCCATGATCAGTAATGAGATTAAAAGCATCCACTTCACAGCACCAAGACCGTAATTGTAGGGGGCAGTTCAAATGGGTTGCAAAAACAATTTATGCCAAATATAGCAGATCCAGAAAATGTATGCACACACAATCACACTCACCCCTAATTCTATCAGTCAGGTAGTATTAGATTTTGGATTTACGCTTGTCTCCTTCCAGTCTCTTTCTCTGGCATCATACATGCATAACAACTAGCTTGTACATTTTCTAAAAAAATTAAACACAGATTGAAAGTTTTTAAGTACTGGCCTCCAAACATTTTCATCCTTGGGTTGGATACTTCTGTAACAAAGCTTTTGTTCTTTCTTTTTAAAAAAATTTTTACTCCATACAGAGAAAAAAAAGTCATTTAGTGACAAACATTAGAGCAATGCATGTAAGCATTATTGAAAAGTCACTTTTGTGATGATCGTATTTATAGATGCTTTAGTCACTGAGGTTAACTGCATATTACATTGTAAAAATTATCTTTTATTTGAAAGTCAAAGAGAAAAAGAGAGAGCTCTGCACTGGTTCTCTCCCCAAATGCCTGTGAACTGGACCAAATCTAGGGACCAGGAATGCAATTCAGGTCTCCCATGCGGGTGCAGAAACCCAGTTACGTGAGCCATCCCCACTGCCTCATATGGTCTGCATTAGCAGGAAACTCGAGTCAGAAATGGAAGCCAGGCTTGCTGCGATGGAACACAGGCATCTTAATCACTAGGTTAAATGCTTATTCTTTAGCCAAACCAAATATTAAATAGTGTCTGGTCTGCGTGTCTCTCCCTATCACTACTTGTTATCTCTTTCTGTTATTTGTGTTTGAAGAGCTAAGAATCTAGGAAAATAACTAAATCTAGGAAAAATATATATAGACATACTTCAGTGAGCATGCACACATGCACCCTCTGACACACGCGTCTAAAATGTAGTGGTTACTTAAATTTAACAATTTAAAACTGGGGCTCAAGGGGTCCAGCATGTGGCATTGCAAGCTAAGCCACCATCTGCAACACTGGCAACCCCCATCGGCACCAGTTTGTGTCCTGGCTGCTCTACTTTTTTTGATCTAGCTCCCTGGTGGTAGCCTGAGAAAGACAACAGAGGATGTCCCAAATACAAATAGTTCTCTCCCGCCACCGACGCTAAATAAGACCGAAGAGGAAGTGCCTGGCTCCTGGCTTTGTCCTGGCTCTGCTCTGACCATTGAGGCCATCTGGCAAGTGAACCAGCTGATGATCTCTCTCCTTATCTCCATGTCTCTCTAATTTTTCAAATAAGTAAGCAAATCCTTTTTTAAAAAAATGCACTTTGTGCTTAGGACCAGAGAGGGTTGTGTCTATGAAATAGCCAGGCATGGACTTTAATGCCAACTCTATTGATTCTATTTGGGCTACCTTTACAAACTCCTTTAAGACTCAGTTTTCTCATTAGTATAAAGGACACTCTAATGTCTGTTTTTGCAGATATTCTGCAAAATATCTGTTTGAGGATATTCTTTAAGATATTAGGATTCTTTTGAGAGTAGCACAGCACTACCGGATGCGTGAAAGGCAGAGCTGTTTGTATCCTACAACTCCAGAAGAGCACAGGGGGTCGTGCTGGGGACAAGAGGACAGGGAGCAAGCAGGAGCCATGCAGTGCAGTGGGACAAGCTTGCTGGGAACTGGCTAATTTAAATACAACACATCCCTGGATCCCATTGCCTGGGTTCTGATCCCAGTCATCAGGGCAGGTGCCATGATCTGAAGTGTGAGAGTTCAAGAGAAGCAGCTGAGGTGTGGGCTTCATTAACTTGTCAAGATGGGGAACTGACCCGTCTCTACTTTTCTTTCCCCTTTACCCTTACTCATGTGGATAGGAAAGTGACGTCTGTTAGCAGAAATTATAACAACTTGGATGTTGGGGTGACAACTATTCTTTTCATTCTGGGGGTTCATGGAGATTCCCTGGGAAGCCACGCATAGCATCTCTCGAAATGTGTGAGACATACACACAGAATGTGTTGCCCTGTTGAGTTCGTTGTTTCCACACCTGTGCCTTGCAGAGCAGGTATTTTGGTGTTAAAGGGATTACATAATACTCTGCTTCAATTTTCTTTTATAGTGAAGCAGTTCCACAAAAAGAGATTATAGGTCTTTAGGAAAATCTTGTTACTTACTGCAGAGCGTGGAAACTGAAAGTTACCTGATTGGCATGACTCAAATTAGCCACAGAACAATCTAGGCCACAAATGAGCCCCTTCTTTGCAACTGCTCAGAAAGGACTGCCTATAATCACAATAAAACTGAAACATCTTCAGATTCAGTCACAATCTTTGAGATTTGTTTGCTGAAAGTCCTGCTTCTCCTGTGTGGCAAAAATTATTTTGTGTTGCCATTTCTTAAAAGTACTTCTGGAAAAAAATTCTACTTTTCGTGAAGTCCCTGACTTTCTTGCAGTAGAAAGGGTTTATTACAAGATGATTGGTTGAGCTGTATATGCACTGTACGAGATGCAGCCATCCTCCCATATGAGCTCGAGTGTAAGTCCTGGCTGGCTCACTCCTGATCAAGCTCCCTGGCAATAAGCCTAGGAAAGCAACAGAAGACATTCTAAGCACTTGGACCCCTGCCACCCACATGGGATTCCCACATGAGTTCTGCGCTCTTGGCTTCAGCATGGCCACTGGGGCCAATTAGAGAGTGAATTAAGGGACAGAAAATCTCTTCCTCTCCTTCCTCTCTGTAGCTCGGCCTTTCAAATAAATCAATAGATAGAAAGAAAGAAGGAAAGAAAGAAAGAAAGAAACCAGAGAAATAATTTGATGTCAATGTATTCTGATTTATACATGATATCATTTAGTAAATATGTGTGAAGCACTATGTATCAGACCCTCTGTTGGACTTAAGGGACCCAGCAGACAGAGGGAAGGTGATGACCACAATTGGCCATGATGATGTGTGTAGATTCTATCTTCAGCCAGTAACAAAACAGTCCAAGCATGATGCTGAACATTTCTTTTTGAGATTTTATTTTTATTAAAAAAATCAGATATACACATGGGAGGAGAGACAGAGAGGAAGCTCTTCCATCCATTGCTTCATTCTCTAAGCAGCCACAAAGACCAGAGCTAAACCGATCTGAAGCCAGGAGCCCAGAGCCTCTTCTGGGTCTCCCATGTGGGTGCAAGGTCCCAAGGCTTTGGGCCGTCCTCAACTGCTTTCCCAGGCCACAAGCAGGGAGCTGGAAGGGAAGCGGAGCGGCCGGGATTAGAACCGGCACCCATCTGGAATCCCATGCTTAACCTTTTTTATTTTTAATTGGAAACCTAAAATATCCTGAAATTTTTTTTCCTGTAAAATATTGTATTTTTTCCTTTTTACAGAATGAAGTCATCTTTTTTTTTTTTTTGGACATTTCCAAGATGGACACAGAATAGGAGTGTATTTGTAATAACCTTAACAAATATGCTGCATAACTACCTTCTGCCACTCACTGTGGGTGAGGCAGTAAACAAGAGATTAGCTGGGATCCCCACTGGTGAGCGGGGAAGGAAGAGATTGAAGGACTATCCACACAAGAGACATCAGTAATTCTGTCTACATGAGACTAAAGGGAAAAGGCACATCTGCCAACTCCTCTAATGGCAGCTTCAGAATATTAAATGAAGTATCACCAGTTCTGGAGTAGATGATGCAGATACAGGCACACACCACAAACCATGCCACAAACCACGTCTCATTTCTACAGCTCCTTGAAGTTTCTCCAATTTGTGTCATATCTCCTATTTAGTAGTGCAATAAAAAAAAAAGTCACAGAGAACTTCAGTTTTTTCACTGAATTTAGAGGATTTAATTCTCTTCCGTCCAAATATATCAGGATGCTTAAAAAATGTCATCAGGGACCCAGCGTCATGGCTCAGTGGTTAAATACTCAGCTTGCAAGTGCTGGGATCCATTATGGGTGCTGGTTGGTGTCCCAGCTGCTCTACTTATTTTACAGCTCCCTGCTTATGACCCAGGAAAGCAGTAGAGGATGGCCCAAAGCCTTGGGACCCCGCACCCTCACGGGAGACCCAGAAGAAGCTTCTGCCTCCTAGCTTTGCGTCAGTTCAGCACCAGTTCTTGTTGCCATTTGGTGAGTGAATCAGCTGCTGGGAGCTCTCTGTCTCTCCTTCTCTCCGTAAACCTAATCTTTTTTTTTTTTTTTTTTTAAAGATTTAAACAAATAAATTTAAACAAAGATTTAAATAAATCTTTTTAAAAAGTCATCAAAACATTGAACTAAGATACAGTTTTATTTTAGCGCAAAATAATCTCAAAATCTACTTTTTGTGATTTACATTTTCATAAGCTTTTGGAAGATCCTGTCAATTGCATGGGATCTGTGGTATTTCTGAAACACACTACATTCAGTCAATCACAGCCATTGAAGAAGTAGACTTCTAATCCAGAACTCATTAACTTGTCTCTGTATTTTCTCTGAAGAATTTCATTCTAAGATGAAGAACTTTGTAAAAAGGACAAACTTAAGGCTATCAAAACTAGCTGATGAACATCTGTTACCTTCGTTTCAGAAATCTCACATCCATTTTTCCCCTATTTCAAATACTACATTAACTTTTCACGCTTCTTAAGGCAAAAGAGCAAGCTTCACTGTTGTTCACTTGGCTCTGTGTGACAGCTTTGGTCTCCCTTCCTCACTTTTTCAATCCTTTATGCAGCTTCACTAATCTTCCAGCCTCTAAAATATGGCAGGATCATGGCAGACTGAAGGACATTGCACTTCCTTCACCTAATCCGATCTTCCCATGATGGGTTTCTCATCTTGTACATTTCAAGTCACTTTGACTTGCGTTGCTCCTTTGCTACTATCCTGAAATGATGCTACTATAATCGCTTCCTTTTCTTTCTTTCCCCTCACTTAAAATACAGTCTTTCAATTAATTTATGTGACTAGTTTATTGTTGATATCCCAAGACCTGTAAGAACGTCTGGCATGCTGTGTCAATCAATGCTCAATGTCGATAGATATCTGTTTCATGAATGAAGGATTAAGGGCTCTGACAACAAATCATGCTCAGAAATCGTTGCTCCCACCGTTTTCCCCTGGCTGGAACTGATCAGGAAAGCAGAGAGAACAAAGAAAACAAACGCGAAGTGCAACGATGGACTTTGATTCCAGTTTATTCCTGTTTCCTTTTCATCTTTATCTTCCCTGAGATGTTCTCAGACCCCGATATCCGATTCTTTTTCTGAAAAGCTAATTTAAGTAAGAGTTCTACTATTTTTAACAAAATGGTTGTTTGTTTCATTGGGATGTAATTTACATACAGTTTGCACAGTGTTCAGTTTAATAATTTTTCACAATCATAAACATCTGCCCATAGACTGCCTAAGGCAAGATGGTGAATATTTTCATTACTCTACATTATTTGCTGGGCTCCTTTTCCAGGTAGTTGTCTATTCCTTCCCATATATAGATTCCTTCTTCCTGATGCTGTAACTAATATAAATGAGATTACATAGAATACATTATCACGTCACACTTTCCATTCAGCATGATGCTTTTGACATCCATGCTTTTGTATCACTAATTTAGGACCACAGTAAGGCCTGAGTGGTGTCTCATTTTCTGAAGGCATGCAATCCGTTTATCTAAAAATGAGTTTTGATTGCAGAAATTACATATGATTAAATGACAGCAGTGTGTGGACAGTGCAGATCCATGATCTGGAATCAGGTATATTATGTGGTTAGGTAGTAGAATCAAGCATATGTGGTTAGGTAGTAGAACAATTAGTTGTCCCTCCTCTTTTTGATATTTTGTAGGGTTTTTAGAGGTCTGGGAATCAAAACACGAGTATGTGAACAAGTTTTGCATAAAAGTAATAAACTGCAGTTCAGGGTGGCTCAAATTAAAGTAGCTGAAAGAAAGAAAGTGCCACAAATACGCCACTACTGGCTTGGATAGCTTGGGGTAAGATCATTGTTTACCTGCTGAGTTGTAACTGCCTCAGTTGCATCCTAAACATGTGAAATCTGTTCATTTCATATAAATGTTTTTATTAAAAACATCCTTAAGACTAAATAAATGAATAAATGTATTCAGGAAAATCAGAATGAGAGTATCTTCCCAGGGCATTTATGAACTCCCAAACAGCAGGTCTACAGGAGTGAACACACTGACAATCTGCCTCCTTGAGAGCACATTTAGTCAGAGGTGCTGATCAGAGGAACCATTACAGAATCGAGGCAAAAACTCACCCTGTTCCAACCTATTATTTTCCACCCAAGAGAATGAAGATTAAACTGAGAAGGAGAGACACAAGAAGGTATTACTTGCCCTATGCTCTGAATCCCTAACACTCTCGTTCTTGCTTTCTTGGATTCTATTTTGTAGCACCTGAATTTAAATATCTTCTCTGATGGTCAATTTAAAAATAGAATTCTCTGATGAAACCGAAAAATCACCTGTCAACCTTTTATTTTTAAATATTATTTTTTAAAAAAATGTTTATTGGAAAGGCAAATTTACAGAAAGGAGAGGCAGAGAGAGAGAGAGATCTTCTGTCTACTGGTTCACTCCCCAAGGGACCTCAATGGTCGGAGCTGAGCTGATCTGAAGCCAAGAGCCAGGATTTTCTCCTGGGTCTTCCACGTGGGTGCAAGGGTCGGAAGGCTTTAAGCCATCCTCGACTGCTTTCCCAGGCCACAAGCTGGATGGGAAGTGAAGCTGCCAGGAGGTGGACTAACACCCATAGCGTGAAAGGCGAAGATTTTAGCCACTGAACTACCATGTCCAGACCTCATAAATCAACATTTTAAAGATGTTTATGTCCCCAGAACCCCAGAAGGCCAGACCTAAGTGTACACCCTAGTAAGAAATGATTACAAGGTGATTTAGTGTCTTGTACAACAATCCTCCAAAATCGCAATCTCCAACATAATATCTGAAGAACAGTCCACATAGAGAATTCTCCTAATCAATAATGGATTAGCCAGTGTGTTCACTTCACTTCCAAAGAAGAAAGTTAACAAATGGGTGTACATGATTCCTGTAGTTTACTCATCAAGATAAGCTCTTAATCAGTGACCAACTTACATCCTGAATACCTTCATTCTTTGAACAAAATATGCTTTGTTATGATTTTATTTCCTCACATCATTATTAGTTGTGTAGCATAGTATATTGTAAGACATCAAGCAAGTAAGTATTTGAAACTGAATAAAGTAAAACCAAAGAACATTCAAAAAGCCTGGACACATGGAATTATTTCCCAAGTTGTTTTATCACAATGCAAAAAAAAAAAAAAAGTGTGGGTTGCACAAAAACCAAATGTGTGGGTTTTCATCTAGGAACATTTCTGAATTTTAACAGGACATGTTTGGAGTCACATGTATGACCAGCATGCTATGGATATGTACTGGGAATCCATGAGTGGTGAGTACATTTCTATGCAGTAGTGCCGAATCATGTCATCACCTTTCACAGACTTTAACTCTCACTTAGCAGTAGCAGCAGAAACACCTAAGTTCTTACAATGTGTTCCCCAAACACTAACCACAGTTTGCCAGTCTGTGAGGACACATGTACCCCAATCAAATCCCTGTCTGGTAACTTTGGAGCTGGTACTGTGAAGGAGACAAAATTCTTTGTGGGTTGCTAAACTTACCAATGTCATCAAAAAGCTGAGCATTCTTTTTAACATGTGGCCCGTAATTCAGAAAATGTGCCAGAAGGTGGATCACAGAGACGGTACTGTGAAGGAGCTGGATAGAAATGAACAGTAAGACATGAAAGTGTTCAGTTAATGTGACTTATTCCAGTTTCTCTCTGAGGTCTAGTTAATTCTTGCCCTTAATTTCCATAAGGTAAACTAGTATCACTATAATTTCCTTTGTGGTGAGTGCTTCAGCTAGTTTGATGATTGTCAGTGAAAAAGTGGAAAGCACAAGGTTTTCCAGTTGACTGTGCCTTGGCAGCATGATTACCTGACTCCATGCTCCCTTTGGCAGGAACAGTCCTACCCAAGAAGCAGTGTCCGTGTCTCAGAACATTTGACAATGAAAACAAAACCAAGGCATCTGCAAGCTTCATCTTCTCTTTTTTAATTTTCTAACTCAGTCCATGCCTGATGTGAGATATTTATGATCATAATTGTGGGCTACAGTTTCCCTACACTTTATCAAAGAATTATTCTGGATAACATACCATAACAACAATAATAAGTATGTGTCACTTAATTGTCTCTAGTCACTGTACAGTTGACTTAGTAGTTACCTTAAAATTGATCTTATTAATTTGAGCAAAACTTGTTCAAAGGATCATTTTCAATACAAAAAATAAATCTGATCTATAGTAAACCTGAACCCTATCCTTGGACCACCTCAGAGAACGATGTTCTAGACCTTAATGGATGAGTAGTTCTTACATTACTCAAGCATTTGTTTTAGATTCCTGTTACTTTCCACTCCAAAATTGACTAGATTCTTCAATATAGCAAAAGCGGTTTCCACTGCTCTGAAATACTAATGGTGCCTGAAATCTGCGGGGACAGAGGAGAGGTGCCCCTTGTGAAGCATGCTCTTACCCCCGAGTGGCAGGCACACATAACCTCAGATATTGTAATTCATGTAATGACTTCCACCAAACTCAAACTGTTGGCTGGGTGCCTTCTCTGGTCCCGCATCTTTGGTTTAATATGTCCCAAGGTTTTACTTTTTAAAAATGTATTGATTTACTTGGAAGGTACAGGGGGACAAAGAGAAAGAGAGAGAAGGTGAGAGATAAAGAGAGATTGATTGAAACATTGATCTACTGTTCATTCTTCAAATGGCCATACTGGCTGGATCTGGGTCAGGCTGAAACCAGGATCCTGACATTCCATCTGGGACTTCCATGTAGATGGAATGACTCAAGTATTTGATCCATTTCCTGCTGCTTTCCAGGTGCACTAGCTGGGAGCTGGGTTGGAAGCAGAGCAGCCAGGATTTAGCATAGCACTCAGCTTTAGGATGCTGGCATCATAAGAGGTGGCTTGAACCCATTGGACCATGATGCTGGTCCCACCAGATTTTATTTTGAAATGCATGTTGTTTATTCCAGCGTAGAGTGCTGACAAAGAACAATTCCATTTTTACACGTAATTACATTAATGGCAATATCCTGCTTTGATTTCCTCCGTTCTTCTCATCAGTTCATTTGTGTTTGACCAAATGATCTTAAAACATTAAAACTAACATTTCCTTGGTGGTTGTCAAGTATCGCTCATAATTTTACACCACACACAATTGAGTTATAAAAAAATTGAATGACTTTATCCAAGGCTACACAGACAGTTATCACTGGAAGCTGGGTATTGTGCCCTGGGCTCCTGTCTCTAAAATAATTTTTTCTTTTGTTACAAGCACAAAGCTTATAGCAGATGGTACAGAGAAAAATTCCAAAGTTCCCTAAATTTAGAAATAAGCTATATAGTATGTTTCTAGGTAGCTCTTTCTCATTTCTTTTTTTCCTGAAATTTTAAAATAATTCTTATGAATTATTCTAAGCACATGGAAATCATGAATCAAAGAAGAAAAGCAGGAATACTGAAACACCAAGATGCAAGCAGGTGCTTCTCCTATATGTGGGAGAATATTTAATTTCCAATTACTGGTTTGCACGTAGGCAGCCAAGATGTCTCAAAACTAGTTACTATCCAGTATGAAATCTTCCCTGCTGTCCCTGCCAGCCAGCATTTCATTTCTTCTTGTAACGATCTCTGCATTTATTAAAAATAAAAAAATCCAGGCATATTATTCTTGACTTGATATGCAATTCTTGACATTACTGCACAGTGCAAAAATGTGTATCTTGTCTCTGGAACATTATGTCCTTGCTTATTCTCCTTTTCTTTGGCCTGAGTTGAGGAACTGGGATTTTCAATCAGTGTAAAACAGGAGGGAAGCATTGTTCTCATATTAAAAAAAAAACATGGAGAAATGAAGCGGCTCCCTCAGGCCTGATTAAAAAGAAAAAAAAATTCCAAATGAACATAATACTGCAGTTTTCTAATATATTCAAGACCATACAGTTTTCCATCTTCAAAAACAGTGTACTTGGATACTTCTGATTTGTTTAAAAGGATGCTAATATTAAACAACACTATTCTTTTAAGTCCCTAGAACCAGTCAACTGCATATTTCAAGGCTATCAGAAGGTACAAAGTGACACATGGCACTAAATACTCAGGGAAACAGCTATTACGTTTAACAGGCATGGCTGGCTTTTTCCAACAACCTTTAGAAGTTGGGAATAGGAGAACAACTCCAGGACAACCCTACAAATGTCCAAAGCTGTCATCATTGGAAAGCGAAGATGAGGCTGTAGGATCAATATGCTTTCCTCGTGCCATTCTCAAATATGTGCTGTAGTTTTCCATTTTAATGCAGTGCTATTATTTCACAGAGGAATAACAAGTTCCTCTACTTCTTGCTGTTAGAAATTAGAGTGTCCAACCACATTCTTTGTGTTTGTGCCATCTCAGCTTACTTCAAAACTGAGAACATAAATATATTCTTTGTATCAGTCTTCACATAAGCTTCTGATCATGATCTATCAGAAGCAGCAATCATCCATAATATAGTAACAGTGCAGATAAAACGATACGTGGTTCAGGCAGCAGCCCAACTCTCCAAAACAGACATATTTCTGACCTAAACGTTACCAGAAAAGCAGATTCCTAGATGTATCTTGGGGATTGCTGCTGCCAGGAATGGTTTCTGGGTGGTCACAGAGCTCATTATTCATGTCTGTGTGTTCACTAGCCTGGTGGTAGGATGGGCAGAAGCCTAAACGAGTGGGTAAACCTGGCAGCTATCTTCGTTCCATTGGCTGGCCTGAATCCCTTCAAAGACATACTTGTTTGTATGGCATATGAGGCATTTCCTGATGAATGCCCACGCTCCTCTTTTCATATTGTCTGCAAATATTCTCTTTCTCCTACCCTAAGCCTTAAGGTATGCCTGGGCCATGCTGCTGTGGCTTTGTGAATTTCATTCTCTTGATTATAAAATCATGCCTTTCCTAATCAACCCGATGAATCATTTAAAAAATGTTAGGGTTTCACCACTTCCCTTGTCATGTATTTCCTTGTTTTAACATCACCATACAATTTGTAACCTTTTGTATTTTACAACTATTGTTCTCTACTATAGCTATATTTGCCATTATGGCTTATATGTAAGATCTGGAAACAACTCACTCATGGTTTTAGCCCACTGCACAACACCTGGCATCTACCAGGTGTTTAATAAATGATAAATAAAATAGGGAAGGCAATCAACCAATGGATGTCTAGATTATGATGAATAATGGCAAAGCTGATCATTTTTTAATACAAACTCAAACTACCCACCAAATTCAGTGTTCTTAGTCTCAAGTCTCCAAATTCTTCATTTGGAACACATATCAAGTGCTAACAAATATTTACATAGATAAAAAAATACAGGCTAAGACTGGAATTGGAGCAAAAGTTCCAAGTCAAAAACTACCTGTTCCAGAGAGGGTGAGGCATGAAGGATTACAGACAGGAATCTGATGTGACTGTGAAAAGATTCGAACAGTCCAACAGGAACTGAATGAAGACCACTAGGGAGAGACAGTGGCTCAAAACATGGTCATGTCCCAGATTGACTAATCAGGCAATGTATTACCCCAAAAAACTTTCAGGAGGAGAGTAAAAACCAAATAATAAGTCAGTGAGAGTGTCTCAAGTCAAGAGATTCACTTGCTCATTTCACTTAATATATAATTTTTTTCTGCCAAGGACTTACTCCGGTCACAAAATTTTAAGACACATTTCCCATACCTGTGTGATGGTGAAAGTAAAGTTCAGCAGCAGAATCACACTGCCTGAACTGAAAGATGAAGTTCGTCACATTCTGGCTGTGAAGCGTTGTTCAATTCTAATACTTAACACCTGTGAGCTGTAAAATGGGGCTGAAAATGGCACCTGCTTTATAGGGATGCTAGAAAAATTGGATGAGTTTTTCAGTGGGAAACAGCTAATCCAGAGACTGGAAGATTCGGAATCGGTAGACAGGTAAGTCAGTACACTTTGAGAGAAGTTTGTGGTAGGAAACACATATTAAATGTTTCACGTAAAAACCAAATACATTTCTATTTTTTTTATAAACAGCCATCACAGGATTCTTTAGAAAGAATAAAATCTATCATATAAAATAGATAGCTCTTAAGATGAAATGAGGACATAGAAACATTTGGAGAACCTAAAATTTGCAAAATAACTGAATTTTGGTTTGTTGATTGGGTTTTAATTTGGATTAACTTAGGTATAGAGGTTTGGCTATAGCTTTTGTGAGAGATTAAATAACATAAAAGATAATTTGTGTGTAGATGGAAAATAAAGAATGTTTCCTTTGCTGTATAGAAGCTTGTTAGTTTGATTAGTCCTATTTGTTTATTTTGGCTTTGCCTGGACTTCGGTGATTTTTTTAGGAAGCCTTTGCCAATGCTTGTATCTTGCACAGTGCTTCCTAGTATTGCTCTAACCGTTTGCTAGGTTCAGGTGCAGAGTTAGGTCATTGATTCATTCAGAGTCGATTTCCTTTCTTCCTTCTTTCCTTTTCTTCCCTCATTAATTCACTTTTATTTTTCTCCCCATGAATAATGGTCATTCATTTATCACTGATCTTATACCCAATCAGAGAAAATGCAAGAAACAACAGTAACTATAATATAATTTAAAAAATAAAAAGAAGAAGACAAACAATGGCCAAAATCAAACCTTACATTTTAGGTAAAAATAAAACTCAGAACTAGGCACTAAGTTGTAGTAGGCTAAACCCCTGTCTGCAGCACCTGCAATCCCTACGGTTGTTGGTTCATGTCCCAGCTTCTTCACTCCTCATCTTCACTTACAGCCTGGCAAAGCAGTGGAGGATGGGGTAAGTATTTGAGCCCCTGCACTCACACAGGAGACCAGAAAGAAACTTCTGGCTCCTGATTTCAGATAGGCTCAGCTCTGGCTGTTACAGTCGTATGGGGAGGAAAAAAGCAGATGGAAAATGTCTCCCTCTCTGTCTTTCCTTCTCTCTCTGTCTTTCAAATAAAAATAATATGAATCTTTTTAAAAATAAAAATTCAACTTTTAGTTTACATCTTCTCTAAAAATAATGGACTAAAATAAACTTCGCTGGAAAATTCCTTAAGAAGAACAAAGTCTCAGAACATTAAAAGCAGAAAAACGGGCCCGACGCAATAGTCTAGTGGCTAAAGTCCTCACCTTGAACACGCCAGTTTCCCATATGGGTGCCGGTTCTAATCTCAGCAGCCCCGCTTCTCATCCAGCTCCCTGCTTGTGGCCTGGGACAGCAGTCGAGGATGGGCCAAAATCTTGGGACCCTGCACCTGCCTGGGAGACCCTGAAAAGACTCCAGGCTCCTGGCTTCGGATTGGCTCAGCTCCAGCTGTTGTAGCAGCTTGGGGAGTGAATCATCGGATGGAAGATCTTCCTCTCTGTCTCTCCTCCTCTCTGTATATCTGCCATTGCAATAAAAAAATAAATAAATCTTTAAAAAAAAAAGAAACATGGCTTTAAAAGAGACATCAGAAATAATCCTGTAGTTGATCCATCTTTAAGAATTAAATGAATTTTCCACAATAAGGATTATAAATCTAACAAGTACTAAAATTTTAGTAGGAGCAATTATTAAATTGTTAATAAACAAGTATTAAATTATTTCTATGAAGCAACAATTTAATAAGGAAGAGAGTGTGATATGTAATTGGATCTAGTAAGAAAAGTTTAAAATGTTTCAAAATTAATGAGAAATCTTTATGAAAAACTTACATTTTACTGATTGGCTATACCTATTTTAGGGTTAAAATGAATATGAAGTGAAATATATTCATTTTCTGTTTCGATAGTGGCATTAAACATTGGTCATTAAAATTAAGCAATTTCATGGTAACTCAGATTATTCAATTTTTAAAATGAGTATTGAATGGATAGAAAAGATATAGAAGTACTTCTTATGAATATTTTAACCAGACATGCTTGGAGAAACAGCGTTCTTTAAGACAACTCATTAAAGCAAGTGTAAAAGATCTTCCTCAGAAAATAGATACATCAATTTAAAAATCAGGTTTTTTTTTTACTTTTAATTTATTCATGAGGCGAGGATGCTTTATGGTTATGGCATTTGATGGAAAACTGATAGCATAGTCGATCTTTTGTAAAATACTATGAACAAGTCTATTTTGGAATTAACCAGCCATTTACCAGGCCAAGTGCTTGAGACGTCTGGACTTAGGCCTTCAAGTTGGCAAAAAACATACTTTGTATCCATTACTACTTCCTGATGTACATATATAAAAACATATGCAGATATAAATAAACATGAAGCCTTACTGGAAACCATTTCCAACATCTGTAAAGAGTTTGTGTTACATCTTCTAGAATTTCCAATAAGCTATTATATCTCAACATGATTATCTTGTCAATTTTGTCAATTTCCAATACTTCTTTAACATGAAAAGCTATAACACATTGATATCAACTACGTTTACATTGAGTATGTTTGTTTATAAGCAAAAATCAAACACAAATTATACACAGTAAGGTTCATTTGCTGACAGCCATCTTTTTTACTGGTTTGTATCTTACGTGTAAAAATACTTACTCTTAAAAAGAGAATACTCAAAGTTGTGCAGCCATCACAATGCATAATTTCAGAACATTTTCATCCACAATTATTAGAATATTAGTTTATAGAAATATGGTTTCAATTAATGCTGGCTTTTTTATTCCTTTTCCTCAGACTAAATTATCTTGATTTATCTCCTTTAGGTTCACTAATCCTTTTACCAGCTGAAACATCCAATGAGCCCATCTAGTAAATTATTCATTTCAGTTATTGTACTGTTCAACTCAAGCTTTAACCCCCCTTTTAAAAATAAGGTCTACTTTTATATAGATATTCTTTATTTAATGAGACATTGTTCTTTAATCTAGTTTTTGGAAAATATTTAAAATAGCTGGCTTTAGGTTAGTACTTGTGCTAAACCCAGCAGCTCTGGTAAGTCCAACATCTGAAGTTCCATACATTTAGTTTTTACGGCATCTTTTCATCCCTCTGTCCTTTTCCAAACTGGACAGTTTGGATTACAAAATGTGACAACTCTAAATTACAGATTTATTCCTATATGAAAGGTTTGTTGCTGTTTTTTTTTTCTGATGTTCCTGGTTGTTCAATTAATTCATTTCTTGAAATAATTTTGTAGTGTCAATATTCTTGTGTGTGTATGCCCTGAAATCTTTATTTAGCTACTGATCAGAGATTTACTTAAATGCCTGGAAGCATTTAATAGGTCCCTGACCCTTGTAGGAAGGATTCAGTGTGTGTGGTGGGGGGGGGGCATAGAGGGGAGGGACTGCACTCTGTGTTTATAAAGGCCATCGACAGTTTTTAATCCTTTGTGATCGCACAAGGAGGCAAGCCCGTAAGGTCAGCCAGGTATGTCAGAATTGTGCCTTTTTAAGTCTTTCCTGTGTATGTGCTTGGCTCAACTCCTAGTAGCTTTCTAGATTCTCAGTTCTCTATCAGAATTCTTTGAAGCCTCCATTTGTCCTTCAAGTTTCACTTTCAGTATTCTGTTCAACCCAACAGTGATCAAAGTGAAAAGCAGTTGTGATGTTAAAGAGCTACCCTTGATGAGTGTGGACAAATGTACCAAAGAAATTGGGAAGGCTGAAGGGTAAATATTCACCTTTTGACTAGGATCTTTCAGGAAACTACCAACCAAGTCAAATAATACCAACTAACTGGGAAGAGGTCTAGAAGGATCTCAAACTTCTTTCTTTCCCACCCACTCTACTTGGCTTCTGACTTTCAAGATCATTACATGATTTTTTTTTTTTTTTTGACCGTAAAGACTCTCACAGAATTAGAGAATGTAGAGGAGACTAGGATAGGATAAAAAAAAAGACGGAACTCACTATTCTTATGGATACTTTCCATTTTTCTTAAATAAAATACATTCCAAATGTTAGAGCCCTTGATTCGTTTCCAAAGTTCTAACAACCATTCATTTTGACACCTTTTGCAAATGTCCTTGACGCTTTTATGGAGTACTTCCACTGCCAATTCCAAGACCTGTTGTGCCAGTTCCTGAAGTGGTAATATTATTTTTGTTTTCAGAGGTTTTTGGCTGAAGAAAGATACAGTCAATAGCACTGAGTACCAAATACTGTTATAGAAACCTTGTACTTATATTTGCTTATTTGTTCCTAAGACAAATATTTGTTGAAATAAAGACTCTTCCTTGTGAAACTTTTGACATGTTAATAGGATCAAAATGAGTGATAACTTTTAGATATGGTATCTTGGTCCACACAGGTTTCCAAATGATGAATGGGTCTTTAAAACCATTAGATTGAGAAAGAGTGATAATCTGAAACACAGTCATTGTTATTCCTTTTTTATTATTATTGATTGTAATAACTCTATGTTGGGTTTTTGCTGTGTGAAATTCCCTACACTGCTTCCTGGAGGAAATATAAAAGCAGAATAAAACTATGTTTTCAACTTAATACAACAAATCCCAGTGCATTATTAATCACTACAGTCATCAGCTACCAGTGTTTAAACATGAAATTTATTACCTCAGATAAGTCAGTAAATCAGACCCTTTTCTTACTTATAGGAGGAAAAAGGAAAAAATATGTGATAGTTAATTATAAAGTTTTTTTATCATAGTTTTCCTTTTCTAATATATTGTCCATAATGTTTATAATGATGAAAGCAAAAAACATAGTCTGAATTGATGCTTATTCATTGCTTTTCTATATTTTCATACTTTCTAGCATCTCTTCATGAATACAAATAATACAAATTCCTTTGCCTAACATGTTCATAGTTTTATATTGTGGAGTAAGAAAAAAATGGTATTCAAATCCAACATAAGCAAGAAAGCATGTGCCTAGTCTTTAATGTGCAACTGTCATACGCCAATTAGCTTGGCAATTCTTTCCACTGAAGTTGCGTGTGTGTGGGCAGGAATGCTGTCCAAGTTCCATTCCTTCTGCTTCTTGTCATGTTGGGTGGAGAGGACTGCTATTGGATCCAGCTGAAGCCCTTCTCTCAGCGGGTGGGCCTCGAGATATTTTCTCCCCATTCCCGTTTCATCTCATTCCCTCATTGGTGGTGAGTAATTTTATTTTCACCCAAGTAAGAGTTTATTTGCTTCTTGTCTCTTTTTGAAAGATGGGTTTGGAGGCTATAAAATCTAGAAAAACGAATAATTTGTATCTACAGAAAGTTTTGACATCTCAATGAAAAATCCAGTGAGTAAATGTGCTTAAATTCTTTTTGGAAAATGTTTTATGCAGTATTAGATTTAAATACTCCTTGTGTATGAATCTTAAATTTGAATGCTGGCTGCATGTTTGTTCATGAAGGCCCATCCATTGTAATACTAGAGGGAAAAACAACGGGACTGGGGAGGGAACTTGGGGAGGAGGATAGGAAATCCCAGAGCCTATGGAACTGCATTACAAAACAATAATAAAAATTAATTTTAACATACAAGATTTAAGTTGCCAAATATTAACAGCTGGAAAACTATTATAAAAATGGATATACACTATTGAGAAACTAAGTGACCATGAGGCAATAGTTCCATATTGCAACAAATACAAAAAAAAAAAAAAAACTTGACACAGGCCCAGCAATTTCAAAATATAGACTGGTACGTGAAAAAAACCACTGGACAAATAGCTCCTTGCAATGGGTGAGACTCCAGTCAAGATCAGGCAAAGATAAAATGTGTCAACGCAACAGCAGAGCGCAAGCTTTCCATTTGAAGGAAGGCTGAGAGATCTTTACATAGCATGGCACTTGCACCAGCCTTGCACATGCCTACTTTCATGCTATTTTCCATGAAATCAATAACTTCAAAGAAGTAAAAATTGATATTCTTAATTAGGTCTTTGGGAAGGGTCAGTTTGAGTCAGGGAGTGAATGTCCTATAACTTCATAATTTCGTCCTGACAGTAAAGAGAGGTGAACTTTAACTTGAAAATAATGGATCCTTTTCTTTTTTATATTCTATTATGTAACAGGCTTAGCTTCTTAATAATTGCAAGAGACAATGCATGTTCAACAAAGCCATTCTAAAACTATATTTTACAATGAGACAACAGCAATTTAGAACTCATAGGCTTATGTATAGATATTATATACACAAATTTTATACCTATAAAGATCACCTAGCTGATTTTTCTGTATGGTTTTTACTAAAGGAGCAACAAATAACATCTGCATGTAAGAGCTTTCAATAATTCAACAAATTTGAAATAATTTTCAAACTTGTTTTCACGGAATAAGATAAAAATTACAGATAGCTAGATAATTTAGCAGAAAATATAGAGAAGTTGGATTGCTTATAAAATTAAGTATGGCAGTTTCGGATCACAGTGAAAGAGATAAGTAATAACATGAGCTTTAATGTATGCTTTGCCAATAGCAACGGGACTTTAAGGTAAACATTTTCCTAGAAAATATTCTAATGTTCATTTATTGTATTAATATGAAGATACTTTATTTTTGAAAGTTTGGATTTTAAAAGAAAATTTGCTCATTTTAAAAAAGACTTACTTGTTTCAAAAGCTGAAAAACAGAAAGTGATGGCGAGAGAGACAGAGGGTGATCTTCCATCCACTGGTTCACTCCCTTGTCTGGCTACAAGAGCAAAGCCTTGGTCAGGCTAAAGCCAGGCGCCAGAAACTCTACCCAGGCTGCCACAGTAGTACCAGGGCACAACTAGTAATATTTCCTGTTGCTTTCTCAGGTGTTTAAGCAGGGAGATGGGGCAGAAGTAAAGCAGTCAGGATCTGAACCAGCAATCATATAGAATATGACTTAACGTGCTATGCCACAACACTGGCCTCTCCGTAAAAAATGGTATTTATTGATTTGAAAGACAGAAAGAGATTGAGGGGTTGAGAGAGAGAAAAAGAAAGAGAGAGAGAGAGTGAATGAGAGAGATGTTTATCTGCTGATTGACTTGGTAAGTTGCCCAACTTCTGCGTCAGGGCAAAGCCAGGAGCCTGAATTCCACCCAGTTCCCCTACCTGTGTTGAAGGGGTCAAAGGACTTAGGTCACCATCTGCTACCCTTCCAGGGATATTAGCTGGGGTCAGACCCAGAAGCAGATCAGCTAGGACTCCAGACAGAACCTCAGCATGCAAAGCTAATGGCAGCAGAGGTGGTTTGGCCCACAGTAACACAACAACGACCCTGGAAATAATTCTTAAAAACTTACTTACTTATGGAGGCCAGTGAGTTAAGCTGTCACCTGTCACATCAGCATCCCATAAAGGTAAGACCATATTACTACTCATCTTTTAGGGGAGTTGTCACAATTAAATGAGAAGCCACTTGGACAGCTTCTTGTCACTGAGTGACTCACACTAAGCATTCAGTAAATGTCAATCCCAGGAAGCTACAAACTCCTCACCAGGTCATTTTGGATTTAACTTACGTTTTCTTCACTAGAGCATTGCTGGAGCTCTGAGGCAGGTGCTCATTCAGCATCGCCCTTCACGAGAACTGGCTGCTTGCAGGGGATGTAGGTTCCATGCTCCACTAAGCCCATGGTAGTCTTCCACAGCCAGTTATTTCCTCTTGTAGGATGTTTCATTCCAACACTATTCAAAGTTAAGATCTGAGTGTCATCATTATGTATATTTCTAAGGAACATTGTCTTTTCTTCAGTATATTAAGCAGTATATTGAAGTCAATTTTAGTAAGAAATTCTCCCCCTGCCAGTACTTCTTTCCTAATTATTCTGAAAGTGTTTTCTCTCTCTAGCCCTCTTTCTTACTTCCGTTTTTGATCACAATAACCATCTCAGTATTTACCAAATCATTCCCTTTAAATTCATAACACCTGGTCTATCTCTCAGTATTTACCAAATCATTCCCTTTAAATTCATAACACCTGGTCTATCTCTCTACTCCCTAGTCCTGTTCTTGCCCTTTTTTGTTTGATTTTCTCTGTAGCAATTCTCACATCCGGACAGCCTCTACCTTGATGATGTGTCCTTTAACTTACCTGGCTTGACCACATTTTACTAAAAAAGTAGAATCCAGATGAACAGGAGTGTTTTGTCTTTGTCTCCCAACTCTAAATTGTAAATGCCTGGAGAAGCACTTAGTTCATAGTAAGCACTCAAATGTTTGACAAATGAATAGATGAAAAAATCTTTCCTCCACGTTCTCTAAGAACTAGATGGCTAGAAGTTCTGGTTCTTGCGCCCTGTTCCAAGGAAATTCAGACACCATAGCATTATCATCCAATGTTTGCAGAGGAGTAAGTCACCTTTAAATTGATACCCAAGGAAAAAGGAACTGCTTCAATTTAAAGATCACTATCTCACTGGGCATAAAGCCACTAAACCTTTGCTGTGGTTATACCACTTTAGGGCTTCATGTAGAGGTTGAAAAAAAACTCAGTGTAATTTCAGCCACTTTTTAAATGCGGACAGTCTAAGATTCATGATGTGTTTTGAGTGACCAGCACCACTGTATCTTGCACATGGTAAGTAGAGCATGCCAAGGAAGTGAAAGATTCCATGGTGCATCACAATTTTTGCTTAACTGTGAAGCTGTAGTTTTGTATTAAAGTAAAGATTTACCTTGTAATGAATTTCCCCAACTTTTCTTGAAATGGGCGAATAACCCTGCCCCCTACATAAATCACCTTTAGGATCTTCAAAAGCTCTTTTTCAGCTGATGGGGTCCTTCTGGCTCCTGATCTGTGTACTTCAAATGGATTAAGAAGATCTCAGCATATCCTACCTGTTAGGATCCAGTTTGTGCCTGACAGAACAAATGGCCCTCATTTGAAGTGTTGACCAAATCTACAGGTAATTTCAAGAGACTCTACCCTCTTTATTTGCTTTCCATCTGTGCTTTATTTTACCCTTCTGCCCCTCATCCCACTGCCTTCTTCCTCCTTTCCATCCTGTCTTCTATTCTTTTTCCTTCCCTCCAAAATTTCAAACATGATATAGATATTTCCTTACAAATCATCTTTCCCCTGTAGAAGATCAGAAATTCACAGCTGAATTAGTCCTTGGAGACTGTCTCATCAGCAATATAAATGAGAACCAGTGAGCATTCATTCATGTATTCAGCAAGTATTAGCTGATCAATACGCCCAGGACATGGATGCTGGGACACCGGAGTCAGCTGCCGATGGAGGGCAAGTTTTCAGCAGCTGCTGTGATGGCGATTCTATCCTCACTTCAAATAGACTTCTATCTGCAAACAAAAGATGAGGCTCATTCTGAAGGTAAATAAAATTGTCTTGCTGAAATGAAATGTGAGAACTTGTTTGTAGATACTATGTTTCATCATAGCAGAGCATACAGAAATTTCCAGTTATTAAAGACTTGAAAGGGATAAGATGTGAGGAAAAAATAACATCTTTATAAAAATGACTTCCAGATTGGTGTGAACCTTCTCTGACTTCCAGACATGACAAAATCTGCTACAAATAATGAATGCCACCGGCTTTGCCAACACAATCTTACGTGATCAGCTTATGGTTTCAAAAACAGCTGGAAATATGGACAAATTTGGGGAGACAAATGCTACATATATTCTCAGGAATTAGGTATTAGTATTTGAACGAATTAACTCTAAGAAGTAATGAACAAGGAAAGAATTAGCACATTTTGATACTTTCACATGGCTAGGTCAAAAGGCATGACAAAGTCTTTTACCACAATATTTATCTGTCTATTTTGAGAGGCAGAAAGAGAGAGAGGAAAATCGTAGCTGCTCTATTTCACAATATTCACTGTAGCCCTGCCTTGTGCTGAAGCCAAGAGCTGGGAACCTGAATCCAGGTGTCTCATGTGAGTCGCCGGGCCCAGCATCTTCAGCATCACCTGCTGCCTCCCAGGATGGTCAGTAACGGGAATCTGTAATCAGGAGCCAGAGCCAGGGCTCACACCGAAGCATTCTAACATGGGATGCAGACAGCAAAGGCAGCAGCCTAGTTACCACTGCTGATGCCTACCCCGACACCAATCCATAGCTATCACAGATGCCACCATACAATGGCTGTTTTTAAAAAGCCAGACTCCAAAATTAGTAACTGTTGACACTTACTACAACACATTGGCTGAAAATTATCCTGAATGTCTGCAATTCTTCAGATACATCCTGCTGTTTTGCATGTCCATTTTTTTATCTTTTTTGTGCAAGTCTCTGTAGCCCACGTCAACACTCCCTCTCCAATTTCTTTCCCTTTATGGTTTTTATTGAAGGGTTAACATAGAGAAAACCCTTTCTTGCAATATATCCCCTTGCTACACTCTCCCCAGAATCAGATTTTAGCCTTTATCACAGCATGTGTCATAACCATCTTAAATTGTTGGTCTACTTCTCTGTTTTCTTTTTAGACTAAAGACTCCCTAAATACAGAAGCACACTTCATTCATTACTGAAATTCTCAAGGCCTCACCAATTTTCTGGCACTTCATTGGAGCCTAATAGATTTTTCTTGAATGCTGATTGCTGCTAAGTGAAGATAAAAGAAGCCAGGATTAACACAAATTTCTTGTTTAGCTTATATTCTTACTTCAAATTCAGCATCCTGATCTTTGTTTTATTCTCTACTACTTTGTACTAAAAAAATGCCTCTGGTGTATCATAGTTGATTATAGTATTTGTTTTAGTTCAAAATGAAGCTGCTTTTTCATATTAACAAAGGATTATCTCATTCCTTATTTGTAAGAATCTTTAGTGTGAAATAAAGAAAAGACATTTTTATGCTTTTCTCATGTAAGGTTTCAAAAAAGCTAGTCTTTGGTAATTCTCTAGTTTGGTTCACGGATGCTTGATTCATGTTCTGTTGGCTGCATTGGTTATTAAGTCCGGTTTCTGAGTGCTAGACAGATGGCTTGTTGAGCAGCATTCTGCTTTCCTGATCATGAAAGGGCATGTTAAGTTTTGTGTCTCATCACAAAATGAAAAAGAAGAGTTATTTTTTAGACAATAATGTACCATATCCAAATCTTTTCCTAGTTCTTATATTTCAGAAATTCTCCTTACCATTTGACTTACCACATTTGGCAATGGTCACACTAACACAGGTTTCCCATAGTTTCAGGGTTTTGCTTTGAACTAAAAATGCTTCACTCTAACTGGACACCATATCTTCCATCTAATATGCATGAAATAGATATTCCTAATTGAGAGTTTGTCTAAGTCTCTTCCCAATTGCAGGACACGTACAACTCACACTGTATTTATTTTGCATTATTTTCATGTAGTATGAAGACACAATCATCAAAAGCATGAAAGAGTTATTTCTGATAAAACCATGGATTAAATTTCCTAGGGGAGCAAGCTAAAATAACATGGTCATTACCTTTGATTTGTTAACGTGAGAAAACAGACAAGCAGAGGACACATAACAGGAGCAAAGCTCTATGTAGAAGTCATTACATGAGACAAATTGCATCTTCCAAAATGACTTACAGGTGTCTTTTTATATAACCCCAATTCAAATTGTCTGCTGTTCACTAGCGACTTCTGAATAGCCTCATTGTTATTATTAGTTAATAACAACAATGGGTTTCTTTCAATTATGCCATATTGTTTATAAACTTTAATGTTGATTACTGCTTTATTTTAGTTAGGAGGTTCGCCTGGCAAGCAGCATTGTGTACAGCCGGCGTGAAGAGTGGCCATGGCTCTTTGGCTTTGCCCTGCTGAACTCACGATCTATCCATGAAGTAAATCCATGAGAATACAGACGGACTGTGGTAACTCCTCTTGCTTGATAATGCCCACACTTTATGTCATGCTGAATACAACAATGTTAATTTTTCTAAACACAGGTACAACGATAAATTTCCAGAGGATTGCTGATGCGCTGCCCCAAGAGATGAGCTGTTCCCCTAAAAGTGGCTGAAAACGCACTGTATAGTTCTTGCAACCCAAATTGTAGAGAGGAAACAAATAACTTGCTTGCTTTTTACAGTGCAGGCCATTGCAGTCCTGAGCCAAGTCGTGGGGGTGTTAATGAATCCCATGATATGGGGGGATCTCACAATTCCCTATTTTGCCTCATCAATGTGAGATATATGCCTTGTGATCACACATTCTCTAGAACTAATCTAAAGAAAATAAGCAGTAGGGCCCGGTACCATAGCCTAGTGGTTAAGGTCCTTGCCTTGAACGCGCTGGGATCCCATGTGCAAAGATTCTGATCCCTGTGGCCTTGCTTCCCACCCGGTTCCCTGCTTGTGGCCTGGGAAAGCAGTCAAGGACAGCCCAAAGCTTTGGGACCCTGCAGCCACATGGGAGACCCGGAGGAGGCTTCTGGCTCCTGGCTTCAGATTGGCTCAGTTTCAACCGTTGCGGCTGCTAGGGGATTGAATCATAGGACAGAAGATCTTCCTCTCTGTATATCCACCTTTCCAATAAAAAAATTAATCTTAAAAAAAAGAAAAGAAGCAGTAGAAAGCATAACATTACAATAACAAATTTTTTAGAGGCAATGAGAATATTGATCAAATACTTTCATTTTACAGATGAAGCATTTGTTTGTTTTCCAGCCGAGTTTAAGCTAGGAAAGAAAGCTAAAGATCTCAGACTCACTGGTTCACTGCTCAAATCCCCGTTATTAACAGGGGACTGGATTAAACTAGGAGCCAGTCGTTCAGTTCTGGTCTCTCCCTCAGGTGGCAGGGATGTGCGTTAGCAGGAGGCTGGGTTGGAAATGGAGGACGCGAAGTTGAATCCAGGTACGCCGAGGGTGACTGCGTTCCAAACAATGTCTAAACTGCTGCACCGACGGCCTTCCTCTTACCTAAGGTTCTGAAATTGTAGTAATTAAACTTGTAAATGCAATTTATAAGGGTGTAGCTTACCTGCAGAGTAATTGCTGAAGATGTACTAGGTAATCTAGCCTTGGAAATCAGAACTGTTTTTTTAGAGGTGTTTGAGGAAATAAAACCAATAAAAGCACAAGAAACGTTAGAGAAATAGATATTTAAACCACCAGCCTTTATACCCTGGAGGCTTTTACAAAAAAAATGATTTGAGTTATGGAAGAAGGGGAAAGACCAACATCCCGTTCATCTGCTGAGGGTCTCCCCGTGACTGCAGTGCCTGAGGGTGGGTCAGCGGGAGCAGCCGGGGGCTGGAATCTCACCCTGGTTTCTGAGCACTGTGGCCACCCACTGCTGCTTTCCCAGGTGCTTTGGCAGTGGAGTCGGATCCAAGCTGACACTCATACAAGATGGAGGCATGTTTGGTGACAGTTGAAGCCATCACGTCACATTGCTGGTCCCACAGCATGTTTTGTCAGGTGTGTCTCTGCATATTTACAGAGAGAAGAGACAGAAAGTTCTTCCATTCACTGGTTCACTCCCCAAGTGGCTGCAATGGCTGGAGCTGAGCCTATCCAAAACGAGGAGCCTCTTCCAGGTCTCCCAAGGCTTTGGCCCATCCTCGACTGCTTTCCTAGGACACAAAAGGGAGTGGATGGGATGTGGAGCAGCCAGGACACAAATCGGTGCTGGTATAGGATCAAAGCAAGGTGAGGATTTAGCTACTAGGCCATCACGCTGGGCCCTATTTGTTGCTTTTTTAGTTTGAGAGGGAGATGGAAAGAGGAAGAGAGAGCTAGAGACTGTGAAATCAAATCTCCTTCAGCTAATACACTATCAAAATGTTTGCAAGAGCTAAAGCCAGGTTTCCTGTGCAGGTGGCAGGAGCCCAGTTACTTGAGCCATCTGCCTCTAGAGGCCATGTTAGCAGGAAGCTAGAGCCAAGGGCTGGAGCTGAGTGCTCCATCATGGAGAAAGGGTGTCTTGGCCACAAAGCTAAGCACTCATTTCCCCGGAGAAATCTTAATAAGAAATAGAAGTAACTAAAGTGTTGAGAAATCCAACAGAATGAGAACAATGGGAATTCGTTGAAGGAAATGGTAGATTTAGGACACATGTTACGGGAAATGGGGTTCTCAACTTGAATTTTCCAAGTTTTTGTCTCAGCATGAGAGAAGAATTCAAAGTAGGAATTTAGATAAGGTGTTTGAATGGGAGCTGATTTATGAAGATTAAAGAGATAGAACACATTCAGAAGCAAAGGCGGGCAGCTTCTCTCCGTGAGGAAACAGTGGTGGCTACTGGCAGCTGCTGTGCACTAAAATATGGGTCAGCCTTGTATTGGTGCCCTAATAGAGCAGAGCAGTGAGCAGAGTTTGGGCAGGGTTTCATTGCAAGTAGAATTATGTTATCTTCCCACGAAGTTCAGTGCAAATATGATCATTGTGACATCTTAGGCCCGATGGGGAAACGAGGCGCAGGCATATCTCATCAAAGCACATGTACTCTGAACCTATAAACGTGTTGGATCAGCACAAAACGTGCTGGGGTTTTAGCAGCACGTGGCTGTGGCTAGGAGACTCCTGCACACGGGATCTTGGCTCCAGTGCTCGCTAACCAGCTCCTTGCTGAGCCCATGTCACATGGGCAGGTCTGAAGTATAATTTAATAGCTATGTTGATAAAGTATGTCCCCTTCGTATAGGTACAATAGCAGAGTATATTTAAAGTACAAAATTATTTCCAGGTTTTTGAGCACATTCCAACATTTTTCTCATTTAATTCTACTTAAGCCTTGCTCCAAGAGAGTGAGCACAAGCACGGGTGCCTTCTGCTTCGGCAGTATGACGCAAGCTTTCTGCAGTTGTCTCAAATGAAACCTCTCTGCTGTTTCTAATCCACATTTCAGTTGCTCTTTTACTTTGTGATGGAGTCTACCAATACATTTGCTGCTGGCTCTGTTCTTTAAGCCAATGTGTAATGAAATGTCCTTGGAGGGGCTTGTCTTTCAAGCTGCTTTCTTGCATTATGAGTGAGTCTTCCACTTGCTTCCAATTTACAATTGCATGTCAGAAGATGAAGGACCTTGCTATCCTAGTAACAGGTGGGTTTCTCCTTCTCATCTACCAGTCTTTAGAAGTTCCTTTTGGAATGCCGCCCACAGTGTTGAACAAAGCTGACTTGTGGGGAGGAGTAGCATGAAGAAGAAAGAGGAGAGCAACTTTTATGTTTTTATTTTTATTTATTTATGGGAGAGATGCGCGCGCGCGCACACACACACACACACACAGTTCCCATCTGCTGTTGTACTCTTCAAATGCCTGCATGGCTGGAGCTAGGCTGCAGCCTCAGCTGGGAGCCAAGAACTCCGTCTTAGCCTCCCATGTGCATGGCAGAAACACAGCTGCTTGATCTTCCATTACTGCTTCCAGAGTGGGCTCTCAACATAAAGCTGGAGTCAAGAGCCAGAGCCAGGCACTGACGTGACTACTCAGATGGAGGAAGCAGGCAGCTCACTGACTAGTTCAAATGCTTAGTCTGCCAAGACAGTGTCTCTGTGTGTATGTGTGTGTGTACACGTGCATGTTTCCAAAAGTACATGTCGCATCAATATCATTGTCTTTCAAGAATATGATTCTCCGAATCAAGAGTACTTCCAGAATTTCAAATATATTTTGTGAGGCACCTAAAGATGTATACGAAGCCGCCAAGTTCTCTGCTGCTTATTTCCAATTGCTGCACTTAGATCCTCCCAGCAACTTCTCTTTTGCTTTAGTGACAAGTTCATGAAGGGACTATTCTGAAGATTTCAGTTATCTGACTTTTTTTTTGTAATGTTCATGACTTTGTCTCCAGATTTAACTGAGCTTAAAGGTTTACTAAACTATTTTCTATACTATAACTTATGGAACTTCCGTGATGGAAAAATTTCACTCCTATTTATAACCAGATGTAGTCGAAGACATCTTTATGAAAATTGCTTTCTGATGTATTTTCCATTTGTTTTTTTCACATAGTATACCTCTCTAATGTTGCTATTTCAGAAATATGTGATCTCTTGCTATTTTTTTTTGTATTGAAAGGGCAGAGCAAAAGATTTCCAGTGTCTGACAACAATTTATTTTGCAATTGGTGGGGCTAAAAGAATCCGTATGCATTTTCTACATGAAAGCGTAAGTATCCCCATTTAAAAGCATGGGTTAGTTCCAAGGTAAAAGCTATACTTCTGTGGACTTCAGGCCAAAAAGATTTACAGTGTATTTTTCCATATTGTATGTTTCACTTCTCAGAAACATTGTTTTATCTCTAGAAATGAGGCATCAATGTGTAATTTAAATAGACTTGAGCAATTTATTTGAAGAGCAGTTTTTTTCATAAACTGAAAGAAAAGAGAAAGCTACAAATGAAAGCTTAACATTTCACCAACTTCAAAAAAAATAAAAGGAAGGGTCCAGCACAGTAGCCTAGCGGCTAAAGTCCTTGCCTTGAACACACCAGGATCCTATATGGGAGCCGGTTCTAATCCCAGCGGCTCCACTTCCCATCCAGCTCCCTGCTTGTGGCCTGGGGAAGCAGTCGAGGACGGCCCAAAGCCTTGGGACCCTGCACCCATGGGGGAGACCCAGAAGAAGCTCTAGGTTCCTGACTTTTGGATCAGCTCAGCTCTGGCCGCTGCGGCCACTCCATTTCAGCTCTCTGCTTATGGCCGGAGAAAGCAGTGGAGGATGGGACAAGTCCTTGGGCCTTTGCATCCACTTAAGAGACCCAGAAGAAGCTTCTGGCTCCTGCCTTTGGACGGACCCAGATCCAGTTGTTGTGACTATTTAGGCAGTAAATCAGCAGATGGGATATCTATTTGTTTCTTTTTATCTCTGTAACTCTTTCAAATATAAAATAAACACAACATCTGTTTATCAAAGAAGGAAATAAATATAGGAGTGTCAACATTAAAAACAAACAATATGGTACAATTTTTGAATTTTCAAGTACATTCTTTCTTTTGATGCAAGTTGTCTTCACATAGTGATTCACATGAAGAAATAAAGCCCACTTCGTACGGAAGCCAGTATATCCAAAACCTGTCCTGAAACTCCCAGCAAGATGCTGCAGATTCACAGAGACTTTAGTGGCTCCTGCTGGTCCTAAGTTGATGCATAGCAGATGCCACCTGTAAAAATCTCCAGAACTCGGGCCCGGCGGCGTGGCCTAGTGGCTAAAGTCCTCGCCTTGAATGCCCCGGGATCCCATATGGGCGCTGGTTCTAATCCCGGCAGCTCCACTTCCCATCCAGCTCCCTGCTTGTGGCCTGGGAAAGCAGTTGAGGATGGGCCAAAGCCTTGGGACCCTGCACCTGCATGGGAGACCCGGAAGAGGTTCCTGGTTCCCAGCTTTGAATCGGCGCGCACCGGCCCGTTGCGGCTCACTTGGGGAGTGAATCATCGGACGGAAGATCTGTCTCTCCTCCTCTCTGTATATCTGACTTTGTAATAAAATAAATAAATCTTTAAAAAAAATCTCCAGAACTCTCCACTTAGAACATGTTTGAGCATGAGGTCAGGCATGCGTATTGGGTTGCCTGTAGCCAAGGTACTTGATCATGTTTTGAATCTTGGCATGCCTTGTTTCTGAGGAGTAGAAACAAAACTACTCTGATGTCTAAATTAAAAAGCAAAATGATGTAAAGGATACATAAATAGCCTAAAGAAATGATTTCAAATTAGTTTCTTCTTTTTTTAATTGAATGTGTGAGAGTATAAGAATAAAGTTTTCATCTAACGTTCACGTGATAGTCACACTGACTGTCTCTACTTTGCTCTCTTATCTCTCATGAAAGCCGTCTGACCTCATCTTCAGGCAAATCACTCTCTCTCCAGTTGCCAAGCTACTATCACTACTAACTGCCTCGTACATGACTGAAAATACACCTGTTATATATCGCCCAGCCCTGTTGTCTCCATTTCCTTCATATGATCCACTCTTGAAAATTTACCCAAACAAGATGAAATCATCATATGAGAGAATTATTATACACCCATGTTTATCATAGCTCAATATACAATAGCTAAGCTATGGAATCAATAAAGACATCCCACCTGACAACTGGATAAAGAACTATGTATATACACACTATGGAATGCTATTCAACCATACAAAATGAAGTTTTATCTTTTACAACTAGAAATCATGATGCTTAGTGAATAATCCAATCTTAAAAAGACCAATATGTTTTCTCCAATATGTGACGGCTAATATAGAACACACCAAAAAGTGTAGGAATGAAATGATCACTTGGGGGATATGATTGTCAGTTTTAGCCCATGTTTGCTCTCCAGTGGAAAAGGGGTTTTGTAAGCATTTTGCTTTTTACTCGCTGAATATGATTAGCGGCAAATTAGGCCCGTGAATGTATAGAGATTTAAAATTACATCTCTGCAAATAGTGCTGAAGAGAAGAAAAGGAGAGGGGGCTCATGTGGAGAGGCAGCAGAAGAGCAAGGGAAGTGTGACGGCCTTCTTGAAGTTGTAGTTATGAAACACATTTAATCTGTTCTCTTTATATTAGTAAAGATAGAAAAAGAATTGTCTCACAATTTAAAAAGAGAATTTTTGTTTTTGTGCATGGCAAGAACCTAGAATATACAACCATAAGCCTGTTCCCCTGAAAGATATCATGCTGATTGGAAAGGAAAATGTTTAGGTCTACAAGCTGCGCTTTACTGCTCAAGTTGGAGAACTGCTTTGGAAGAACAAAGAGGAAACTCAAGTTGTCTGAGGGAACTGGGAATGAACATTCCATCTGTTTTGCCAGTGTTGGAGGAAATAGTGAGAAACTTCACCGCAGGGACGGCCAGCAGCACACTTCAACCTCACCACCGAGCGTCAGCTTTAGTGTTACCCTGAGAGCTGGATCAGCCCATCCAGATGGTGGTGGCATTGAACGCTGATCAGGTGAGCCTAAAGCGGCCCAACATAGTGAAAATCGAAAGGTTAATAGACAAACAAAGGAAAAGCCTGAAAAAGGGGGCTTCCAATGCCCATGAAAACTAAACTAGCTTCCAATGTGGGTTGTTGAGTGTGGTTGCTGGCTCACCTGGCAGGCTGGGAACTGTGGTTGCCATGCAAACGTCACATGAGAGTACAGTACGGCATATCACCAACCTAGGAACATGCCAAAATGCAAAACTAGAGGGATGGTTTTTCTCTCTGTGCATCACTTTCACACCATCATGACATCACGACATCGTGAGGCAGAGACTGCCTCTGTCTGTTTTCCATCCCCCTAAAACTGCTAGTTCAAAGACGTTAATCTGATTTATATTTCCATTGTCTTATAACATGCAAATTTATATGAATGTGCATATAATTATTGCCAGCAGTTACACTATTAAATCAAGTTTTAAATGATCTTTATTAATCTACTTGTGTTTAATATACAGCTACATAATTTTTAATATGTCGATTTATATCTTTCAGTTTCTTCCTAACTTTTAAAAATTTATTTATTTGAAAGTCAGAATTACAGAGTGAGAGAGAGATAAAGAGATCTCCCATCCACTGGTTCACTCCCCAAGTGGAGACAGTGGCCTAGACAGGCCGATCAAAAACAGGAGCCAGGAACTACACTCAGTCTCCCAAGGGAATTCAGGGGGCCCATATTTGGGCAATCCCCTGCTGCTTTCCCAAGCACATTAGCAGGGAGCTAAATCAGAAGTGGAGTAGCCAGGACTCTAACTGGGACCCAAGTGAGATGCCAGAACCACAGGCAGGGACTTGACTGTTATTCCATGGCATCAAACTTTCTTTGCAACTTTGATGTAATTAAAATTGCATGTCATTTTAAAACATATAAAATGACATTTTGAAGATTTTAGTAATAAGTTACTTTTGTGTAAAATAAACTTCATTGAAAAAAGATGACGTTTTTTTGAGAAAAGACAAATATAGTATTCTCTTAGTTATCTTAAAACGTATTTGATAAAAAAGAACAGTGTGGGAGGTTTAATTATAACAATAATATTATCAGTTTTTGCCAGACTTGATTGTGATTGCCTGTTTTAATTTCCTTTTGCCAGTTGTGTTACTCCTTTTCTCATTATAAGCAAATAGTTATTTTAATCCTACTTATGCACTGATTGAAGAAGGTCGTCAATGTCACATAAACTTCAAGCTCCATAAAACTTGTATCCCTCATGGTCAAAATATAACGCCAAATGACTGTAATTTGGAAGAAAATGCACATAAATTTTAGAAGAGGAATAGGTACTTGCTAGGGGTAGTGCAAAAAAGAAACAAAGAAATAGATGAACTCCCTGAAACAGTAGGAAAAAGAATATGTGGAATTCAGAGTCATGAGCATTGTTGAATTACTGTCTCATTTATTTATGCTTCACTAATTTTACATGAGTCTGGTATCAGAAAAAACATGCAAAATCCTAAAATGCAAAAGAAAAAATTAGGATTCTAATCCAGAAAAGTCTAATTTAGATTGAGATACAAGATCAAAAGCCATAAATAGGCCATAATGGATCATTTTAGCGTTATCTACCCCTGTCAATTGTGCTATGCACATCTTAGCACCAAATGAAGAGAAAAACATTTTCATGCACACAGTTTCTCTATCAGAATCAAAGTTAGATCACTCCCCCAGGGGATTAAAATCTTCTTGGGGCATTTGCTCTAAACAAAATGTTTCAAGGCACACTTTTCGATATAGAGTTGTGAATAATGAGCAGACAAATCCTCAGCATGACCTTGGAAGAAGCACAGTAGTAGGCTTGTATTCCTGTTTCCATAAAAGTTGTGTCATAATTTTGTGATCCTGTGTTATAGTTGAAACCAGATTTGGCTCCCCAACTCACACAGATGTTTAAACCCCAAAGTCTTACGTTAACAGTTAATGGATTAAATTGGAAAGTTGGTGGCTTATGGATGGAGGCTTTGATCAATTAGGATGGTAGTCAGTGGACCTCGTGGGAGGCCCCTCTGCTAGTGAGGGCTTACCCTCAGAAGGTAACTCTCCTCAGAGGGATGGGTCTAAAAGCTCAGCCAGTCCTGAGATTTTCAAAAAACACCCGCGTAAAATTGAGGTCTGCAAGGTATTTTTCTGGCTATGGTTGCTTTGAGTGATTATTTCAAACCAGACAAGGTCTTCTCACACACTAAGATGACAGAAATGCCATGGCCACACATGGCCCAGGATGTACAATAATGAGAGCGTGCTGCATTTCTGAATCCTCTTCGCGGGTTGGCGTGTTTTCTTCCCTGTTTGCCACTCAAAATTGTGAAAGAGCACCGATGACTTTAATTGCATCAGGGTCTTGATGCTCTTGAGTTGTGATTCCAGGAGCACCGCCACTCCCCTGGGAAGGCCTGGCAGCCTGCACACAGAGGCCTGGAAGCTGCATGCTGCCTTGGTTCACGGTGTGATTACCTGGAGAGTCACCACTCATGTTCTGCTGCCTCTCATGATAGCTCAAATGCAAACAGTGATCCCAACTCATATTTGGGGAGTACACAAGTCACTTGATGGCAAACACAGTACAAAAAAAAAAAAGATTACAAGAACTCATGTGTTAGCTTCTATTATTGCTCACAGCTGTTTTCTCAGTGGCACTATGAATATGACTTGGAAGAATGTGTCTCACAAACAAATTCGACAGTTTGTGGTGTTGGTTTAGATCAATCTATCCTTTATGCTTTCTTGAATGAAGAGGAAGCATGTGGAGACATGGTTCAGAACCAAGCTTTTATGGAGAGATGGACTAAACTCTGCCACTTGCAACTCTAGGCACTTAAGCAGTTTTTTCTTATCCCCAAGACTCCATGTTCTCAACTGCAAAATGAGAATAGTACTAGCATATGACCCACTAGGTATTCGTGAAATCAAAATGGGTGGATTTATGAAAATGCTAAGCACTATACCTGTCAGACTGTATGTTTAGTAAGCAATAGTTATTACCTAGCATTACAGTTGGATACTGAGCTGAATTCAAACAGTCAATCTCATGTTCTTTCTTAGGACTTCACAAGTTTAGCATGCAAAAAGCACTTGAATAAACAAAATTCAAATATTCAGTGTACTAGTCTCTTACTCATTGCTCTAACACAAGACCCGAGGCAGGCTATTTTGTGGAGGAATTTCTTTGGACCTTTGATTCTGAAGGCACAGTTCCAAGGGCTTCCTCTGACAATGCCCTTCTTGCTAGCCCAGTCCCGATAAAGCACAGAGCACCATGTGTTTATGGAGAGGGAGTGCCATGTGTGTCAGTGTCACTCCTCCCTGCTCAGGAAGCCACCAGGATCAGTCACAGAAACTCCACCCTAAACACCAGAGTGGGATTGAGTTGTCCTTCTCTTGATGCCATGATCACATGACTCTTGCATGAGCTCAGGAAAACAAACCATTGTCAAACAAAGCACACAGTGAGGAAGTGATGTTACACCATAGGGAATGGTTATGGTATAATTCCAGAGTAGAGAAAGATCAAAGAAAACGAAAGTTAGAAAAGGGAGCACAGAGGAAGTAGAATGTGAAATGGGCTGTCAGGAATGAAGAAAGTTTTAATAAACTGAAACAGAAATGTGGCATGAAGCAAAGAAATAAAGGATGAGAAAAGTTTGTAAGTGCAGCAAGTGTGGGAGTGAAGAGAAACAGAAGCCGGAGTAGGGGCTCTTTTTGCAAGGAGTTGAAAATCAGTCCATCTGACTGATGCTCTAAAGAGAGAAGATGAAAAGACAAGTATATGTTTCTGTTTCTTTTACCCTGGAAACAGCCTTATGATAGCATGTTTGGGTGGTACAACAGCAGAAAAAAATCTATTTAAGGAAAGTTATCATTTATCTCATGTGCTAGTTCCACTGATGCCAAATTATGGCCTGATGAACAGTGAAACAAAATGAGTTGTGATGCCCTTGCACTAGGCACTTGGCCAACCCAACACAGAAACTGGATGATAAATTGGTGTTGGGACTGGGACTTTAAACATTGATTGATCGAGGCATGTCAACCCATGAGGAAACAGGTATGACTGGGTTAGCCTAGTGTTTCTCGAGGACTACGCCTGACAGCAGTCCTGCCACCTGTGGAAATAATCCATCCCAACTGTTCATTATTACAGGAAAAAAAAACTTAGGGAGCAATGAGAATTGTGGCTTAAGATCTAATTATTTTTCTCCCATTCTTTCTGACCTCAGATTTGGACACTTTCCCATAAAGGGTTAAAGTGGAAAGAAATTAAAAACTGAACAACTAAAATGAAAGAAGAACAAATCAGAATGATATTTCTACTGTGATTTCTTGAAAACAACAAATGCAATTTCAATTTATGCACAGCAAAATCTCTTCAGATCTTCTTTCCCCATGTTTCTCTTCTTTAAAGTGGCCAGCAAATGTTGGCCGCCTCCTTTTCCTCTCCCAATTCCCATCAGTGATTCAAGACCGTCCTCCTGGAAAGTCTCACTTTCCATTTCTGCCCATCTGTTCCAGCAACCTCATGGGGAACTCTGCTCACTGTTAACCAGTAGCATTCTTGCTCCTTGGTGCTTCTTTCTCTAATTTTGCTCCACTGTGATTATTCTGATATTTTGCAGCGAAAGTGCAAGTGGGCACGTGACAGACACAACTTAATGCTGATGGTCATTTCCCGTCTTACCCCAGTGAGGCCTCTAACACTGCCTAGGGCTGTAATACTCAGTGTTTGTTTTGCGGTAATCCCTTTGTTAGTGTCTCTGGTCAATGCTAAAAGAATGTGTCAGACACGACTCAGCCAACTTTGTGCTCCAATCATTTCTGTGGCAGCCAGTTTTACACCTGCTTCTGCCACATCCTATGTCTCTTGTGATTAGCCCCCACACTTCTCTAACACTGTGCTGTGAGGTCCTTTCTTCCAGTTTTCATAAGTGATCCATGACCAAAAGAGAGTTAATACTCCCAGGGGAAGCACTAGCCCTAGAAGAGGTGGGCACTGGTAAATAAATGCTACCTTTCTTCAGTGTCAGTCCCGAGACCCCCCTCGAAAGGGCTCATCAGAAGGACGTAGGCAGACTGAGTCACCAACAATAGCGATTCATTTAAAAACACACCCTTGGACAGACTTTGCGTCCTTCAATGACCTTGCTGCTTTGTTTCCTCAGATTACTTTCCAGACAAAGTTCACATACATTGTTCATCTCAGGTTCTGCTTTCTGGAGAGAACTCAGAAGAGGAGATAACAGACCATGAAGGAAGGAATCATTATGGAAGAGACTTTTACAGCACATACAGCTTTCCCAAAACATGAAGGAACTGTAAAATAAGTCCTCCAATGCCTTCTGAGTTGCAAAAAGAGATGTTTTGTTCTACTGTTCTATGTAATACTTTCAGCAAATTAGATTTGATGTAATGATGCAATGCAGGTCTCCAATTTAGGTTTGTATATAAGTAGTGTGTGTGTGTGTGTGTGTGTGTGTGTCTAGGAAGTGGTTGTATCTGTGCCTTATAATACTTTCATAAACACTGTTGACTTAGAAGGTTAAGTTACATTACTGTCCCTTCTTTTAAAGGCCTGTGCTTTCTTTTACAGACCTTTGGACGGAAAAAAGTGGGAAGATTGTACACCTGAGATAAAATAAACTAACTCTTGAAACTTTGATAACCACAACCTGCTTTGGGGAATTCATATAGGAAATAGGAACTTGCATTCTGTATAAAAGGTTTCTCAAAAATATTTGCAGCCTCCTTTCAAGCTACTGTTTCCAGACCTGCTAAGTACAGAGACTTCATTTTGTTAAAATTTTCAAACTGGTAAAGGGTGTGCATGAACAAGCCATTTATAAAAAGGTATCATTTATTTACCTCTTGTTGACTAGAGCTTCCCCTGGGACTATTATTAAGCTTCATATTACAATGCGAGTTGATGCTGTTCTCCAGGTGTGTATTCACCTGTTACTCCTCTCACTCCATATTCACATAATTTATCTCTTACACTTAACAACACTGATTTACAGGTATGCATTTTTTAGTTTGCTCAATCAAAAAGGATTAAAATTTCACAGTAACACTATAATATCAGTAATTAGTACAACACTCTATTGAACCATGAATTCAATACACATGAGAAGTACAAAAGAAGTTACGAATTCCTGTGAATACCGGTTTGGAGGGAAGATAGTTCACCTGCCTACCGGCTAATCCACAAATATCTGACAATTGCTATGCATGAGTCACTGTGTTAGAACCACAGCCATCACAAAGACCTCCAGTAATCCTCCCCCCGTGGCAAATCCCCCTTATACAAAAACCAAGCATGCTGACATTTAATGAGTCAGCCCTGTTGCTCTTCACTGGTTTGTCATGGGGCTCACGCCGTAGCTTGGAAACAGAGGTATCCCCCTTTTGTTCTCTCACCCTCCCTCTTCTTTCTTCTTTTCCTTTTCCCTTTCTTTCTCTCTCTTTGGTTTTGGAGAACTCTCGGGGAGAAGATAAAAAGGACCTCAGCAAAGGTTTGTGACCAATGGTGTCTGCTTTAACTAGCTGAACTGGCTCTGAATAGCTGAGGACATCATGTCTTGTGAAAGCTGAGGGATAAAAGCAGTTTTGCAGCCACAGAGGGCTGGAAGCAGCCCATCTGCCAGGGCTGAGATGCCAGGGAGAGCTGCCCCTGGCTGGAGACAGCTGCAGCGACACACAGCAAAAGAGACATACTCAGAAGAGAGCTTATCACAGGTGGCACAGAGAAGCATGGAAGCTGAGCCTGAAACTAAATCCACACGGGTGCTCTATGTAGCACTTTCCAGAATTAATCGCAGCACAGTGGAGCTGCTATGCCAACCACAAATCAACAGCAGCTTTCATCACTGATAAAATGCGATAGCTATGTGAAAATAATTACTTGGGGTTTTTAAATTTTATTTATTTTAGACAGGGTTACAGAGAATCAGAAGAAGAGATTGGGAAACTTTCAACCTGCTGGTTCACTGTCCAGATGATTTCAGTGACCAGAGCTGGGTCAGGTTGAAGCCAGGAGCCTTCATCTGGGTCTCCTCTACGTGGGCGGCTGTTTTCCCAAGCCAATAGCAGAGACCTGGATTGGAAGTAGAGCAGCCAGGACAAGAACAAGAACCCAAATAGGATGTTAGCATCCTAGGTGATGGCTTTACTTGCTAGGCCACCTGCCCTGATTATTCACATTTAACAATAAAATAAGTCAATGGAAGAAACAAAATAGCCAGCCCATGATGTGTCTCATAGAAACTTGGAAATGAGATCATGATGTATTTTTCAGATTTTATTCTGATAGATGAAAAAAACAAGTTTTTTAACTTCACAAAACATTTGACCGAAGAAATAAGTGGTGTTAAAATAGCTGACACTCATCACACACTCTATCTTTTGGGCAGGGAGCAAGTACATCTCAAGGAGTTAATTGTTCCAACTGAATAAAATAATGTAGATATTTGCAAGTATGAAACAAATCAGGTCCTAAAGAAAAAAGGTTTGATCTAAATTTCAAAGCTCAAAGATGTGTTTGTAAACCCCAATCCCTCTCCATGCATAGCAGTAGACTCTTGAATTTAAGCAACAGATATAAAATACTTCCATTGGATCAGATATATGGTTGCTAATTGCTAGTTTGCTGCAGTCTTCAGCAGGTATGCAGGGAGGACTGACAAAGATGGCTTATAGCTTGATTGTGTCTTCTTATTCTTTAAGAAAATGATGGAAAAATAATTTCAACAAGACTTAAAATATTTTTTTAAAAAAACCATGCAAATGTGCTTGTAGACAGCAAGCCTGACTTAAGAGCGTACAAGTGGGAGCGATCAGGGCTGCTCCCCAGCACACAGCCTCTGCGCCATGGGCCCATTTGTTCCCTCTTTCCCTGCACGGAAGTGTCACAGCAGTTAACCAGCAGCAGCATCTCAGGATCAAAGGAAACTGAAGATTACTTTAATCTTGTTTATTATCGCTCATTTTAAAAGATGTTTGAAGTGCTATTGCTATTTATCACTTAAACTGCTCATTTTGAGAACAAAACAAAGCTCCTCCTCCCCCAAAATAAAGATGTGTTTTACTTTCTGAGAGAGAATGTGAGATTTTCCATCTCACAGTTCATACCGCAAATAACTGCAACAGCTGGAGCTGGACCAGGCTGTGGCCGGGAGTTTCTTCTAGATCTCCCAAGTGGGTGCAGCGGTCCGTGTGCTTGGAGCATTTTCCACTACCTTCCCTGAAGCATTAGTAGGGTGCTTGACCAGAAGGGGAGCAACCAAGACTCAGACCAGGGTCCATATGGATTGTCAGTGTTGCAGGCAGCCGCTTCACCTGTTGTGCTGAGTTTCCAATGTGCTATTCTAAAGCGACATAAAAGAAAATTTAAGAAGTAAAATATTTTCTATGAACTCACTCCCACAAACTTTTCTTTAAAGCTGCTTTATTGAGGTATGATGAGCATTCAAAAAGCTGTGTGTATTTAATGTATACCACATGAAGTACTTGAAGATACATATGTTTTTCATAATATGATTTTCCATAAATGTTTGAAGACACTTATTTCTGATTTATTTCTATTACTCCATCCACTTCTTGTAGGTTATCCAATTTGTTGGCAAACAATCGTTCTTATGATCTATTTTTAAGAATTTTTGTAGTGTTAGCTGTAATGTTTCTTATTTCACTTCTGATTTCATTCATTAGTCCTTTTCTGTCTTGGCCTAGCTAACATTACGCTATTCAATATGTCTACTGAAAAACCAACTCAGTTTCAACATTTTTTCTTTATTTTCTATTATTTGTATCGTTTTTTGCCCTGATCTTTATTATTTCCTTTCTTCTGCTAACTTCAGCATTTGTTTTCTTCCACGTTGTTCTAGTCACTGGATGTTTCATGTTAGTTTACTTACCTAAACTTTTTTTTCAATGTAGGTGTTGTCACTTTAAATGTGTCACTTCATACTGCTTTTGCTATATCACCTAAGTTTTTGTATATTGAATTTCCATTTAGATTTGTCCCAAGCTATTTTCTAATTTCTCTTTTAATTTCTTCCCGGCCTCAATCTTTGAAAACACCAACTGTAAAGAAAAAGACCAGGGAACAAATAAAAGAATGTAACTATAAAAATCATCAAATCACAAAGGAAAACAAGAGAAGAAAGGAATGTCTAGAAGCACCAAGCAGTGAACAAAATGGCCATGGTAGTCCTTTCCTAACAGTTCTTTTCAAGGTTGTGGTATTTAGTTTCCACGTCTTCAAGATTTTTCTACTTTTCTTTTGTTACTCACTTCTCGTTTTATACCTTACAGTCAGTTAAGGTATATGATGGGATTGTAATCTTACATTTCTTTAGATTTCTTTTCTGATTGAGTATAAAATTGTCTCATGAGTACTTGAGAAGAATGTATATGCTGACACTGTTGTGTGGTCTGTTTTTTTTGTTTGTTTGTTTTTTCAATATTCCTTTAGGTAGAAAGGCAGATTTACAGAGAAAAGGAGAGACAGAGAGAAAGATCTTCCATCCACTGGTTTGCTCCCCAAAACAGCTGCCAATGGCCGGAGCAGAGCTGATCTGAAGCTAGGAGCCAGGTGCCTCCTCTAGGTCTCCTATCTGAGTACAGGTCCCAAGGCTGTAGGCCATGGTCCACTGCTTTCCAAGATCATAATCAGGAAAATAGAGCAGTTGGGACGTGGGTTGCTGGCACTTGAGGTGGAGAATTAGCCTGCTGAGCCACTGTACTGGCCCCTTGGATTAACATTTTTATGAGATATCTTTCCCCTCACTTTCAACTCATGCATGCTCTTAAATTAAGTGCAGTGGCGTACTGTGTAAAGCTGCTATCTATCATGCCAGCTTCCCATACAGGTGCTGGTTCAAGTGTCAAGTGAAGAGAGACAGTGAGAGAAGGAGAGAGACATCCCATCTGCTGGGTCAAGACTGAAACAAACCAAAGGTGGGACCCAGGGTCTCACTGCACCACTTCTACTGGGGAGGCAGGGGTCTGTTTACTTAACCATCACTTGTTGCATTCCCCAAATCAGCGTTCACAAGGAGTTGGAACTGGGAGCCAAAACTAGGAATCAAATCCAGACATCCTGATATGGGATATAAGTATTCTAACTGTTTAACTGCTAGGCCAAATGCCTACATTTATTTTCTCCTTGGGTTTCTTTATGTCTCTTTTCTGTTTTTCCTTTCTTTCTTCATTTCTTTCCCTCCTATTTTTAAAAAGTAATTTCTTTGTTGAATTTCTCATTTTGTTGATGTATTATTTTCAGGATATCATTTAATTTTCCATGTGTACTGTCTTTAACTCACTAAACTCTAAGACAATTACTTCAGAATTCTTTGTCAGAGATTTTACAGCTCTCCATTCCTCCAGGATTCATTGCTAGAGTTTCTACTCCCTTTGCGATGTCATGTTTCCTGATTAGCTCTGAGGCTGTAGCAGTGTGTTGTTGACACACTTGTTGCAGCAACAGCTCTTCCAACCTGTATAGATCTGAATGACCACGGCAGGGAAAGACCTTCACCAGGCAGACATGCTGCTGGGGTCTGTGAGAGCGAGAAGCTGCTGCTGTTCCAGGGATCAAAGGGCACATGAGGGAGGCTGGGACAGGGCGCATGGACAAGCAGAGGAGGTTACTAAGGAGACCACATGGCAGCTGTAGAGGGCTGCGCAGTCATTGCCTATTTCTCTTTGTTCTTAGCTTTTTCTCGTGAGATAGCCATGCCAGTTTTTTCAGTGTTCTGGGTTAGGCAGGACAAGATGTGGGCCTCCTAGGCAACGCCATGAAAAGAGTGGAAAAATTTTATGCTCACTTTAGTCATTTTAGCTGAAAGAACTTGCAGGATGGGCATCTCTCTTGATGTTGCACTGTGCCAGATTGAGGAAAGGAGAAGAGGGGGGCAAATAGAGCTGTTCTGGTCCCATAGAGTGTGACTTTTCTTTGTTTTCTTTTTCTTTTCTTTTCTTTTCTTTTCTTTTCTTTTCTTTTCTTTTCTTTTCTTTTCTTTTCTTTTCTTTTCTTTTCTTTCTTTCTTTCTTTCTTTCTTTCTTTCTTTCTTTCTTTCTTTCTTTCTTTCTTTCTTTTTCTCTCTTTCTTTCTTTCTTCTTTCTCTCCATGCTCTACCAAAGGGCTGTAACCTTTCACTTAGATTCCAGAGCTCTCAGAGCAATTTTTTGAGATAGTCATTGAATCAATATGGAGAAAATGGTATTCAAGGACTGAGGTCTGCTTTCTTACCAGCTTGCTGATTTTACTCTTACAAACTCTTGATTTCTTTCTGTTAGGGTTTCAGAAAGCACTTCCTCTTTATATTGAGAGGGATTACTACCAAAGGCTTTAAATCTGTTTTATTTGGGCCCGGCATGGTAGCCTAGAGGCTAAAGTCTTTGCCTTGCATGCTCTGGGATTCCATATGGGCATCAGTTCAAATCCCGGCAGCCCTGCTTCCTATTCGGCTCCCTAATTGCAGCCTGGGAAGGCAGTTAAGGATGGCCCATTGCCTTGGGATCCTGCAGGCATGCGGGAGACCTGGAAGAGGCTCTGAGCTCCCGACTTCGAATCGGCTCAGCTCTGGCCATTGTGGCCGACTGGGGAGTGAGTCAATGGACGGAAGATCTTCCTCTCTGTCTCTCCTCCTCTCTGTATATCTGACTTTTCAATAAAAATTGCATAAATCTTTTAAAAATCTGTATTATTCATTATGAAAGGCACTAGCAAATGTGGATATTCAAATTTCAATCAGTATTAAAGTTAAATAATTTCTAAAAATTCAAATTTCTAGCAATATCCAGTGGCTACCATACTCAAAATTACAAAGATTTCTGTTATTTAAGAACATTCCCATAGACAACTCAGAATTATTTTCAAGAGGTTTATTCAGTTGCTGAGCTTAGTACACTTAAGATGTAACAATCTTGGCCCAGCGCAGTAGCCTAGTTGCTAAAGTCCTCAATTTGCATGTGCCAGAATCCCATATGGGTGCCTTTTCATGCTGTGGACGCTTCACTTCCCATCCAGCTTCCTGATGGTAGCCTGGAAAAGCAGTAGAGAATGGCCCAGAGCCTTGGAACCCTGCACCCATGTGGGAAACCTGGAAGAAGCTCCAGGTTCCTGGCTTCAAGCTCTGGCCGTTGCAACCACTTGGGAGGTGAACCAGTGGATGGGAGATCTTTCTTTCTTTCCTTTGCTCTGTAAATCTCACTTTCCAATAAAATAAATAAATCTTCTAAAAAATGATGTAATAATACAGTGCCGGGTGATTGGTGATAGTATGGTGCTTTAGGAATTCACAGAAGAGGATCCACTCTAAGTAACAACAGGTCAAGGGAAGCTGGGTAGAAAGGAGATCCAGTTGTTTCATTTCCAAAGCAGCCCCACACTAATGCACCTGAGAAGGTAGCAGAAGATGTCCCAACTTATCAAACCCTTACTATCCATGCAGGAGACCAAGATGGAGCTGAAAGCTCCTGGCATTGGCCAGCCCCAAGCTTGGCTGTTTTAGCCATTTTGGAGGGTGAACTAGTGAATGGAAGATCTCGGTCTAATATTGTATTTACCTCTCCCTGTAATTGTACTTATTGAACAAATAAATCTTTTTAAAAGAAGGGGTGGGGTAAAGTTGCTATCTGCAACACTGGCATCCTGTATAGGCACCAGGCCATACTCTGGATGCTCCACTTCCATCCAGCTTCCTGCTAAAGGCCTTGGAAAAGCAGTGGAAGATGCCAACCACAAGCAGGAGACCTGGATAAGGCTCCTGGCTCCTGGCTCCTGGACCCCACCTGGCTCCATCCTGGGTCTTACAATTGTCTTTGGCATGGATCCAAAGGTGCCAGACACCTGTCTTTAGTCTCTCCCTCTCTTTTTCTGCAACTCTAAGTTTCAAAATAAATAAGTAAATTTTATAAAAAATTTAAAAAAGAAAGAAAGAAGAAGAAAAGACAGAACTTGAATCCTAAAAGACGACTGAGATTTGGGCCAGTAGGAAGTAGCACAGACATTGTAAATAACAGGACAAGCAGGAAATACTGCATGAATGCCAAATAAGTTAAGGTTTCCTTGGAAAAATAAAGTGAGAAATAATGTTTAAAAAATTAGTTTGAAATAATATTACAGATGTCCTGGCAGGATAAAATCAGTTACTTAATAAATGTACTTCTATTTAACAACTTTTTTACTATTTTCTTTCTTTGTTGTTCAGATAACGTTCCCTTTATTAGCATGGGTAGAAAATGCAGTATCTATTAACGCTCTCCTTATGTATATAACTTCATGCATGGACCTTTAAGAAAACATCTTCACAATATAAAAATTCATTCATTGCTTTTTAACTTATGGTAGGAACAATGGGTGTCTACTCTTTATAAACACATTTTGAAGTGTACAATATGGCATTATTAAGTATGTCCAGGTACAGTATCACTCAACAGATCTGTGGAATTTTTTATCTTACATAAAGCTCAGATCCTGTTAGAAGCAACTTCTCATTTTTCACTCCCCTCCGCACTGGCCACCGCCACTGCATGCTTCATTTCAGTGAGATGGCCTCTTTCACAGGTCTGCTTTATTCAGAGGATGTATCAGCAGAACCACTATTAATAGCCCGGATAGTATTTTAAAAGTGAGTCAGAGAACTTGAACTTACAGAAGAATTATTGAAGTTATTGTATTTTTAATATATCTAAATAGCATGGGAAATAAATGTAGAAACACTTTTGCATAAGTTATACAAATCAAAGTAGTAACCGTAAAACACGGTTAAGTACATTTTTAATCACAGAAAATAGGTACTCAGAATTAGAAGATAAACTGTTTTTAATTAGATCATATATTTTATTCTCACAGGAAATCAGTTTTCGTTACTGCTTCAATGTTCATTTGTATTATTTTTTATAGAATAGTTCTTAAGTTAGAACGTTTTTATTTTGACATTGTTCTTAAAAAAGCATGGAAAGAAATTAGGAGTTCAATAATTGGCCTCCACTGAGCTCCACTCCAACCAAGCAATTCTGACTGCAGCACCAAAGTTTTAATTAAAGCAAAAAAAATTTTTTTCCCCTTATAGAAAGAACTTCATGCCTTTAACTCTCTTGAGTTCTAGTCTTGCTTTTTCAGTTTCCCTCTATATAATCAAACCTCCATTGTTTTAAACTAGTTTCCTGAAAGATCTCCTGTAACAGTTAATCCCAGTGTTCAGCGTGGTGGCTTAGTGGCTAAAGTCCTCACCTTGGACGCAACAAGATCCCAAATGGGCCCTGGTTCTAATCCTGTTGGCCCTGCTTCCCATCCAGCTCCCTGCTTGTGGCCTGGGAAAACAGTTGAGGACGGCCCAAAGCATTGGGACACTGCACCCATGTGGGAGACCCAGAAGAGCTCCTGCTTTCTGGCTTCAGATTGGCTCAGTTCCAGCCATTGTGGCCACTTGGGGAGTGAACCATCAGACAAAAGATTTGCCTCTATGTCTCTCCTCTCTCTGTATGTCCACCTTTCCGATAAAAATAAATAAATCTTTTAAAAATTAATAAAAAGTTTGTTTCATCGTATATTCATACGGCCATTTATTTGAAATAATATTTTTGTGAACAAAAAGCAGGTTTTGAACTTTAGTTTAATTGTGCAATAATCATGGAGTTTGAAGACAAAGTATGTCTTTCATTATTTTCAATAATGCTATAATTTTTTGGTAGTTACAATTCCTAAGACAGATTTTATATGCATTACCATATCTACTTTTAAAAATCTGAATTACCTTGGTATTTTTTTAAAGTATTATATCTATTGAATCTCGAGTAAGGCATTGTTTTACTTAAACATTAAGCCAAAATAAAATTTAAAGAATAAAGTCCCCCAAAAAGATAGCTTGGAATATTGATGGCTAGCATACTCTAATTTGCATATTTGCTAATATGACAAATACTATCTATAAGCGCACACACCACATTTCATCAATTTTCAACAGCATAATGGCAGTGACCTTTTTCACTGTGGAATCTATAATTGTTTTAGATTTGCATTTGTAAGTGTGTTATCAAATATTTCAATATTTCACTGAAGCCAAAGAGTAGGAAATAGATAACTTGTGCATAGTGTTAGGAAACAAAATGAATGCTAGTGAAAACAAACAGGCTTATTTTTTTGTAACTAAGTTTAAGCATACAGAGACAAATATAGAATGTCTTAAGTTTTCCACACTCTTCTGTAGCAAATTGTATTTTCCATGTTTTCAACAAACACCTTAAGATTCCAGGCTCCTCAAAATTTGGGGGTTAGATTTTCCATTATTTATATGTAATTTTGTGAAATCACCTTTTATATAAACCAATATATAAGGCCATCTTTCAAAACCCAGTTTTATATTTCATCCCCTACATGATGTGAAATATTACAGTGTTTGTGTTCCAGATAGAAATTCTGTCATGGTGCTCTAAGTGTGGCTTTGGTTTTCTGTTTAAATGAATAAAATTCCCTGGATCATTTACAAGTTATTTCTTGGATGATTTTCTCAATGATGTGCATTAACATGCCAAAAAATCATATATATAGTCTTCCAAAGATATACACTACGATAATTAGCAAGTAATGTCTTTACTGTATCATCGACAATTATGTCAATACAATCATTTTGGTCATAAACAATAGTATTGTTGATTATTTCATTTTATCTGTATTTATTAAAATGCTACAAATACTGTCTCAATCTTCAATCAATTTTTAAATCCCAATGTATAAAAAATATCCAGAATCATTGCAGATAAGAAGCTAATCAGGATTTAATTGGATTTTCAGCATTTTGTCTGTAGTAAGATTTTTGTTGCTGTTGTTTTGTTGTTTTGAAGTTTTATGGCTTTGCAAAGCAGAGTGAAAGAGAGAGGAGGAGAAGAGAGAAAGAGAGACAGAGATTCTATGTTTTCTTGTTCATTTCTCAAATGACTGCAACAGACAAAACTACTCCAGATTGTAATCAGGATCTAGAAACTCCATCCTGGCATCCCATAGAAGTGGCAAGAACTATCTTCTAGACACATAACAGAGCAGCTGGAACTGGAACTCCCACTACAGGCGGTGGCTCAGCATGTTGGGTCGTAGTGCTAGCCATTGTACGTGAGATTGTGAAAATTTTATTAGTACTTCCCTCTACACCAACATTATTTTCAGTGACTATAATAGCTTTGCTTTGTAATAGATTCATTAAAATATTTTTAAGTTATTTAATTACTTAAAAGGCAGAATGACAAAGAGAAAGGGGGAGGGAGGGAGAGAGATGAACCAGGAGGAAGTTTGGAGCCAGGACTGTATCCAAGACGCAGGTCTCCCGCATTGGTGGCAGGAGCCCAAGGAGTTCACTGCCTTCCCAGACACATTAGTAAGAAGCTGGATTGTTAGTAGAAAAACAGGACTTGAATCAGAGCTTCCACATGGGATACCAGCCTCACAAATGTAAGCTTAACCTGCTGTGTCAAAACGATGATTCTTCTAACAGCTTTCTGGCTTGTGACAGCAAGTACTTCTAAAATTAAAAAACAACAACAAAAAACCTTTTCGAAACCTATTGCTAGCTACACATTTTATTATTTAAAACAATTTAAAATATATTCAGGTAATAATCCATTTAATTTTATTAGGAGTCCGTTATATATATTAAAAAATCCATTGAAACTTGTAAAACAACAAACTGACAATGTCTATTTGAGAGTCATGATGTGGTAATCTCATTTAATCTTTGAGGTACTTGAAGGTTATTAGTGGCATAGGGATATGGTTATTGTCTAGTGATTGCTATTGAGATGAAATGCTTGCACACTTCAATAAATTCGGTAATAGAGTAAATAAATGATAGATGAGCTAAAATACAGAATGTTGTGTGTTGCCCTACACTAATACTAAAGGAACTTTTTCAAATTACTGATCAATAAGTACATCAGCTATATAAACAGTATTATTTGAGTGCAAAGCCTATTTTCAATACAGCCTAATCAACACTTTTGGAATTATTGAATTTGATCCTCCTAGGTTTGTGATATTACACACATGCACACACATTCATACTGTTCATAAATTTGTCACAATATATTCATTTTTCTAGAACAAAACTCCAGCACTACCAGAAAACTATCAATACAGTTCTATAAATAGTCCACACTTGAAGTCAACAGATATTAAAAATATACCAACCCTGCTACAGTGTTACAGTATAAGACATTTGAGATATAAACAGTGTTACCGTGTTTTGTTGTATACAACCTAAACAACTGAACATGACAGTCCTCTGGATTAGAATTTGTATCTTAATTACAGCTGTGAATATTCATTTTGCATCTCTGCCCCCTTTAAACAAAATTGATTGGAACTCAGTTCGGCTACTGACCTACACTGTGCCAATCATAGTCCCTTCCTTAAAATGTAAAGCTAGAACCAAGTTTTAATTTGTCTTTTTTGGGATAGGTGAGCCAGAAACATTGAAAATCAGATGTCTGTGACAATGTTTCATAGATTAATACAAAGAGCAAACAGAAAAACCTGTTGTGCAGAGAAGTTGGGGGGAAATATGAAGAAAGTTTTGACATCAGCCTAGTAGCTTGTTTCTGGGAGTCCTGCAGCATCCTCCTCTCTGGGTCTGGAAAACCACCAGCTGTTCATTGACAGGTTCCAAGAAAGACCAAAGCAACATGAGCACGCACACACGTGTGTGTTTGTAAACAAGACCAATTGTCCATCAACACTTCTTTGTTGGGGTAGACACAACAAGTTACTTGGAAGCAATGTTTTCTTTCTGATTTTTTTTCTAAAATACTTGAGGACTCCTTCTAGGCTCAAAAACATATAGTGACAAGACATTCATGATCCCAGAGAAAAGGGCAGAGCATTCTATGGTCTGATTGTGGCTTCTCCTCCCAGATGTCAGCCTATAGTATGGATGCAATTCTACATGCTGCCTAGAGGCAGGAAGAATGGATGGGGGGGCAGCCTATGGAAAAGAGAGGCAGCAAGGCAGTTGCTTCTTTTTCTTCTTTTTCATCATCTTCTTCCTCCTCTTCTTCTTCTTTTTATGAGATTTAAAACTTGTGGTGGATTGTGATGGAGGAGGACAAGTTAGTTTACAGAGCATTTCTCCCATGAAAGGTATACTAGATTTTCTAATTAATGTGAGCAAGAGGTAGCCTGAGAACTAAACTGGAAGGTAAAAGAGATGCAACAGCATTTTAAACAAATATAATAAGTGTATAAGCAGTGATCCTAATCATTTTGTTTTACAGATTAAATTAGCTACAATTATTTTCATTAGATGCAGGGAAAAAGCCCTAATAATGAAGAATCATTATTGGGGATACAAAACTGAGCTAAAATCATGCCCAATTTTCTTTTCAACAAATGAGCACCATTGAACTTATTGAACCTTCACAACATTCTCTAAACTGAATAGAGTGTTGCAGTTTGTAGTGATTATAATAAAATACAAATATGCATATTTAAATCCTTCCAGCATAGGCTTCTCACTCGGAAAAGTAGAATAAATGGAAATTTCTTCTGCCTACAACTAGAAATAATTTCTCAACTCGAAAACGTTTCCAAACATAGTTTATACAGGGATTGTAAAATTAATTCAAAGTCTCATGCCAGATTGTTATTTAAAATCTACTTTATTTGCTCAGTGATTTAACAATAAATCAGCTGCAGCTGCCTTCTTCATGCAATAATTCTGTTAAGCAGTAGGTTGATTGGCTAAGCATCACTATTTTGTTGTTCTCTATAAAATGTTACGGTGAGTAAAACTATATTTTTGTGGTTGCATTGCTTAAAAAACACCAGTGCAATAGCTTTGATTTACTAATCTAATTTACAACAGTATGAACTGCCACTTTCAGCTACATTTATCTTCTCTAGTCATCCCAGTGCCTACCAAATATCTGTATTGCAACTCACAACTGTCATACCATCATTACTTTTTTTTTTAATCTGGAAAAAAGAATACAGATAGCTTTACAAGTATATTTGCTGTTTGTTATATGTCTTTTGGGAGAGTTTCAAAAGATAACCAAAGTTGGTGGCACAGTAACTTTAGGCTTTTTATAATACTATATTCTTCTTTATAGTTTGTCTAGCAGATTTCTTCAATCTTAGGCTCACAAATAATCTTTTTTCAAATAGCTTCTCTGTATTTTTTAATTTAAAATGTTGGATTATCCTTTTTCTATCTTCCTGATAAAAATGAGATTGTTTGGATGAACATGTGATTAAGGAAGTTATTCATATAAGGAACTGCGACAATAGTACTTAGCCTGTCATGGTATTCCTGTTGCAAGATATAGTATATCATATCAAACTTAAATGAAAAAGTGGTGGCACTGGCTATATTATATTATATTGTAAAAAAATATATATACCGTTTTCTGGGTCAAGATGCATTTATTTTTCCAGAGTTCAGACGCCACCTATTGGTAGAAAATTTTGCTAGAAAATGTACTAAAAGAAACAACATTATCGCAAGAATTAATTGAGCTCTTTTCACCAAATATGGATTATAGATTTGTGTAGACTATAAATCTGGCAAGTGATTTTTTTACTAGATTCTTAGAGAATGAAAATGGCAAGAGGAAACTGTGATGTTAGACATTTTCTACATTGACATTGTTTAGGTTTCCAAATTTTTGGAATCTGATTCCATAGAAGTCACCGTATTCCCTGAAATTACTTAAAGGTTTTAGTGTTAGATCAACATTGCTATAATTAAGCAATGGCTACTGAGCATCTTGACCTTGATATATCCAAATTGAAGTCCCTCTTTTCCATCCCACCAAAACCATCAGTCAACAGCAGCTTTGTCACTGCACTTACCAAAATCTTGGGTTATTCTTTCACATCCTATACTCAATGTGTCAGCAAATAATCTTATCTCAACCTTAAAAATAAGGGAATGCTAAAAAAAACTTTCAGAGAAATGGGTTAAAAGATAAGTCTATTTTGGTACACAAATTTGAAATATTTGGACGATTTTTCACAACCTGCATTTCCATGAAGTTTTTGGAGAACTCTCATCTATCCAGGACTTGCAGCTTCTGCAGCCTCCTGTGCTGTCACCCTGACAAGCCACTTTATTAGTGTTTTCTAACTTCTGTGCCTTCTACTCCTTGGTTTTATTCTCAGTGCAGCAGTCAGAATGATTCAGTCCAACTCTTGTGCTCAAGCCATCCACTTGCACACCATTTCACATAAAGAAACCCCCCAGTGCCCTGCTCTCTCCGACCGCAGAGCCTGACGGGTCTCACTTTCATGTCTTGTCTCCTGCTACAATTACCCAGCTTCAGCCTTGCTTACTTCTTTGAAATCCTTCTACTAAGCCTGTCCTGACTCACTACTGAAAATTGGAAGCACTCCCTGAAAACTGTCTTTTATTTGACTCTCTTAACTTATAAACAACTATAATATAATGGAACTGAAGACAGATACTCCAATGTCAAACGTGGACACATTAATCTGTGTCTCTGGGAATATCTCCTATGAAGAAGTTAATTTTGATAAAAATCCAAACATTTATAAAATACTTTACAACTTGCTTGTCATTTGAGGATCAAGCACATTTAAAATAATGTACTCATTAAATAATCACTAAATATGCAAATGAATTATACTATATGCAAATCACATGAATATATTTAGGTGAAGGTGGAGATGGCAGTGGTGAACGCAGGTAGCACAAATAAGACTTACAAATCAGTTGGTAGAAGAGTGCTAAGTTTTTCATGTGTGACTTCAAATTGTAGGGCCCATACTTTTCCTTATGCTTCTTAAAATATGAGAAAATAAGGGAACTTTGAAAATCCTCATCAGGTGAATTTGGAAGAGCTTGATACAAAACTAAAGGGTTTTTGCTTCCCACTTAAGAGTTATTGCAAGCAGCACAACATGACAGTGGTCAGGAGCTCATGCAGCCTAAGAATATTGGAAATGAGCCATGGAGATTTCTCATTATAGAGCTAATCCTGGGAATCTCTCATCTATAAGCCTCAAGTCTCAAAGGGCAGGATGACAGTAAATATCAATGAGCGACAAAGTAGCAAGTGACATACCACAAGAATTCAATAAGTGATAAACATAAGGTATTTGTAATGACAATTTGCCAAGTTCTTGATCCTGTCTAATGTGCACTGAGATCACATGAATACATCACACAGGATTGTGACAAACACTGTGGCTGGCAGGTATAAGGTTGTGACTAAAATCATCCATGTTCACTACAAGAGAGCCGTCTTTTAAAACCAGACATAGAAAATCCTTTTCCCACATCACATAGGAAAATTACTTTTCCAGAATCTGTGTCAGCATAGCCCACACTGTAAATATAGGCATGGGGATGATCTGAGACTGAAGAATCAAGGTTAATCCAAAGAAGCAGCATACATCTCCTTCCCCACTCAAAAGCTGAGCCTTTGTGGTCACAGACACATTTTAGGGAGCACAGTTTTATCATCTTAGAATATTGTAATCTTCTAAGTGATCCCATTCCTAGCGAGATGTTCAGTGGAAACCCAGAGCAGAGTGGAAAGAGACTTGGACTCCTGCATTTTCTCTGTTTCGTGCCTGTTGAAATGCAGCTGAGAGGGCAGAGGGCGTGACCAGGCAAAGAGGACACACACCCCCAGCCCTAGCCAGCGTGCCACCAGGAGGAGACAGGAGGACACTCTGCAGTGGAGAGTCGTGACTTGTCCACATGCCCATCTAGAAGGTGTCTACATGGGCAGTGTGCCAAGTGGGTCTCTATTCCTCACCAGAGGACTTTTCAGTCGACTCTCCACCCACCTTCCCATATGCTGTCATCCAGGAATTGTGTGATAATTAGAGGATATATTACATTTTAGATACCATAATTCTACCCACATGTCCAACTAGTAATTTGCTTACCACAGATGTGCTTGGCTTACTTGTTACATCTCTAACTACACTCTTTGCTCTGACATTCTCTAGAATTAGAGCTCAAATGTAAATCTAGCCATAAGGAGGATTCTCTACTCTAGAACCATTAAAAATTACGAAGAGGTGCCACCTGTATTGAATGAAAGAAATCTCATGAGAATAGATCTCAGTTTCCTTTGCTCAGTTTGTGCGATTGTTCTAAACACTGAAGAGTGTGCTCTGATTATACACACGGGGAGCTGGTGGCTGCAGCAAGTTTAGGCAACTTAAAAAGTGTCAGATAGGAACAGGAAAAAATGTAAGAATCCAAATATGATTTAAATTTTCAAGGGCTATAGCTATTTAACATTGCACTTGATTAGAATATTTAATGATCACTATCGGAATATATTCATTAGTTTTATCCTTTAGATAGGAACATTAACTTAAAACAAAATGAATGGCAATGCCATGTAAACCTTTGGGATTGCAAATTACTAATTAAGTTGGACTAACTCCATAAAAAACTCCTAAAAACACCTTATGAAGTTAAAAGACAGGAAATGTTGTTATAAGCCAGATTATATTATTTCTATATTCACTTGTTCTTCATCTGTCCAGCCTCTTAACTTCCTCTATGACAAGCACAGAATATAACATGCTTTTCCATAATCCAGCTATGTCCTGCTTTGGTGTTTGTTAGCTTGTCATTCATTCATTAATTCATTACTTTACCAGCTATCTTTCTTTTCTTACAGTTCATAGACTTGAACATGACTAAATTAGCAAGAATAAAAGAATAACTGAATTATGAAACTGTATAGAAAAGAGGATGAACTAGTCCTTAAAAAATAAATCAAAATCAAAGCCTCCATGAATTGAGAGAAAAACAGATGCATAATTTTTTTAAGCTACCATTGTATTAACTAAATGTGCTTTAAATATACTGAGTGTGTGTGTGTGTGTGTGTGTGTGTGTGTGTGTATGAGATACAAAGAGAGACAGAGAGAGACAGAGACAAGGATTCTGAAAATGCTAACCTGGGCCATTCCTATTGGTGGGTAGGTAGTTTTTCAAAGTAAATTTGAAGTTATAAGAGACAAAAAAAATGATGCTAGATAAAATAATACACTTGACCAACACTGCTATTTCTGGCAAAGTAGTAAAATTGAGCACACCAGTTCATGCTGTATTCTGAAAATGCACATGTGTCTTGATTACAACTCCTTTTTTTCCTGGTAGCTCATACCAGGGGAACTTTTCCTCTTTGGGGCATTTGGGTCATTCGTAGGCTGTAGCCCACTACTGTGGGCATTGTTAAGCATCCTGGCAGTATTTGCTTTGTGTATTTACTCTTTTTACTTGTGGTAACTTTCCTTTGGTTGACACATCATAATGATACATATTTATGGAGCACATGTTATAGTTTAATTTGTGTATACACTGTTTAATAGTAAAATTAGCACATCTATCACCATAAATTTTATCATTTCTTCATGGGGAGGATATTCAAAATCCTTTTGTTTTCTCAGCTATTTTCAGTTTGCATGCTTTCATGCTAATTTTTTTGCGATCTAGCTGGTCAATCTGTTTCTAGCATCCACCTCATTTACCCAATCATGACCAGAATGAGCTCACGAAAATGCACATTTAACATCGTTCATCTTTTATAACTTACAGCACACTCCCCAAATTCAGGAATATCCAATACTATTTTGTATAAATTTCATGGCTTAAAATATCACGACTGTTTGTTTTACCTGGCCTACCTCCTCTTTCCAAATCATTTATTATAGCACATTTACCCTTCCCAAAGAACTTATGAACTATAACTGAGACCGTTATAAACATTGGAAAGGCAATGTGGGAAATGTCCAGCAACAACAAAATTCTTCAACATGGGAAGACTCCTTCTCTTCTCCATGGATACACTGGGTGAAACTCACTGCTCTTCCATCATTTCCCTTGTCCAGTGTCATCTAATTTCAAAAATAGCATGGCCAAAAATCAGGATTGTACTTATTATACTGGACATTTGAAGTATGCTCTATTTTAACATCATTAACTCTCTACTTTTGGATAAATACAACTTCAGTAATATTAATCAATCATGAACTAAAACAAATACAATATACTTTTCAGAAAAGGCATGCAAGCAGTGAAAATCTACTGGACTTCCTATAGATTTTGTATAGTGATAAAGAACATTAAAAATAACATTGCAAAAAAGTAAAAGTAATAGATTAATGCTTTCTAACCACCTTAATATGTTTTCTGAAACCAAAAGAAACATCTTATATCTCAATATTGTTTGACTGCAGAAATGTCCATTTTTTTTTGTTTGAAAGTCTTGTTTCTGTAAATGTGTTAAAAGCTTCATCAAAATGAATAGTTTTCACACATACTGACATATGAGAGAGAATGTAGCTAGATTTGTCAACCTATTTTTGCTCGTAGTTGATCAACAAGCACTTTCGTATGAATTTTGAAATTTAAAAAGCCTGTTTTAAATTAAGACAGCATAAGTAAGCATAGCAGTAAGTTTTACATTGAGACGTAAAGATCCCATCTCGAAAATTACAGTTCTATCTTTCATCTTTCAAATGTCTGTATACTCAAAAAATTCCCAGTAAACAACGTTGTGAAAACATCCATCACACATCTCTACTATAACTGGTAAAATTTTCTGATTTTTTGCTTTTGTAAAAGTTTTGAGAAAATGGCTGAGAAATAAGATCCATTGAATTAGAATGAACTACTAAGACTTAATGAAAACAATTGAAGCATTCAATGGTTGCCTTTTCTCTCTTTTTTTTAAAGATTTATTTATTTTTATTGGAAAGGCAGGCACAGAAAGCAGGAGAGACAGCGAGAGGAAGATCTTTCCTCTGGTTCAGGAGTCTCTTCTGGGCCTCCCACATTTGTGTAGGATTTCAAGGCATTGAGCCATCCTCTGTTGCTTTCACAGGTGATAAGCAGGGAAGTGATATGCTTGGGAATTGGAGCAGCTAGAACCAAACTGGTGCCTAAAACAGGATGCTAACACTTGCAGGTGGCAGTTGAGCCACAGCACCAGCCCCGCAGCAACTGTTTACTAAAACTTTTTTTAAGAATAAAAAAACATCATTTTTTGTCATTTTTTTCTGTCATTGTTTTTCACATAGGATTCATTTTAAGTATCCGTTTCCTTACATTCAGTTCCTATGTAGATGCCTTCTCAATATGAATAAGTCTGTTCTTCAAGGAACCATTTTAAAATTTTATGCTTCACCATACATTGTTTATGTCTCATTCTGACTGTTTGCAAATATGTTTATGTTTGATTGAAAATCAAACAATCAAAAAGATAACACAAAAGAGAAGTCCCATTCATCAGACAGCAGTATGTTGGCCAATCTTCTTGGATGCACAGTTTCTATTTGATCACACAATACTTCAAAGGTCGAAATTAGGTTTTCAAGATGAGTCTGTTTGACACACGCAGCTTCATAATCAGCGTTTGAATGTGTCTGGGATGTTTTCCTGCTTAGTTTATCTTCATTCTGTGGCATTTTCCAGCAATGAGGGGACACCAAAAAGGATAAATAATTTTCATGCAAAGCTCCACAAATGACACACCTGAAGGAATGCCTTTTGTGTGAATCACTTCAGAAGATTATTTTTTAAAATACTACATAAGAATTTGGAACTGTTTGATGTTTCTTTACACCAGTGAGAAAACAGGTGACAGTTACACCTTTATTATATACTTCAACATGATACACAACCAACAAATTCTCTGGAAATGTATAGACATTGTTCTCTGAAAATTGTATAGACACCTAAATCGCTACACTACAAACAACATAACACTCAGCGCGAAACTGACAAAGATGCACCATCTTTGATGACAAAAATGAAGAGAAAGGAAATATTGATGAAAATCAACATCAGTGTCAACAAGAGAGAAAGAAATGATACATAATAGACGGACAGCCAGTTTTATGCAGGAGACTGTTAATTATATTTTAATTTATTCTGTTATTACTGCTTACCCAGTATTGGTTCCAGATGATAGTAGAGTGTATTTGCTTAAGAGAAAGTAAATCTTTTCATGTTAAAGTGGAATTCTCTGCAGCTCAAAGGAGAAGGAAGAAAATAGCAAATGAAATAAACAACAAATGACAACTTCATTGGTTTCTAAACCTTCACCAAATGACAAAGAGAGAAAAAGCTGGAAACTTTTCATTCCAGTTTAGGTTATATTTGCCTCAATTTTACTACAAAGTGTTTGCAAATAATGAGACAACATCTGAAACAGACAACTTTAAGATGTAATTGTTTGAAAGAACGAAAGAAAGAGGGATATAGAGAGGGAAAAAAAAAATCTTCCACCTGCTTGTTCACATTTAAATGGCGGCATCCACTAGGGCTGAGTCAAGAACTTCATTTTCATTGCCCAACATGCATGGCAGAGACCAAGTAGTTGAACTTGAACTCTGGTGCTTTCCCAGGCATGTTAGCAGGGCTTTGGATCAGAAGTAGAGTACGGGAATCAAGCCATGGCTTGGATATGGGATGCAGCATTGCAGTCTGCATTAACTCACCCTACCACAGTGTCAGCCCAACAACCAACTTTATAGCCTGCTTTAAAACTGTGGAAATGAAAACTCCAGATCCCTGAATGAAGAATAAAAAAAAATGGAAGACTTCTGCAATCGTGCTAAAACACAACACAATTGGTAAAATCCATTACATGGAACTAAGTAGAGAAAGAAAAAATAAGACAACATTTTACACCAGTTTTTGGCATAATTATTCTTTTGGCTCTACAAAACCTTCCCTTCTGCGGTCACAGAAAGGATATGTCACTGACAAACAAAGGAAAGTTTTGGAGTTGGTGGAATCACTCTCAAATTATAACCAAGTTTTTAAGGAACATTTTGCTAAAATTAAACATGTTATGCCTTCTGTAGAAAAATTAATTTCATATTTATCTCTAAAACTTATTCTGGAAAACTAAAAGAAAATAGGAATGAATAGTTAAAAAGCAAAATTTACTGGAATTATTTGACATCTGAATAATACATGTGGTTTGACTGTCAAATCTCATACTCAAGAGCCAGAGATCTGGGGAGGCTGGAGGTGCCTGGCATAGCATTTGGGATGTCAGCTAAGACTCTGTATCCTTTATCAAAATGTTTGGCTTCAAGTCCTGACTTTGCTCTCAACTCCAATTTTTGCCAATTCATTCTCTGAGAAGCAAAAGGTGTTAGTTTAAGCCACTGTTTCCCTTCCACTCATGTAGAGGAACTGAATTGAGTTCCCAGTGTCTGGCTTTGGCCTGCTCCAGCCCTGGCTGGCTGCAGGCATTTCCACTCTCTGTTTATGTCTCTCTACTTGTCTGTATGTGTCTCTCTACTTCTTAAATAAATAAAATTTTTTTTAAGTGTCAGACTTTAAATATTTTTTTTTAAGTGCTGTGATTTGGGTATGGTTTGGATCTGTTCCCCAAGAGCTCATGTGTTGGAAGCATGGTCTGTTCAGTATGGTGAGGTTGTGAGGTAATGACCTTCTTAACAGGTGGGACTCTTGCAAGATAAATAAGTTATCGGAGATGCTATTCTCAGGAGTGACCAATGTGCGTGAGACTCCCATTAGCTCCTACAGGAATGGGCTGTTTCGCAGGTGGGTTGTTACAAAAGAGCATGACTGGTGCCTCTCTGTTCTCTCTACTTTCTCAGCTCACCATGCAATCCTGTATGTGCTCCCACTACTGAGACATCAGCTGCCCAGGATGGCCTCAGCAGAGACCAACCAATGAGGCAACCTGACAGTGGGCTCTCAGTTTCCAAAAGTTGAGAACTGAGCACATGTTCTCTTTATACATTCCTAGGCTTAGACATGTTGTTATGACAATAGAAAATGGGTGGACACTCCCCAGTATCAGGCTTTACCATCAACCTTAGACACACTGTTAAGAGGCCCAAGAGGAGCAGAGTGGTCCTTAGACACCCACAGGTCTCCCCATACAACCAGCTTTCCATGGTGGATATAGAGTCAGATAAGTTTTCACAGGGTTATGTTGGACTCCTACTGTGAAGAGCATTTGAAATATTCCATGTTACACTGTAAGATGTGGTAGCTAGCTTAGGGGAAACTCTAGAGAGACTCCTTATTTACAGACAACAGCTTGATTATAAGATCTCCTTTAGTGAAAGACACCCTGCTGATCAAATCTCTTCCTCCTAGCATACATGATCAGCTTATTTACCTTGAGGTCTAGGCTGACAACAACACAGATCTTTCATGCCTCCATTGACGGGCCTTCTCTCTGGTACGGGTGTGGATGGATTCTTAGCCCAGCTCCCAATCACATTCTCTGTGTTTCACACACCGATTAAATGTGCAAAATAAGAGACTATGTCTATACCAAAGTTAAAACAAACCATCTTTCTTGTGCTTTTCTCCCATTTCTGGAATGTTACCATTGAACTGACAAGGGAAACAGAGATATTAGTGGATGGGAAACAACAATGAATTTGGCAGAGTTTCATAAACATCTCATTTCATTATGAAGCCCAGAAAAAATGCTATACTTCTTTTAGCAGATTTCAAATGTATCCAGAGCTGAAAATTCTCTACAATAATTTTTATCAGAAAATGTATCGTAAATGTTATTATGTTCGATAAAATTATCTGGAGGTTTTCTTCTGGAAAATTCAAAGAAATAATTAAATGATAAATAGCTAAAGGACACGATTTGATCCATTGTTTTAGAACATGTATCTGATTCTCAAAGACATGTGAATTGGGTCTTCCAATATGTGTCTTTATTTACTTTTTCTTCTTTTTAAAATTTATTTTCTGGACTTCAACTGAAGTTTTTTCTCGGTAAATATCAATCTTTGGCAAACTTGAAGTGCTTTCCTTCAGATTTCTTTTAAAAATGCAGAATAGCAATGAACTAGCTGTTGATTTTATAACTGGAAAAATCAATACAGATTTTCTTCAAGCTTTTGCAAGAAAAATGCATAAATATTTATTGAAAATTCTCTGCATTCTTCTGAAGGTTTGCACTTAGTTCTCCTGATTGCATTGAAAATAATTTGTGAATAATCATGCATAAACAAAAGAGTATATTTTAATAAAATCAAAGATTGAAAAAGATACAATTTCTACAATTTGAGTAGCATTCTATTTTCTTGATTCATTTCAATGTTTTTTAAAAACAGTTTGAAGTTTAAAATATATATCCTATTTTAAAGATATATTTGAAATTGGTGAAATATTTCATGCATGATCTAAAACTGTTCAAACTATGGTTTATATTAATAGATATTTCTGTGTCATGTATATTTTCATAAAAATTAAAATGTGATCATGCCATTTTCCAATTCCTCTTAATATCTAAGATAGCCTACGTAAGCAACTCCGGGAATGCTTTTGTCATGGAGATGGAAGTCATTTGGCAGAAAAATAAACATAGCATGTGCCTTACATGCTGCATTTCTAATGGACTATGAATATGCTCAGTCTAACCACAGACTACCAGTCTGTTTCCCAATGACTGATATTTCAGCTCAGTATGTAAGACAGTCTTCACCAAGTGTCTTACACTCTCACAAATATTTTCCAGAAAGCTTGCCAAAACCAGAACATATCCGACTCAGCTATCATCGCTTGTATGTTGTCAAAATTGATTGTTCATACCAACAGTTTTCTACTTTGCCAACCACAAAATCTGCAATTTTTTTTGTATTCATTTCATTTTTCAGTCAACAAACATTTATCAAGTGTCCTTCAAATTTAAGTTAGGTGCTGAGAATACGGTCAAAGAATATGTGAATCTTGCATTTAGTAACATAATAGCTGAACAGAAAGATAAATAAGTATTCAAGTGTCAGCACAGAAGTAAAGCTTAAACAAAGTCACTGTGCCTCACATTCTTGTTTGCATCTTGTTACAAGAAAAGAAACTTGGAAAACTCATGAATATGGCAGAAGAGTCAACATTGTTGTCAAACCCTGCCTCCACTGAGCTTCATGTTATCCACATCATCCGAAGTTGGGTCCCTGTCTTATTTATCTTTGTGTTCCAGACCGCAAGAGTCAGCACTGGCTGATATCATGTTTTTGTACCAAACTAAAAATAACATCTCTGCGGATGAAGACCTGAAGCAAAAATTCTGAAATACTCACGCTGAAGAAAAACCTAAAGGAGATGAGTAGTGTAGATCTACATTTTAATAAATGCCCTAAATACATTACCTATATATTACCTATATATTCATCTTCTTTCTTTTAGACTCAATAAAAGGCACTACATAGTAGAATGATAACTGTAACTTGGCCACTATTGAAAGCTAGTATCCATAAAATCCCACCACCTTCAAAATCAGGCACTGAGTAATTCCAAAGAGGTATAATTCATTCTACAAAAATGAACTGAAGACCCTACTAAAATTCACTAGACACTACAAATTAAAAAAAAAAAAACTCCTAATTTTAAGAACACTATTTTAACGGAATATAATGACTATGATAAATACCACTATTTTTTTTTCCTCTGAGAGTTCCTACATGTCTTCAGTACTTCTAAGTATTCTCCATTCTCTAAGTTTCCACATCACCAGAAGGGATTGAAAACAGATATTACAAAGGAGACTGAGGAAGCTGACCTATAGCCCAGCACCTCCCTTGTATTAAGTAGTCTCTACTATGAATATGTTCCTAAGTAGGAAGCCAAGAAAGTGGGAGACAACACACCTGTGAAACAGCAACCTTGGTTTACCTGTAAGCCTCCGTGCCAGACCTTGGCCTAGCCTATCTGCAAGTGGGAGCTGGAGAAATCAGTAGGATTGCAACTAATCAGGAAACACAGGAGGGACACTAAATGTTGAGTTGGGTGGGTGTGGTGCAGTTGGGAAAAAAAAAATTACTTGAAGCTGCCATTGTAACGATGTAATGGATCCAGCTTTTAAGCTAGTGTCACAGAGTTTTCAGAGAAATAAATACCTGACATGTAAGCATTCAAAAAAGGAAAACTACTGTAACTATCGTTGATTTCATATCATCACCACTGTTGCTGCCATGATCATCACACTCCATCGTACTGTCTGCTGTCAGTCCCAGTTACTCTCAGCTAAACGCGGAAATTCTATTTTTTTTTTTCATTTTCTAGCATTCCCGATAAAATTGTGCAAAAAAAAAAAAAAAGACAGAGGCACTAGTGATATTTCAAATAATGTTAACATATCCTCAAAGAGAAAAAAATGAAGTTTTGGATTGACGGTACATGGACCAAGATGTTGCAAAACAGTCACCACAAGGGAAACTGCTTTGACTTACACATTTATGAATAAGGACGTTGTCATTCTTTCTCTGCCCACTTTTTTCTCCTTCTCTTTACCACCCACCCAAGTTGAAATGAGAATTCTATCAGCAAGCAAAGTTGGAGTGTTGTGAAACAGAACCTGGAATCTGGAAGTGTGATGTTGGATTTTCTTTGGAGCACAGGATAATTCTGCAAACAGCTTCTGTAAGACTCACCTGTTAGCTACATGGAGATCTGAAGCAGGGACACCTTTCTGAAAATCTTTTAACTTACATCTAAATCAAAAGATTCCAATAATTAGCAAATCCAGAATTGAGTTAGCTAGAATGTTGGAATGCTCATCACAGTCTCAGTACTGGATTTTAACACTTCAATGCTACTTCATCCCACTTATCAAGTAGAAAATAATTTTTTCATTTCTCACATCTGTGATGTAATGGCATTCTTTCCATTCATATAGGAAATTTGATTAATCTGGGAAAAGTCACCTATTTAATAGCTCTGGAAAAATTCACTTGATTCACTCCTCAGGTATCTACTCAGTTATTACCACAGGCGATGCACACACCGGGACGATGGTGGTGAGGGAAGCACCCGCTACTGGTTTGAATGACCACTTTACTTCCATTGATCAGGACTCAAGAGTTAAGGTGCTTTGTAAATCCATCACTTAGGTAATTAATTGCCAAGGAAGCCTGTGGGTCTCAATATCATTCCATACAGCTGTGCACACTAAGGGAGAACAGATGTGGTCCCATCAGTTCTGTAATTGTCTGAATTCTTTTTAACACCCATGTTAAAGAACACAAGTCCACCTTTATGAGCATGAAGTCACCTTAGCATTTGCTGCCTGTAATTTTCAATAAAGGACCAGACAGCCCTGGGTGGGAACTGACCTCAAGATTTAGTCAATTTTTCGTTCCCAGCTGCATTTGAAGTCATTCATCTCCATCAAATTTAATAAGCTAAGGGAAGGGGGGAATCCATTAATGGAACTAAAAGTCTTTCTTTTCAAAAAGAACTTGTTAAGAAAATAAAGTGGTCTTAAAATATACAGACACACACATGTGGAAGGAAGGTTTGGAAAAACATAAAAATAATAAATCTGGAAATGTTTTTCTTGAGACTCTAGTGCTTATTAAACAAATCTAATGAAAATAGTTCAGGTGTGATCCTGCAACTGAGTCATAAGAGTCTTTCTTAAAATATTTCAAGATATTTTCCATTTTTTTAAATCAGGAAAGTAAGGGTAAAAAAGAATTACCAAATGAGAATTTTTAAAATGTATTTATTTTAACTTAAGTACTGTAAAACTACTATTTTAGGTGTGAATTTCTATGAGTCTTGACAAGTGCATTGAATTACATATTCACTACTTAAAATATAGGACAATACCACCAACCTAGAAGTCCGTTTTGCCACTCTTTGTAGTATAAACTTCTCTAATCCTCAACCTTCGTATTCATCATAATTTTGTCTTTTTTTAAAACAAGTATACCATAAATGATATTGTAAGCTGTGTTTTGGATCCAGTAGCTTGTATAACACAATATTTTTGAGATTCAACATTATTGTATAAGCAATATATCCCTCTCTACTATAAAGTTGTGTCTTAATCTGTTTTTCATTACTGTAATGAGCTATCTGAGGAAGCCTGCTTTTACAAACAAAAGAGATTATTTAACTTACATTTCTGAGTACCAACAATGGTTTAGCCTGAGTTCGGACCTTATTGTCCAGGTCACATCATGGCACATTGCATCATGTTGATAGCACCTGTAAGAAGTGAAAAGGGCCAGGCTTGCTCCTTTCCTAACAACCCTCTCAACAAGAGCTCAGGGGTTCCCAGAGGAACTTTCTCAAGTCCCTGGAAGGCAGGACTCCAAAGACCTGAGGACCCATAAGGGACCAGCCCATACAGATTCTACACCTTTCACACTGCCACACTGAGGACTGACATGAGTCCTCAGGGACCACATTTAAATCACAGCAAGTAGTGTTCCATCATTTTCATTAACCCCCTTTGTCGGGTCCGGCACGATACCATAGTGGTTAAAGTCCTCGCCTTGGATTCGCCGGGATCCCATATGGGCACCGGTTCTAGTCCCGGTGGTCCTGCTTCCCATCCAGCTCCCTGCTTCTGACCTGGGACAGCAGTCGAGCACGGCCCAAAGCTTTGGGACCCTGTACCCGCGTGGGACACCCTGAACAGCTCCTGGCTCCTGGCTCGGATTGACTCAGCACCAGCCATTGCGCTCACTTGGGCAGTGAACCATTGGATGGAAGATCTTCCTCTCTGACTCTCCTCCTCTCTGTATATCCGCCTTTCCAATTAAAACCAAACAACAACAACAAAAAAAACCCCACCTTTGTCAAGTGTGTGTTGGATTGGACAAGAAACTGCCAAATTAAGCTCCAAAGTGGTATAGTATTTTTTATTCCTGTAGGAATAAACAGAAGTTCCAGTTTATTATATTTTCATCAGTTCTTGGTATTGTTACATTTTTGGTTTTTTTTTTCATGTTTAAGCTTTAGACATTATAATAGCTTTGTAATGGTAGACTTTGCTCCAACCAAAATAGTTTTTCTTCAAAAGTTATCATCATCAGAGAGAAATTCCAGAAAGTGACATATTCTCCCTTAGAACTTACACTTGGTCTTGCCAATAAGCCCTTCATAAATACCTATTATTGGAAAGTCAGGTACATGTAATAACACTTAAAAGATACAATAATAACTCAATACCTAGGAGTAAAATTATCTTTAGAGAACACCACATCTCGCTAGTATATAAAATAGAAAATACAAGTGTTAGAACAGAGTAACAAAAAATTTGAAATAACCAAAGCCAGTATATTGAAAAAAATTTTAAACATTAACAATATGGAAAGTCAAGAGATACTAAAAAACAATGTAGGAATATTGGTTACCCCAAATTCAATAGCTTAAATAAAGTCTACAATATACAGGATAAAAAATATAGGAAGAATATGGATGAAGAAAGAATTAGTAAATTGGAAAGACAAAATTGAAATAATGAAATTTTTAGTATCAGGGTTAGAAGTAGGATAGAAAAAGTATAAAAACCCAGGGTAAAAGTGGTCAATATTTTTACACCATGAATTTCAGTACCATTTCAATACTAGGTTGCACACTACATGATGGAGAGTATAGATTTTCAAGTAATGTAACAACTTTGACTTTACAGTGCATATAAAAAATTTTAGCTAAAGGTTTGCAGCGAACTAACATAGTTCCATACCCCTCCCTTCCTCTTTTTCTTTTTCAAAATTTATTCAAGAGGAAAAGAGAGACAAAGAGAAAAAGAGAGAGCGCACACTTCTGCTCACTGGTTTACTCTCCAAATGCATTCAATGACCAGGGCCCTTCAAGGCCAAAGCTGAGAGCCATGGACTCACACCAGAGCAGCAGAAGCCCAACCCTGGAATCAGGAGATGAATATCAACCCTAGCTACCATGGTATATGAAAGAGGCATCCTAACTGGCATTTCATTTAGGAGGCCAAACTCCTAGACCCCTTTCCCTTTTTTCTTTCTTTCCCAGAAACTATCAAATCACACATCTTCGTATCTCTGTGAGTAAATAGGATACGGAAAGTCAAAGACTTGAGAGTCTCTGAAGTCTGTCAATAATTGAATCCCATAAAACCTGGCAAGTAAATTAACCACAAGGAGTCTGAGTTTCTTCAAGTCTGGAAGCGAATATTGTCTTCCTGTAAGGATTCTTCATGATTAAGTTGGATAAGGAATACCGAATCTCCAGCACGGGACCCGAGACACAATAGGTATTGAGTAGCCAGCAACCACGTTAAAATCCTCAAGTTATGCACTGTTCACAATCCCCAACTTTTAATTTGTTGAACATTGGGGAAAAGTCCTGGCTTTACAAATAGAGATAAGCACCATATGAGTGGTAAACTGTGCTTGGAAGTTAAAGCAAACAAACAAAAAAGCCCTACTGACAAAATCACAATGAGGCATAATCTATTAATATAAGGCTCCTTTAAGAAAATAGGTGCTTATTAGGAAAGGAAAGAGAAATGAGAATGCTTGATTTCCTTGTCAGGGAAAAAATGAACATGGGAGATGTATATATATAAAAAGATTGGATCCACAGAAAATAAACTTTTCCTGTTTTCCTATTTTGTCTGAGAATGGCTGTTATGTCCCCAGACCTAGCTTATTATATTATTCTTGTGGAATCTTGGTCTTTGGCAGCATATCGTACTTATCAACAAAATTAAAAATCAGCCTATGCTGCAGAATAAAGCTTTCCTCTCACTCCCAATAAGAATACATGTGCTTTGTTCTGAATTCCATCCCGAGACCAGTCGATGGGTGTGGCAGTGGAACTTCTCTGTCTGCAAAGCTTTTCCCTTGCCAAACTAGCATCCAAATCCCTTTGGAACCAATCAATGCAGTTCATCAAAAAACAAGACGAAAGATTTGAATTTTCAGTTGGTGATATGTCAAGCATTTGTCGTCCTTTAGTCACTGTGGGTGAAGCCTGCATGTTTATCTTGGAAAGATGTGAACCTGATGACAGCATATATGTTTACTGTGAATCTCACAAACAGATTGTCTCCGTTGCATCTCCAGTATCACCTTGTCGGCCCTAGCACACCTCAGCAGTGTGAAATGATATATAAATAAATCACTCTTTCACCCATATGTGGGAAGCACAACATTCATTGACCTTTTTATTGGTATCCACATATATTCAATTTAAAATACAGATTTCACTAACAGAGAAGTGGAACTCTGAATGTTGCATTTCTGAGGTGTTTCCTCCTCGGAATACCATACTCACACTTGATGACTCCACTGTTTCAGATGTAGGGCAATTGTTTTTACTATGATAGAAGTACTTCTGGGCAGAAATATAAGCAACTTTCTGGCACAACTTCTGGATGTTTTATGAATTTCTAAAACACAGTACATCTTCTTTATCACATAATTTCCCTCATCAATAACAGAGACGAATTCAGCTTCTTGTTGAGGGGCAAAGATTTCACAATCTGGCCCCCTCACTACCGGTCATGAGAACACAGGGAAGGCAGCCAGCATCCTAAGCCTCAGGTCTATCTGGCAGAGTGGCAGGTATTTAGACTCTATCCAGATCTGGCTGAAGCAGAATCATTGGTGAGTGTCCTCATTTATTATACTGCATGAACTTTTGTGGGCTAGAGAAACTGGATCTTGTCCTATCTTTTCCCCAGTGCTAAACACAAATCCTGACACAGCACAGACACAACACCTATTTGTCACATCCAGTCATTCCCCAAGTATTTTAGTTTCTTCTATGGACCAGGCATTGTTTCAGATAATCAGTCAAAAAAAAAAAACCCTGCTTTTTGTGAAGTTTGGAAAAGAGGGAAAATTAAGCTAAGTGTATGGAATAGACTATGCGGTATGGAAGAAGTGGATAGAAGCAGAGCAAAGCAGTAGGAAACGCTGGGGAACTGGGAAGTCCAGAGCAAAGGCAGTCAGGGTCCATGTGGACTACACCAGAGCGAGCAGAAGAGAAGTCAATGAGAGAAGTTTCAGGGCCACCTCATGGGGACACTGTAAGGTCTTCCAGTTACACTAGAGAACAAACTGATGATTGAGGAAGCTAATAACAAATCGCCAACATATCATATGGCAAATCCTAAGAAATTCAGAAAGTACTCAGAGGGGAAATTATTGCATGCATTCAGATATTGTTTTAATATGGGGTATTTTATTTTTGCAATTAAAATGTGCACTTTACCATCAGCAATCTTGTCAATGGCTGGTGCAAATTAAATATGACTCTAATAAAAGCAGCGGTTTCCCTGTCTTCTTGTTGCTTAATAGGTACATTGTTTTTAACGGGAAGAATTTCTCCTGTTTCTGGGCTTTCCACATAAATGAATTAATTAGCATGGTAGAAGCATGACAAAAACCCTGTTTCCTGTCTTTCCATCAAGAATTCCTTCCATGACCTCACATCGTCTTAAGATATCAAAAATGTGCAGCAAGTCAGCTCTGTTATTCCAGTAGCCATAAGCATCCATGGCCAAAATATGATTTCCCAAAAGACTCTTATTACCAAATGAAAACAAGTTTTACCAAACAACTCTGTACACAGTGTTTGCTTCATCATGGTTTTCTAAGGTTTGTTATTAATTCTTTCTAAGAGTTTCAGATATTATTTTCCAGAATATTCAGTTGTGTCCATAAATGCTTCACACATCTTGATAAGACATATAGATTACTTTGCCATAGAAAAATTACCATTGTCTAAATAAGCAACTGAACAAGATAAAACATCAGTCAAGCAAATGAAAGCAAAAACTACACATCAAAGCCCATTGTCATGAAAGTGGGTAAAGGAGATGCTGTATTCTCATCTTGACGATGCATATAAAATTTGGCAGCTTGTGTAAGACCCACTAAGTCCTCTCAAACTGTGATGTGGTGATGGTCTATTATAGTAAATGGAAATCTAAATGCCTGAGGTTGATTAAAGACACTTGAACTGTAATACCTATGCCATAGAATTGTAGTTTTAGATTTAGCATTCATATACTGCTGTGTTTCCAAGTGTATTTTTAAATTTTATTTTCATCTTTTTAAACAAGGCTTCATGATGCTTTTCAAAACAATTTGGAATTTTGGGGAAATCCACTAATTTGTGTTTACTAAATCTTAAGGAAATATGAAAGGCACTTCATAGTAAATAATATTCCATGGAATCATTGTGTAAAATACATTCATATTAATGTTTTTACTCATATGTCACTCAAACACGTCTGCTAATTTAGTTATTGGTAAACAACCTACGATACACATTACCAGCGGATGTGTAAAAGGATCATAAACATGCATAAATGAACTCCATCATCACAAAATTATCAATTCCTTTGTATTATACTAATGCCTTAAACACTCCATAATTCGTAAAACTGTGTCATACACGCAGTTAAAGTTTCTTTTCTCCAGGTGATAACCCTAGATGATACACCACTGGACTCTCTTACGTGTATTTAAAACACTGTGCTGTGATTTTTGGATGTTTCTCACCTATCTTGAAATTTGGAGTAAATAACAAGTGAAGACCTAAGGTAGGAATAACAGAGAAAAAAGTCTTTAAAACCTAAATTTAGCTACAGAGTTCTATATTTTTATGTTCTCGTAGGCATGACAGTCTTAGTCATTACACATTATTAGATTTAAACATTAAGATTTCATGAGGATGATAACAAGCCAATCTTCAGCCTATAGCAATGGCATCCTGTACACACTAGTTTGAGTCTCTGCTGCTTCTCTTCCAACTAACTCCCTGCTGGTGGCCTGGGAAAGCAGCAGAGGATGGCTCACGTCCTTGGGCCCCTGTGACCACATGGGAGACATGAGAGAAGCTCCTATCTTCAGATCAGCTCATCTCAGCTCTAGCCTTACAGCCATCTGGGAGTGAACCAGTGCATAGAAGATCTCTTTGTCTCTGCTCTCAGTAAATCTGCCTTTAAAATAATAACAATAATAATAATAACTATTATTGCTATTATTTTAAAAAAGAAGGAACTACCAGGAGGAAATGTTTCCCTTCTCTCTAGCAAGATCTCCCATTTCTCCCACTGTCACCTTTTATGTCCTTTCTTCCCTATCCTAGAAGGTTACGTGCTTCTGTTTTCCTGTGCTGCTCTATCTTTTACATTGTTCCTCTTCCTCCTGGCCATTTCTTCTTTCATTTCTGCGTCATGGCTTTGCTCGCATCCTTAACCTCTCCTCTGGCTGTCTCCCTGTTACATTAAAACTCCTTTTGGCACAATTTCTCCTTTAGATACATCAGGGCCCCTGCATGAAATGCCTGGAAAATTAATTCCATGTACATTTTAGGAAATCTTGCTCACAGCTGCATATTTCCATTAGAGCTGGTTTCAAAGGCTACATTAAAAAACCACAGCCAAATGAGGCAAAGTTTAAGTGAGAAAACATGTGTGCAACATTAAGCCAAGTGACAGGAACAGGGCTACATTCTCAGAGAAGCAGAGAGGTTCTGTAAATGCCTTTCAAACAAAACAAGCACATTTTTGAACTTTTAAAATAAAAATCAGATTGCCAAGACAAAATTTACAAAATAAAATTTATGTGGGGTTTGCAAGACAATTATAGCTCAACATCTTAAGTTAAACAGGAACCACATATGTAAAAATAATTTGAAATGTACAGGATAAGGAGAAATAGAGAGAGACAGAATGAACCAAAGTCATCTCATTCATTTATTGCCATTCATCTTGGCTATTTGTTTATCATTTTCTTGAAGTGATAACCTGCTGAAAGAAAAGACCATATATCAAAACTCCACCATTCAGCTCATTAATTTATGATTATCTATGGCTAACTGATGTATTTCCTTTTTCTCCACTTTGAACAATAGTTCTTTTCTAATTTTTTAATGGAAAATGTACAGTGCTGCTAGAAGTAATAAAAATTAGTAGCAGTAAGTGAATTAAAAATAATATAATCTTTAGCAAACTTCTCAGTGCAGATTAGCCTGGCAGTTCTGTGAACACTGAGACAGAGGTCGTGGAACTTTGATGAGAAAACAACAATCCACCCTGTGTATCAGAGAAGAAATAAAAATAGAACAACTTCTTTTCAGAAGCTCTTTGTAAAAACTCTTTAATTGGATCAATGGCCTGTATATCTCTGAGGGGAATTAAATGGACTCCTCTGTTCCTTAAAGCTCAGAAAACCAAAGGGAAATTCCCAGTAAGAAAATAGAAAGAAGCTAGTAATACCATGATAGCATATGAGTAGTCATTTTGAAGTTACACAGGTGAATATTTACCTTATATGCTTCACAATGCAATTAAGAAGGAATTGATATGAAATAACAATTTAATACTTTACATCTTCATGCCCATTTATTCCAACTAGCCTAGAAAAATCACAGAGAATACACAGCGAAACCATTCCTCCCACCTCCCAGCTAATCAGCTTCAGTCGTATACAGTATGCAACAGCAAATGACTTTTCTCCAGTGACTTGTGATTCATCCCCAATAGCTCTTTTTTGGATGCTTAGTCACTTCTCTTCATGTCTGTTCTGAAATATCTGAGTGGCCAGAGCAGTTCTGAAACCCTGTAAGTTGTTGATGGAGAAGCCATGAGACTCATGACACAAGCCAGAACCTCCCCCAGTGCGAGGGGCGGAGGTGGAGAGGTGGGGCGAGTGCGGGCTCCGGAGAGGGAGCACTCGGAGGAGGTGACCTCCACCGAAAGTGGCACAAGTAGGATAGGTCCACTAACAGAACAGTTCTGCTCAGTAACCACAGGAAAGCCCACACACCCTTGTTGAGAAACAAACAGGAAGAGCTGTGAATTCTATTGGGGGAAGGCTTATTTTTTTTTTAATTTATTTTTATTTCAAAGTCAGATATACAGAGAGGAGGAGAGACAGAGAGGAAGATCTTCCCTCCGATGATTCACTCCCCAAGTGACCGCAACAGCTGGTGCTGAGCCAACCTGAAGCCAGGAGCCAGGAACCTCCTCCAGGTCTCCCATGAGGGTGCGGGGTCCCACGGCTTTGGGCGGTCCTCGTCTGCTGTCCCAGGCCACAAGCAGGGAACTGGATGGGAAACAGGGCTGCTGGAATTAGAACCGGTGCCCCTGGCGCATCCAAGGTGAGGACTTAAGCCGCTAGGCCACCACACCAGGCTTCGGGGGAAGACATTTCTATTTATTTGTTCTTGTATGCTTTTAGTTCAAATATTATTTTTCACAGTAACAGTTTTCATAAAATAAAATAACGCTATAAAACCAAAAAATGAAAACAGCAAATAAAAACACCACTCTGACCTCTCTTTGCTTTACTTAATCACCAGGGACAACCCGCATAACTCATTAATGCTTAATATTTCTCCCATGCTTCCAATGAATATATGCTCCTAGTTTGCATAGTTTGATGTTGCCTATTTTTAAAGTTTTTTTCTTTCAGAGAGAGACAGAGAGAGAGAAAACTCTCCTTTACTGATTCACTCGTTTACTCATTCACAAATGCTAGCAACAAGAGGGTCTTGGTTTGGATCCCAGGAATAATAAACTTTTTCTTTTTTAGAAGATTCCTGTTTTAAAAAATTTTTATATTTTTGACAATCTTTACATAGTTAATTAGGGTAAAAAGGTTCAAGGGCTGTAGGAAAAGTGGGTAAGAGTATTATTTCCATATTGTTTCCTTCATGTTTAAAGGCGGGTATTAAGGGAGAAGGCCCACCCAATTTCCCACCCTCCCAGGTCCCGGATGTAGGGCATGCTCCAAGGTTCTTGCTCAAGTGGTTTTGACAGTTCACCAGTTATGAATCGCTGCCAATCTTGCCACTCCAAGTACGATGAGGTTGTTGAAGAATCCACTGGTTGAGGAATAATAAACTTAATCAGGCTTTGTATAAAGCCTCCAGGAACCCAGTTACTTGAGCCATTGCCACTGCCTCCCAAGACCTACACTGACAGCAAACTGGAGTCAGGAGTAGAGTCCAGTATCAAATCCAAGTGCTCCAATCCAGGAAACAGGTGTCTCCACTACTAGGTCAAGTGACAATCCTCTCTTGCCTTTAACTGGGGCAATTGAGGACTTTTATGTCTTTCCTATGCCTCTTCTAGTTCCATATATGATTTTATTTTCGCTTTGATTAAACTAAAATTCCAATCTTTCACGTATAAGTTGTGTATTATGTTATAAATTTATAAAGAGATTTTCAAGGCAAGAGATTTTCTTAACAGCAAGATTACAAGATAGGTAATGTACCATCCAGAAGTAAATAAACTGACTGGCTCTTGGCTATGTTAGCAACACTGGTAGTCGTGGATTGTTACTTCATTTCGTTTATTTGTTTGTTTATTTTTTAAATTTAGTTATTGTTATTGGCAAGGCAGATCAGAGAGAGAGAGACAGAGAAAAAGAGCTTTTAGTCACTGGTTCACTCTCCAGGTAGCCACCTGGAGTTGTGCCAATACGAAGCCAGGCACTTGCAAGGTAGGGATGTAGCCAGTAAGCAATCACACCAGGCCTCCAACGATTGTCACTCTTAAAATTTGCAAAATTTGATGTTCTAGTTCTATTTTGGCTTCTTCATTTATTAGCTCAGAAACATATTAATAAAGATAAAATTACCCTCATAAATTATTTTCCCTTTGTATACTTTGAATAGGGAATTCAAGGTAAATGTTCATTACTTCACTATAACTATTAACTTTTAATTTAATGAGTTGATTTCCTTGTTTGCTCCAATCTTAACCAATAAAGTATCTCCTGGTGTCATTCTGAATGCATTTTTAAAAATATATTTCAAATTTGTGTTCTGATTATGTTCAAGAATATCATGGGATCATCAGAAAATTTACACTCTAAGAAACTTCACAGGAAATTTTTTTTCTATAAAGAAGTTTTAAAGTAAAGAAAAGAAAAAGAAGTGAAGGATAACATTAAGATATAGTCACATCACATTAATACATTGCAATAAATGGCCAACATTTGGATTCTAGTTCAAACAAAATTTTTGTACAAAAAATGGAAAATATGGAAAATTGGAGATGCAGAAGCACTGAATAGGTAACATCTAATGATGTTATGAGTTGGTGGGGTCAGTGTTGTAGCACAGCCAGCTAAGCCCTCACTTGCTACATTAACATCGCATATGAATACTTTTTTGAAACCTTCAGTTGCCAATCCAGCTCCCTGCGAATGCAGCTGGGAAAGCAGTGGAAGATGGCCCAAACACTCAGGTCTCTGTAACTCACGCAGGAGATCTGGGTGAATTTCCAGGATACAGGCTTTGGTCCAGCCCAATTCCAGCCATTGAGGCTATTTGGGGAGTAAACAGAAGATGGAAGATCTCTCTGTCAAACTTTTAAATAAGTAAGTAAGTAAATAAATAAATAAATAAATAAAAGAAGTGACTACTGAACTGATGATTAGAATACTAGAAAGAGGATCTTTTTTGTTTATTTTTTGGAAGAAGCATAATTTTCAAAGGATTGATAATTGTGAAAATTGAGTGAAAGATAATCACACATTCTTCTTCCTTGCTTGGTATATGGCGGATGTTTTCCTTTAAGAAGCTCTTGAAAACCACACTCCATTGTTTTGTAGTATTACTATAAGAATATTGTTCACGGTTGTGTATTTTGGTTCTGATGTCATACTGGAACAACTTTTTTTCCCCTCGAGTAAAACTTGCCTTGTTTTTGTTTTGTTTGTTTTGTGTTGTGTTTGGTATTTTTATTTGTTCGATTTTGGGAAGACTAACCGCTATGCTTCTTGTTATCACTCAGTGCAGCTCATCTTTCTCCTGTTTTGTGGTATCTTTTCTTTTCTTTTCTTTTCTTTTCTTTTCTTTTCTTTTCTTTTTTCTTTTCTTTCTTCTTTCCTTCCTTCTTTCTCTCTCTCTCTCAGTTCTCGTAGCTTGGTTGGCATATCCTTCAGAAATTTTGTGGGCAAATTGCTCAAGAGACAGATTTTTGAGACACTGTCTGAAAATATCCTTCTTGGGCATCTTCATATCTGATTCATTGCTTGGCTAGGAGCTGAATTCTAGATTGGTACAATTTCCCTCATGATAATTGAAGACATTCGTCCATTGCTTTGTATCTTTTTTTAAGTTTGCCTAGACTCCACAGAGCTTAAAAAGAGCTGAGCTCATTTTGTCTTTTCTACATGAGATGACCTTTGGATCTTTGTCTACTCTTTGTTCCATTTTTACTTGGAAGATAGAACAACAAAAAAAGAAAGGTATCTTCTAACTGCTAATTCACCCCCCAAGTAAATATCACCACTGGAGCTGGGCTGAGCTGAACCCAGGAGGCAGGAATTCCACTGGTCTTCCGTGACGGTTCCAGCAACACAAACACCTGTTTCATCATCACCTGCTGCCTCCTGTCATGTGCAGTGGCAGGAACCTGGATAAAGTAGAGACATCACTGCTCTAGAACATGGTCATGGCAAGCAGCAGCTTAACCCAGTGTGCTGCAGTGTCTACTCCTTCCTATTCCTTTTCCCTAATGACATTCAGAAAAGTTGATTAGCAAATACATCTGAATAAATAAAATTTAGTAAGTAGTAGATATTATCATAATAGATTAGGGATTTACCTTTTTTTAAAAAAAAATTGGAGAACCCCAGATATAAGTATCTGTACTACTTTTCCTTGGGAAAGTTCCAGTTTAATCAGAAAAGGTACATATGTCCCTTGCCAGGGCTTGAGATTGAAGGTGAGTGTTTAAGCCGGTTGTCATTGCGGTGGGGATGAAGATACAGTACAAGAAAGCCTGGATACTTCCTGACCACACAGCTCAATGTGCCCACTTTCATTGTACTATATGTAGTTAGCTATAGTCTTGACCCCTCTTGGTTAAACATGGCTTAATTATCAGTAACAGTCCATCCAGTGCAATCAAAGGCAGCACCAACACTCACTGCTAACCATTCTATCCAGGTACTCAAATTGTAGTTTTAACACACCTTGGAAAGCATCACTGCTTTTTCCAGCTAATCCGGGAATCAGTAATCTGTTAAGCAGTGGCAAGTATAAAGTATAAAGTTTAAAGGCAAGGTATGCTTCAGATTGATATTAATGATATGGAATTCAAGAGAGTTTTACCCTAATAGTGAGTACAATCCTGCTCAGTCCAACTACTCATAAAAATCTTGTTAATTCTTTTTTCACAATACGCATTTTCTTTTTTAACATTAAATTGATTTATTTTATTATTTTATGATACAATTCCATAGACTCTGAGATTTCCTTTAACCTCCTCCCTAGATTCCCCCTCCCACACACACTGATTTCTCTTATATCATTGCAATAGTATAGTCTTTCATAAACAGCTGTAAATCAATAATTCTGCTGTTTAAGTGTATCTTAACTTTATAGGTATGGTCAATTCTATCTCAAAACATCTCTCAGATTCGTTCTCTCTTTCTGGATCCAGTAGCCAGGCTCCTGTCATCATCATTAAAGCTCTTTGCACAAAGCTCCTTTTCAAAGGCCTTTCTTGTCTTTAATATTGTTGCCAGATTTGCCTCTGACCATACATCTAAATGTAGCTATCGACTTACTAATGCGACTGTGATCAGAGGATAGGAGTATAATCTTCATCTCTGTGAATTGTCCTCTGTATATCCTATACTCTGTGTCTTATATTCTCGCAATAAAGATGCAACCTTTTTTGTGTCATACTTTGTGGGAGCACAGCGATTTTCCATTACTCAGTGCTGTTCTGTGATTTTCAACTGGAATAACGTTTGTTTCCACTCCCAGGGCTGGCACATACTGATGATGTGTAAATGGTTGAGTAAATGCTTTTCTTACATCCTGTGGCTCAAATGAATCATTTCATTCAGTCATTTTCTGATACCTACGTCATACCATGTTGAAAGTATTTAAATTATCCACAGTATATAGTACAGAGGTATTATATGAAAGGTATCATCAATCTTCACTTTTAGGGCTCTAATAATGCATAAAAATATAAAAAATACTATGAAAATCTTACAAGTTAAATGGGTATATAAAGCAATTGACATATTTTTAGCAAGTCAGTAATCGCTCCACTGACTCTGGGCAATGCTCACTAGGCCCATGCTGGCTGCGAAGTAAGCTATATTGATCTGAAAAATAAAAACCTTTTAAAATTTTCACTGCAAATTAAAATGAAAGAGAACTTATTTTGGCATACATATTTAATTTTGTGCATTCTTTTGTCATAAGGTAAGTTTTCTGTGAGAATGCATAAGACCTCTTAGTAGAAGCTTTGCGTAACAGTTCAATTGAATCCATTGTGGAAAAGAATCTAAATAGAAGCAGAGAGAAGTAACTCTCATAAATAACAAGCTCACAGCTTTTAATTTTTTGAAAATGAAATAGTTCTGTTTCATAATTAAAACCCAGTTTTTTACTCCAGTAGGGAAAATTCCCACTATTCTGTAATGTTTAAAATTTTACCTTTCTACAATTTCCTCATTTTTACTTAATTTTCCAAGTATGAAAGATTTTCTGTAGTTGATTCCAAAAAGAATGAGATGATTTTTCAATTCTGATCTCTGTGTTAATATTTAATATATATCCTGTGAGATGGATAAAATTCAGCCCATTTTTGCCAAGTCCTGAAGTAATGTTCTTAGTACACTGGAAAATTGAGGTAACTGACATTGCTATAAGCAAAAGACTGTAGAATCCAGTGGCAGAAAATTAAGATTCAAATCCAGCTTTCTTCAGATCAAGCTGTGTAAGCCCACACAAGTCGCTCAAATGCATCTCCTCAAGGATTTCCTCCATTTGAATAACATATTTTTCTTGACATCTTCCCTGTCTCAGTCCTATCTAATTTGGTTGGAAACACAGAAATTCTTCAGGTTAGTTGAAGCAAAAGGGCATGGAAAATTCAAAATTCTGCTAATAAAAGGGAAATCTTTCTAGGCATTTCAACAGAATGGAACATACTATAGAAATCAAACGCCCCTGAAATCATTAGAAAGGGCTGGATGGTTAGAATAAGGAGATTGCCACTGGAACCATGGAGCGCAAAAATCCAAAGCCATGGCTCAGATTCAGTAATGGAAATCTCCGCTGATACTTCAGCTGCCTCCTACCACCCAGACCAGACCAGACAGCAGCTCCACCCCAGGCACTATGCTGTTTCCCACACTTGCACCTGCAGAGTTCTTTCCTCATCTGAAACATCAGCAAGCTAACTAAACCCACCTCACGGTCAGCATCAAGGCCCCATCTTGTGTGAGTGCCTCTGGCTGGTGTCCAGAACAGCTGGAAGGTATTCTGCAATATGTAGAACTTGGCTTTCTAGCCTTTTAACTGCAACAAAGAATATGGAAGGAGGCTAAGATGAGAAATGGATTGCCTATTAACCATATCCAGCCTGGAGCTGCTGGGTAAAGGGTGGTTTATAAGACTGTAGAGAGTCCTGGGGGCATATTAGAGCAGAAAATAAAGAAGATGAAGAAGCTGGTCATACTCAGTTAAAAATGGACATGGGAAAACCAGTGAATGATTTTGGGATCCTCATTAGAGCTGTGTGTGCATTCACTCCCTACCCTCCCCACTCTCCACTTCAAATTCATGCACTTTATTCTATGATACCAAGAATGTGGTCTGAGGAAAGTGAGAGTGAGGGAAGGGAGAAAATCATCCAAAAAGCAGAAGACGTGGAATGGACAAATAATCTCTTCATATCTTACAGGTCTATCAAAGTATATAACAGGATTTTTCAATAGCTGATTAGAGTGAATCAATAGATAGGCTTAGTCTCATTTTACTCCTACCTAAAGTGAAATATTATTCCATTTCTTTAGAGGTTGTTTGATAGGCTTAGTCTCATTTTACTCCTACCTAAAATGAAATATTATTCCATTTCTTTAGAGGTTGTTGTAGACATCAAATAAGAGAGCAAAACTGAGCTTCTTTAAACACTAACATTCTTAATGACATACATCAATTTTAAACTATTTTAGAAGGAAAAAAAGTGCAAACATATCATTTACTATAGCTTTCTTCCATGTTTTGATATGGTTTAATATTAACAGCTGGATCTTTAACCCTGGATCTTTGGTTCTCAGCAAATACTAATTGAATTGGGTCTGCATATGCTTTCATGTCTTGAGTAAATAGCATAAATGAACCCAAGCATGAAACATTTTTATCATTGCTAATAACAATACTTATTGCTTTCGTTTGTGAAATCATCTGATAATTGACTGAGTTTCCAATTGGGAAATTCAAGAACCAATTCAAGTGTCACTCTATGGAAGAGCTAATCAATGACTAGCACAGTCTCTTCATTCTCAATAGACTGCACTTCAATTGGTTCCAGAAATACAATTCCAGTACTTTCACAGTGCATTGAACTATGAATAAGACAATTGCTGCCATAAAGTTTCATACTTCTATCAGCACTAAATGGCAATAGGCTTAAGTGTAAAAATTGAAACCACTGTAAGACAACGTTAACCCATTCCATAACTCACAGTAAAATTTCCCAAAAGTCACACGAGGAGAAAAACATCATATTTATCAGAGAAATTATATAGTAGTAGAAGCCATGTAAGTTAGTTTAGATTCACCTTCTATATTATAAATATTAAGTGAGTATCCAGTACTTGCCAACAAATATCCTTGGGCTATACTGATGAGCAAAGGAAAGCAGCAACTTCATACACTTTGAAGAATTTATAAACAACAAAAGTCAACAACAAACATATACTAGTTAGTGCATTATGGGAGGACACAATAGGAACTCATAATTCACCCTTTGGTGTTCAGGAAAGACTAGAGGAAATGGAGACAGCAGATAAGGTATGACTTTTGGGTCTGTGCTTGCAAGGGACCAGTCAATTTCATGAAAGATTATTCAGCAGCTCCTTTCAAAAACACTCCAATAGATGCCAACAAGGAATAGCAAAAGAATCAAAGAGTTCTTTCAGGACTAGGTTAATTTATTTTAGGCCAAAGAACAACCAAAAATCCCAAGAGAAGATGTAAGAGACTCAACCCTTATTATTGTGTTGACAAATTTCTCCTAAAGACTAGGTCAGGAGTATGCCAGAAGAAATTCTAATCACTGGGCACAAACCTGTCTATGAAGTCAGACTCATAAGTCCTTAACTGGAATGTGTACACTGCCAGTGAGAGCCAGAGAAATCCCAGTGTAAGAGAAGCCAAGCGATGGAATAAAGGCAGGTAGCAGGCAGCTACTGCCTTCTCTCACCTGGGTAGTACTAACATCCCTATGGATATAGGAGTCAAGAACCAGGCAGAGACCAGGGAGTCTCATGGATTATTTTGTCATAGCCAACAACAATTACAACTGGAATTTTTGGGTGGTTCCCCAAATACCCTGAGTTAGGATATCTGTGAAGCTGGACAGTTTCTCTAAAGTAAATGCAATGTAGTTGTTGAGAGATTTAAACAAAATACTATATCTTAAGGCACTTGGTAAATTCTGACATGTTACAGGAGATAATTGTTAAAAGCTATAACTGCAAGACTTAAAGGATGCAATAATAACACACTAGATTATTGTTTTTATAAATCAAGAATGGGGTCTGGCACCGTGTGTGGCACAACAGGTTAAAGCTTTCCACCTGTGGTACCCACGTCCCCTACTGATGCTTGTTAGAGCTCCTTGAGTTCCACTTTTGACTCAGCTCCCTGCTAACATGTCTGGGTAAGTAGCGGAGGATAGTATAAATCCTTGGGCCCCTGCACCCAAGTTGGAGACCTGGAAGAAGCTCCAGGCTGCTGACTTCGGACTGGCCCATCTCCAGCCACTGAGGACATGGTGAAGATATCTCTGTCTGTAAATCTGCCTTTCAAATAAAACTTAAATAAATCTTTATTTTTTAAATTCAAGGAAGAAAGATAGCTGAAAAAATGTCTCCAAAATGCCTGGTAAGTGATAAGTATGAACACAAGTAAAGCAAATGAAAACCAAACTTGTAGGAACCACGGCTTGCCATCCAGAAGGTGAGGGTGTGACCCTTTCAGGAGAGCAGGTAGAATTGATAGGATGAAGACAAAGGAGGGTTTCCACATTCTTATGATGGTCTAACCATTATTGAATTTGTAAGGGAATTTCAGAAAAACTCAATGTAAACTGCCGAGACTCCTGTGCTCAAAGTGAGGTTTTCTTTTTTTTCTTAAAGTGAGCTGTCATCGCTTCTCGACTTTTGGGCTACAATCAAGAGTAGAGTGAGTTGTCCTCTGTCATTTCTATTACATTTACTTCAAGTATATTTTTGATCACACTTACATGACACCAACAATTCTCAAAAGATGGTTAATTTCATTAATAAGCTGTGTGCGAACTAACACCATACTGTACATCACCAATCAAATCACAAAATTTCAATGAATGAATTCTGTCGACAATGACACGGGAACATTGGTCCCTTCACAGTTATAGTACATGGCATTTGCCAAAGTTCATTAATGCAACAGTTCCACTACTAGCAATTTATCCTTGATTTTACATGTAAGAGATTATGAAATAGCATATTCACTAGCATCTTCAATGAAAAATTGAAGTTTCTCTCCAGGAGGTTGGAAAAATGAATAGCAGACTACAAATACAATGAAAAACTATGCAACTGCCTTATATAAAGAGTGAAGTTCTTTATGTGTTGCTATAAAAGCTCCCAAGATAAATTATAAAGTGAAAAACATTAAAGTGTAAAATAGTGTATGAAGCAATCTACCATTTGTGGAAAAAGGGATATATGTTTACATATATGCATATCCATGTATATTGGCATATATACTAAAATCATTGGAAAGACAAATAAGTAATAATGATTTGCCTATTGAAAGTATTACTTATGAGCTGAAAAGAGGTAAGAAACAGATAACTAATATTTTGTGTGCTTTTAAAAACATAAATTGCATTATTTTAGTAAGTTAAATGAATTTTAAAGGAAACTATTTGCTGGGAAATCTGTTTTCCTCATTAGGTTGTGCACTATACTAATGTGCCTGGGAAAGTAGAGAAGATAACCCAAAAGTTGGGCTCCTGGCTGCCGCCTTGGTACCAGCCCAACAGCAGCCATTAGCACCTCTCTCTTTGTGCAATATGCCTTTCAAATAAATAAATAAATAAATAAATAAATAAATAAATTTTTTGTTTTTTTGTTTTTTTAATCCAGACTGCATGATGATGATGTTGGTGAAGATCCTGTGACAGATGGCAGACACAAGTGGAAGAAGACAAACCAAGCCAGGAAGAAGAGAGAGAGTAGGGACAAACTCATAAACAACTTTATAAGAAAAGCACTCCTGAGAACTATCTTCCATGTGCATGGCTCCAATGAACTAAGGCCTGTGACGAGAACTGAATCCCTAAAACAGAAGTAGGATTGTTTTCACCCTCTTAATCCAATTAACTTGTGACTCTGGAGTTTAAACATTTGCATGCATTTGTGGGCCAAATCCTATTTAAGTTGTAGCCTAATCTTAATTCTATAATAGAGTATCAAATGCAGAAAACCGGTTGCCAGAGGAATGCAGACAGTCTGGTGCTACTTTTATAAATTTTCTAAAATAAATAAAGCTAAATAATGCATCATATATACATGCATACAGATTATATATACATGGAGATAAATAAAAAATTACGTGGGGCATTAACAGAATGCTAAGCACAAAAATTAAGATGGGATCGACTGCCAAGGAGGTCAGAATGAGTGAAATTTGGAGAGCACACAAGTAGATCTAGGCTATTAATGTGTTATAGCTCTTGGTCTAGCTAGCAGATTTGTATATGTTTATCATGTGTGCAAAATAAGGACATTTGAAGCTAAAGATACAATTAGATGACAATAAAGCTTCCTTGCAATTGAATCATCAGGGATTTGCTTTAGAAGACTATGGTGGATGTTTTTGTGAGCTTTTACTATTATGCGTATATATTTACTTCTAAATAAAGATTTACATCGCTGGTAGAATTTAATGTACTAATGACTTGTGTTGCCAACCAATACATGCTCTGAGCCTAAACTTGTAATTTAACCTACACAGAAGCATTTTTATCTTTGCAGTATAAAAATACCATTTCAATACTGATTTGGTGATATATAAAACCACCACTCCCAAAGCAGTTTTGAATTTTGATGATCACTGGAATGTTTATTTAAAAGTAGAGCGGAGTTCTTCACAAGTAACTATACAAATGACGTGACTTTTGCTCAAATCTCCTGCTCTCAACCCTTCACCTTCACTTCTCCCAGGAGAAGTCGTTAAACCACTCCAATGTACTCTGCGTGGAGCCTTATGCTTTATAAGAAGGGCTAGATTTTTAATTCTTCTTTTACCTTACCCACCTTGTGACGAATGCAGGGTAAAGACTAGCCCAAAACATGACATGGAAGATCCTTGCAAAATAAAATTGGGGTCCCCAAATGTGGCATGGACCCCTGTGGTTGAACACAAGACAAGATTTCAAAGTATGTAGACATTATTTAAAATCATATTACGCCTGTGGCGTCACAGCTGAAGCCACTGCCTGCCTTGCTTATATTGTACGTCCGAGTGCAGATTAGAGGGCCAGCTAAGCAGCAGAAGATGGTTCCAAGTATTTGGGTCCCAGACACCCACGTGGGAGCTCCAGATGGATTCCCTGGTGTCAGCCTGTCCAAGACCTGCCTGGCATAGACATTTGGAGAGTGAACCAGTCAGTGGAAGATCTTTCTTTTTCTGTACCTCTCTCTCAGAGAGTCACTCTGTGCTTCAAACATATGTAATAAATCTAACAAAATTATATTTGTGTGTAAAATTTAATATTTATATATTGCTTTTTAATGTACACAAATCAATACCTACCTATTTATGATAAGTAATGTCTTTCATTTAGACTAGAGGAATAATGTTATCATTAAAATAAATGTATTTTAATAAAAATTAACATATTTAAATATAACTCTTACATAGATAATACTACAGATGTTAATGAAAACAGACAAAGGTTATGAAGGTAACATGTGAATAGCTAAAATGCAGAAAATATCCTTGTACAAATATTCATATCTACATTATCATCCGAAGGTTGGGTTATGGGAGTAAAAAGTTATGTCTCCGAGTCAACTAAATTAACTTGACAACGAGTGTCTAGGGTGATAGTTACTCTTTTTCTCTGAATGTCTGGAGACAAGAAAAATAACAGTGACACGGACACTGAGTTGTTCTGAAACTGACATTTGAAGGGCAACTCGAACAAGGTAAGCAATGGATTATTGTGCATAACAGAGAAGCAACCACACAGCACAACCTTGTGAGACACGGTAATCCTTTCTCTGAGTACCAGCAAAAGCCTTCTGAAGGAGCTGACATCTAAACCGGAGGACTATTAGAGTCAGAACGCAATTTGGTTGCTGAACTCTCCCAAAGCCATAAGTTAGTAGATCTAAAGAGAGTGGAAACTTTGAAGAAGATGGAAGGAGGTTTTTAAGTCACCAGGAATATGCCTGTAGCGGGTTGTTCTTGTGAGAGGATTGAATGCGAGCGTCAAGGCTGGGCCCAACTTCACTCTATAGCTTTCAGGTTCACCTTCTCTCACACACATCTGGAAGCTGAGCTTGGCTGGAGGCCTTCCTGCTGGGCCCATGCTTAAAGATGGGCTTTCTTCCCCAGCTACCTGCCAGACTCACCAGACACTGACAAACTACAACCAAATAGACCTTGTTTCTTTTTATAAAATTGGTGGCTGCAGATCTTTCATTATAGTCATGAAAATCTGAGCAATATCAGACAATATCAGGATAAACCAGGAAAAGTAGTGGAGAAAGGAGTGTTACACGTGTACTCAGAGGAAAGAGAGCATAAAGAATCAGTGGGCTTCAGGTCAGCTGGAAGGACAAGACAGGCAGGGACAGGAGGACAGACTGAAAAGAAAAGCAAGTATTAGTGCCCCTGTAGATCAGTTATACACACAGATCTAATTCATGAAAATAAAATGTTTTTGGAAACTTTTTAGAGGGAGACAATGCTTGAATCCCACTGGTCCCATACATTGGTAGATTTTCTAGCATAAAACAGGGGATGAAATGTAGATACAAAATCAATAAGGCTACAAATGAGAAAACAAAACAAAACCTACACTAAGGGACTCAGATTTCATTCTGTAGGCAAGCAGTAATCATAAAAGGGATTGGCATGGGAGGATTTGAGTTTCAGATACATGATTCTTAGATGAGCATAAACTTCTCCTAAAAAAATGGGGAAAGGAGATTGACAGCTATTAGAGCATTATAAATGGAAGCTGATGGAAGGCAAAGTGGGTATAGCAAGAGAACAGAGAAGAATAAATTTGGGAGCTAAAGTCTATCGTATCAGAGGTTTGAGTGCACTCTGTTGCTGCATACCTGCTTTTCTGGAAATGCAGAATAGTCACAGCTTAGTAGCTCAGCTCCCAAGAAGAGGGGAAAGAAACACTTCCGATGGAGATGGGTTTGGAGAACAGATCGTTAGTTACTGCGTCCTGCACATTGCTAGGTGTTCCCCGAGTCCGCAAAACAGAACTACCTGTCATCTCTGTTTTTAACAATGTGGAAATTGTTTTATTTTCAGACAGTTCCTGTTTTGCCATAGCAACTGATCTTGACTTTCCTCCATAATGGGATGTAAATTTATTAACATTCTTTAGTCAGTTGCCTGAGACTCTATATTTTGGCTGCCTCCCAAGTCTTTAATTCTTTTATTGATGCATTTCATGATGTTGTTGGTTCTCTAAAAGCTTTTTGCAGTTTCTGAGTTTTTGGAATACTATGTGTTTCTCTGCCATCCATTCTTTCATTGAATTGATTTTTTGTTTGTTTGTTTTAGCCTATCACGTATTTGCGCATGAAGCTAAGGGTTTTAGATAGATACCACAGCACCAGAGGCAGAGGTGGGGAGCAGCTTAAATCTGGGTAATGTCATTTTAATTGCAGTTTAAAGCCAAAAGGCAAAGACTTAGTGAAGAGCTGTTTTCATTACAGTTGTTCCATGCATGAAATGAACCATTACACACTGGAAAAGAAGAAATCATTCCAGAGTAGCTTCGTTATAACAAACAAAATGAGTTCCAACAAGCTGTTTTCAGTCCCATGGCCAAAAAATGTGTTCTGTTGCTATTGAGGATATTTTTTTCTATTGTGGCATCCTAGCTTGCTATGTTATTTCATGCTACTCTCTCTTGCTACAACATATTTGCATTGAATAATGAGAGAATTGACCAGCTGGTCTCTGGCTTGTATGAAGGCAACAGGACGACAGCAGATGGCAATTTTCAGATGAAGTCTCAGTAAGAATAGATTTGCAGCACCTTGTTGACATGCAATATACAACCTTCCTCTGAGTCTGTGAGAATGATGGTAGAGTTATTTATTTAGGCACTAACTTGCATTTTTATCTCAACGTGTTTTTTTCTAATTTCGTTCAAAGAGGAAAAGCTTTTGGGTTCAGTGTATCTGAGTTCCAAAGTCAAAGACAGAAGACACAGACGCCTTTACTCTCTCTCGCTGGCCTATAATCTAAATACAGGCTTGGAAAATAGGAGGATACTCCCATTTATTGGATAAAGGAAATTCTGCAAGCCTGGGATGAGGAACTGGCACTTGATAGATTAGTAGGATTTGACCCTGACTCCTTTTTCCAATTAGTCAAGTCCACTATCTTCTGTGTGGATTTGGCATGTAGGGACACTCCAGCCTCATACCTATGACTAGCAATAAATTTCTCACCATTCTGATGACTGGATATTTGAAATACAGTTCAAAATGATTTAGAATGATGGTATGATAATTATTGTAGTATAGTGGAATAAAATTCAAACCCTGGTGGCAGACTTTTGGTAAAGCACTTAATATGCTGTTAGAAGGAATGACATCCCATGTCAAGAGCACCTGTGCTGAAGTCCCAGCTCCATTTCCAATTCCAGGAGTCAGCAAATGTACATCCTGCAGGTAGTATGGGACTTCTCAAGTACTTGGGCCCCTGCTATCCACTTGGAAGACCCAAGCTTAGTTCCTAGTTTCCAGTTGTTAGGTTCTTGTTATTGTAGGCATTTGGAAGTGAACCAGTGAATGGAAGATCTCTCTGCCTCTATATTTCTATCATTGAAATTAAAAGTAGTTTAAAAAGTCAAACCTTTTACAAATATAAGAAGATAAGTGAATCCTAAAGGTAGAACAATGGAAATGAAAAAGACAGAATGTTGAAGGCATGTCTCCAGGTTACTCTTCACTTGATTATGTAATTATAGCAAGATAAGAGCAGTGGGTTAGCACAGATTGGGAGAGGGGTGGAGTACTTTTCCAAGACATGCAGATTGCTGTCGAAAACTGGAAATTCACCACCGTATTACGATCAGTGTGTCTGGAAACCTTTTAGTATCTATCCTAAGTCCTTCTTGTGGAGATGAGCATAGCAAAGCCTGACATCATAGTCTGGGGTATTGCCCTCTCTCTTCTCTTCACCAGACTAAATGAGCCCAGTTCTGTTGGGTTTGTCTTCCACCATACAGTGCTTCTCTTTGCACTCTGTGAAAGTGTTTCTGTTTCCTAGTCCATCAATCAGCATCCCTGAGATCATTAATACAGTATGGCCTCAGGGTAAGAACCTGCAAGCAGCTCTGAAGCCAAAGCCACCCAGGATCGTTATGGATACTTGGAGCTGGCTTCCGCCCAGACTATGCACACCATCTCCTAATGCATGACCTTGGGCTTGCACCATAAGCTCTCTGTGTCTCAGTGTCCTCATTCATTTCAGTCATGGTGTCTGTTTTCTGTATCTATGATGTTTTGACATCTCAGATAGCCTTACAGATTCAGGGAGAGAGTGCCCCTCTAGGACGACTAGTTAGTGCCTCCACAGTGTGAGTACTTTGCATGTTGCATAGATTTCCTGTGCAAACCAGCCACTTCTGAGTACTTAGTCTGACAACTGACAACCTGCTTTATCCAGCTTTCAAGCACCTAATCAGTATTCCCTCTGCCTTTGGTCATCCCAGGGCCAGAACCATTCAACTAGAGCCATCCCCATTGCTATAAACTCCCAGATTTATGCAAGACCAGCCTAGCTATTCTAGCTTCCTCACACTGCTTTGCCTTGCCTACAGAAACCCAGCTAAAGACCTGAGTCAGTTGTTCCCTTACTGTTGTCCTGGTATTGTCCCTGTGTGGCAAGGTATACACCCTTACTTAGCAAATGTAAGTAATATATTATTCTTTCAATGACCTTGACTCCTCTAGGTCATCCCCTAATTCCTTCTGTAACTTTCAATCCATGGGTTCATTTGAGACAACATTTGATAGCAACAACAGACTGCCAAAAAGATTTTTAAAAATAATCTACAGTCTTCATGCATAGATAAAGTCCTATGTGTACAATGATTGTTTAATTGATGCCCCATTAAGGTTAACAATAACTAAGGAAGAATAAATCTCTTCATTTCTCCATTTTCTTCAGTTGTTAAGGGAGACACAGGGTCAACATATCAACAGTAAAGGCATATCCTGACAATTAATACTGACTTTATAAAGAAAAGGATCTGTATTCACACAGTATTACTTTAGAAAATTCCAGTAATACACATTGTATCATAACATGAAAAGAAATCACTGTTGTTGGGGTAATCTTGTTGATTCAATGAGAGGAATTAATAAATTTTGAAGTGATTGGATGACTAAGAATTTATAATTCCAGTCGTTTTTATCTTCTTTTTAAAAAGATTTATTTATTGTTATTGAAAAGGCAAATCTACAGAGAGAAGGAGATACAGAGAGAAAGATCTTCCATCCACTGGTTCACTCCCCAAATGGCCACAACAATTGGAGCTGAGCTGAACTGAAGCCAGGAGCCAGGAGTTTCTTATAGGTCTCCCATACGAGTGCAGGGTCCCAAGGCTTTGAGTCATCCTCTACTGCTTTCCCAGGCTACAAGCAGGAAGCTGGATGAGACATGGAGCACCCAGGACATGATCCAGTGCCCCTATGGGATCCTGGCACTTGCAAGGCAATGATTTAGCCACTGAGCCGTTGTGCCAGGCCCCCATTATCTTTAACATAGTTCAAAGTAGATGGCTCCCTCAGGAGACTCTCAGGTACTGTAAAGTCCAATGCTGTCCCCCTAGGAAGGAAAAGACCAGCAAACAAATGTGCCTGCAGCGGAAGCATGGTCACCACCGCACCATCTTCTCTTTTCTTGACAGAACTCGGCCTCTTTGCTGAATCATCTCAAAATAAGAACCACAGCTTTCATTTATTTTCTCATTTTAATGGGATCCACAAGCTCTGGCCTACAGCACTGCATTCAAAATCCCCTTGACTCTGCTTCCTGTGCCAGGTTGGGCCCTGAGGTCCTCATCCAATCTTTCTGTTTGACCTCTCGTACACTCGCCATCCCTCAGTTCAAAGGGATGTGAGAGCAGGCAAAACAGGGGACCACAAAGCATTTACAAATAAGGGAAGGGCTTTTCTGTTAAGACAGTGACAGGACTCAAAATTTCTCTTGTTCAACACAGATGCTCATATCTGTTGCACAGCTACAGCAGAAAGAAGGGAGTTACGAGCGCAGAAAGCAGGTAAATATTCTTGAGAATTATTTGTGCATCAGAATGGACAGAGGGCACACACAGGCTGACTTCCATTTCTGAGATGATTAGATGAGCACGCTGCTCCCTTGACTCCCACTAAACAGAACTGAAAAGCTTGGGCATTATACCCATCCATTTGTTTATCTTTCCTTCTCTCTCTCTCTCTCTACTATCTATCTACTATCTATCTATTATCTATCATCTATCTCTCTACCTATCATGTATCTATCTGCCTATCTATCGTTTATCATCTATATACCTGTCATCTATGTCAAAATAAAACTTTGAAAGTTGGGGCAAAAAAAAAATTAGACAGACAAGATCTCACCCCTTGAGGAAACATTACTGTGGTATTTCCCAAGGTTTTACTTTTGTTTCATACATGTCTGACACAGAATGGAAGAAAACAGCAGCCAGGAAATTCCAATGGTCTCAGACCAAGGAGAAAAAAAACCAAAAAGAACAGAAAAAAGCCCTAACGAAAGCACCAAGAAAAGAGGCAGCCCGGCTAGACAGACGGAAATCACTTAGGAAAATCACAGCACTGCTCCAGCCAAGCACCACAGAAGAGAACAGTGACCTCACCTTCACCGTCCTGCCAGGGCCAGGTGGTAACCTGGAGCCGGCTCCAGAGACCCTGCTGGAGGGGTTGTTGCAGCTGAGCAGGCAAGGAGCTGGGACATTCTCCCTCCAGCCAGCAATGAGTCTCCCTCTTCTGTCAGCAGAGATTCCCAGTCAAGGGACATGCTTCCTTCTCCTCACTGAGCTGTCACAAAGGAGATGCAGTGGGGGTCCTGACTTGTAGCATTCACGCAGCAGGAACAGGGGGGTCAGGGGGTCCTATGGCCTCCTACTCTCTTCAAACTCTGAGAAGACTCCTCTTTGGCTATCACCTGAGGCCAAATGGGAAGCTTTCTTAACCTATTCTACTCCCAGCTGATACTGGCAAAGTAAAACAATCTCCCTTGTTAGAGCAGTGTTAGAGAAAAAAAAATCTTATCCAAACATTTAAATAAGGATAATGAAACGGTCCCACTTTCCATTGAAAATTGCATATTAAAAAAATCTGTATGTTACAAAAGAATAAGAAAATATCCTATAGAATGAAAAGAAAAAAGACCACTAGTGAATGGCAACATGCTAAAAATATTGGGCGATGACTTTTAAAGAAACTACCACCAAAAATGCTTCAAGAGAAATCAAGAACATGTTTGAAAGCACAGCAAGTGAGAAAGATGAAAGGTCTGTACAAAGCAGAACCACAAGAAAGTTGTAAAATTAAACCACACAACAGTCCAAATAAGAAATCTTAGTAGATAGGATCAAGAAGTAGAATAGAGAGGACAGGAGGGGGTGGGAAAAAGTCAGTGACCTGAAAGTCATAGAAATCACTCAGTCTGAGCATGGAGAAACCCAAGAGGAATGAGGAGTAAGAGGGAGGATAAGAAGGAGAAGCAGAGAAAAAGGAAGAGGGGGAGTGCGGCAGCTCAGGAACTGCGGAACTCTCCAAAGACCCTATTGTAAGTCACTCAAGTCCTACAACAGCTGAGAAAGAAAAGGGAAGAGATACAGAAAGAGAAGGAACACAAGGAAATGATGGCTGCAAATTTTCCAATTTCATACCAGTCCCAAATAAGACAAACCCAAAGAGATCTGCCAAGACACATGATGATTAAACTGCTGAAAACAGAAGGTAAATATGGCCAGAACTGGTGAGCGAAAAACAACACGTTGACTGTGGGAAGATAAAATCTAATGAGTGCAGGTTTCTCATCAGAAACTGCAGAAGTCAAAGGGTGTGGTACAATATCGCTCAGGTAATCAAAAAAAAGATTTCAGGGAAAGGAGCAAAACAACAGAATTGCAAAGAATGCCTCAGAATGTTCTTTCAAAAACAAAGAATAGATATAAAAGGAATTTGGCAGCATCAAGAAGAAAGAACAAGTGAGGCAAACATGCTAATAAACGTAACAGGATTTTCTTCTCGCCTTAGTTTTCTAATCACATTTGATACTTAAGGCAAGCAATATACCTCTGTGTTATATCTGTGACTACAAATGTATACAGAAGACATACTTCAGATAATTGTATTATAAACAGGCAAGGAGAAGGGATGGAAAGGGAAGTAGGTTTTCCACACTTAAACTGTTGCAATGGTGCCAGTAGGCTTGATAAGTTACACATATATAATAAGAATGTTAAGTGATACAGGCACTTGGAAAACAGTTTGGAAATTCCTGTAAAGTCTCAAAGTACAATTCCCACACAAGGCGGCAATTGAACTTTTGGGAAACTATATCAGAGAAATGAAGACATGTTTGTACAAGGCACATCCCCACGTGTTCATAAGGAATGAACTATTGATGCAATAACCTGGATGGCTCTTCAGCAAAGAATCATACTAAGTGGAAAATAAAATCACAAAAAGTTACATAATACATGATTATATAACTTTCTTAAAATGACAAATTATAAAAATTGTGACCAGATTAGTGGTTGCCATGGGTTAAGGAGGACATGGGGCCAGGAAGGAATGAGTGTGGCTATAAAAGGACAACGTGAAGTAGATTTGTGGGAGTAAAAATATTCTGTATCTTGGCTGTTTCACTGTCAATCTGCAAGTTGTTAACGGAAAGGAAACCAAAGTAAAGAGTGTAGAGCTCTCTGTATTATTTCTTATATGTGCCTCTTACACCACAATTATCCAAATGAATGTTCAATTAAAGGTGGCCAGCATGTTGGTACCACAAGTTAAGCTGTCACCTATGATGCGGGCATCCCACAGGAGCTCTGGAACATGTCTCAGCTACCCCACGTCTGAACCAGCTCCCTACCAAAGTGCCTCAGAAGGCGATAGAAGATGACCCAAGTGTTTGGGCCCCCGGTCACTTACATGGGAGACTGTAAAGAAGTTCTGACGCCCTGGCTTTGGCCTAGCCCAGAAGATGGGCAATGTTTCCTTCTATATCTCGCTCTTTCTCTGTAACTATTTCTTTCTTTTTTTAATTATATTTTTTTTACAATATTTACATAGTTAATTAGGGTAAAAAGGTTCAAGGGCTATAGGGAAGTGGGTAAGACTATTATCTCCATATTGCTTCCTTCATGTTTCAAGGGGGATATTAAGGGAAAAGGCCCACCCAATTTCCCACCCTTCCCAGGTCCCAGATGTAGAGCATGCTCTGAGGTTCTTGCTCAAGTGGTTTTGATGGTTCACCAGCTATGAATTGCTGCCAATCTTGCCACTCCAAGCACGATGAGGTCTTTGAAGAATCCACTGATTGACATAGTCCATTTTAGAGTCTCCGTTTGCCCCATATTTCGCTGCCAACATATAGCTGAGATGGTTGATTGACCTGTTCTGTCTTCTGTCTTTTCTTGGTTAGGGTTCTGAGTCCAGCATTTTGATTGGGGAGATCTCCAAAGAAACTTTGTCTGAGGTGTTCTTAGACCAGATTCTTGTATGTACTAGCAAGTACAGGGCCCGGCACAGTCCATCGCCCTGATCAGCTGGTGGTTGTGATCGCTGGGTTGGTTCTGTTTTCAGCCCCGACTTCCACTGGAATCAATGGGTGTTGCAGTCCAGCCTGGTTCTGCCCAGCACATACTCGGCCCTCACATAAACCAGTGGGAGCTGCAGCCTAGTTGGAGCGACCCACAATAACCCCCACCAGGCCCGCCTCCTACCCTGGTTTGCCAGTATGTGTAACAGTAGTAACTCTTTCAAATAAATTATAAATCTTTTTTTAAACATTTAATTAAAATATAGATTTCTGTCCCCCTACTCCTCACCACTAGAGTTTTTGATTTGCTAAATCTAAGTTAGTACCTGATAATCTATGCTTCTATGAAGTTCCCACATGATTCTAATAGTGCCGGTTAAGACCTAACTTTGAGAATCTTTTTGCTAGAGAAAAGAAGATTTTCCTTATGTGGACAAAGGGGGAAGTTTCATAGGAGTTGCTTTACTCAGAAGGCTTATTTCTATCCAAAACTAAAATGGTAAGATAAATAATCTTTTTTTTTTTTTTAAGATTTTTATTGTTATTGGAAAGCCGGATATACAGAGAGAAGGAGAGACAGAGAGGAAGATCTCCCATCTGATGTTTCACTCCCCAAGTGAGCTGCAACGGGCCGATGCGCGCCAATCCAAAGCCGGGAACCCCTCCGGGTCTTCCACGCCGGTGCTGGGTCCCAAAGCCTTGGGCCGTCCTCGACTGCTTTCCCAGGCCAGGAGCAGGGAGCTGGATGGGAAGTGGAGCTGCCGGGATTAGAACCAGCGCCCATATGGGATCCTGGTGTGTTGAAGGCGAGGACTTTAGCCGCTAGGCCACGCCGCCGGGCCCATAAGATAAATAATGTTTTTTGTTCTTTCTAGAATGCTACGTTCAAAAGTGACAGAAAGATTAGTTAAAAGGAGACTAGAAAGAGTTCAGTCTTAAGTCTAACTCTGTTTTTGCAGCAAGACTACCATGGAGAACAGTGTGTGTCAGAGTGGTCAGCAAGATCAGGATGGGGTAACCAAGGACGCCATTGGCTTTGTGCTCATGGTACTGGGTGTGCTCCTTAATACAAGGTGCTTGCATCTTACTTAGAACCAGGAAAGCCCAAGACCAAAAACAGCTTTCTGGATCCCTTGGAAGAACTAATAGAACAAGCATTTCTTCGTAGAGGACTTAGAATTCTGTATCAAGCTTTTCAGGCAAGGTTTGCATGTTAAGTCTGGAGGAAAAGCAGCCTGGACAAAGCTTTTAATGCAGACATATAGGAACAATCCAGCAAGGGGAGCAGAAAGAATTGCCACTTTAGACCAGTACAGAGCATCAGGCATTCTGGTGTTGGCACTTTAACTGATTTCCTATGGCATGCCCTCTCTGTGAGCATCCTTATCTACCACTTGTTGTGCAGGAACTGCTCTGCCTCAGGCATGACACCTGATACATTGCATGTGAGTTAACTTGATCCTCACACTAGCCTTCCACTGCAACTATGATTATTCTCATACTACATATATAAGCAACCCACTGTCTAGAGAAATTAGTTGCTGAATATCCTCTACCTGGTAAACAGGTCTCCAATCTGAGTCTTTCTTCGGATGAAATTCAATTTCAGAACTTATTTTAAATCACAGTGGCTTGGGATTCCGTGACAGTCTTTAAGAATGAGAATGGTGCAGCAAAGAGGAGAGGAAAGATGAATCAGTAATAGCAGAAAATTGCAGAAACTACAGCTGAAGTGGTACAGGGAAGTTGATAACCAGAGTGTCCTTACAGAAGCGTCACAGTCTAGACCGAAGGCTGCTGAGGAAGAGGTGGGTAATGCAGGGGACTGGAGCTGTAAGGTCAGAAAGCACAGGGCAGGCACCATAGAAAAATACCACACTTCACCACTACTATCCGTAGGTTTATCCTAAATTAAGATGGAAATTCCTACTTGTAGAATTTAATTGCACCATACAAAGCCATGTTTGGAAAGTGATCTATGGTTTAATAGAAGAAACACACAGTATTTTCCAGTATATATAATTATCAGAGTAATGAGCCACCAAGACATTGCAAAGAAACAAATGTCTTCAAATTTGTTCCTTTCCAATTTAAACATTTGTTTTCCTAGAGCATATGTCCTATAAATAATCTAACACCCAATATAAAATCTGGCAGGAAATATAGTCCATTAAATTCCTCCCATTGTGCTTTCTTTATCTGTCATATGTTTTAATGTGATTTTACTAAGTGTGATAATTGCCCCTTTGCTGCTAATGATTGTATGATACTGTTAACAGTCAGCTTCCAAGGTAATTGTTTTTCTGCTTTCCACCTCCCTCAGTAATCGAACTAAAACTGTGTGCATGACTCTTGAAGTCAAGTAGATTTGGATTTCTAGTACTTCAGTCAATTTCATCTCCTTTCCAGATGCTAAAACAAGGACTGTGCTAATCTTTTACTCCAAATTTCCACTAATTAAGTTAACCTTTGGAAGATAATACCTTTTCCCACACTTTTATATGCTTTAACTGTAATCACAGATGTTCAGTGCCGACCATACTGTTTACCTTATAGTGACTGATAGCTGGAAATAATGTAAAATGATAGTGGTGTTGGTGATGGTTACTGAAAGTCAACAGTAGTAGTAATATCCAATGAAAAACTTTGAAAGTAATAGGCACTTAGTGTCTATTGTTTTGTGTAAAACAAGTTCTTTGATTTTTTAGAGTTCTCTTGTATTAATCAGAGGATAAAATGCTGGTTTCTCGCCCTCCAAAAGGATGCTTCAGGTTATCACACTTTCATGACTCCAGACCCTGTCTCTCCCAGCTGACATTCCTCACTCTGAGTTCAGACTTACAAACCAACTTCTGGGGTATGGTTCTACTTTTCATGTGGAGTTATCCAGCAGGGAGAGAATGAACTAATCACTCAGTGTGAGTATCTCAGGTAGAGGGGAGGAAGATTGGGAATAGAGAGAGAGAGAGAAAGTTCTTTGCACCAGCTCATCAGGATATATCCATGTTGGTACTTACTTCTTCATATAGTGAGATTGCTTTAGGCATTGTGAATGAAACACATAATATATACTACTGTTACTAATGTGCTCATTTATTGAAAATTCACTTCCTACACAGAAGAAAAAGAAGGGAAGAAAGAGAAAATAGGACCTGGCATAGTAGTCTAGTGGCTGATGTCCTTGCCTTGAATGCTCCAGAATCCCATATGGGGACCAGTCAGTGTCTCGGCTGTTACGCTTACCTTCCAGCTCCCTGCTTGTGACTGGGGAAAACAATGGAGGATGGTCCAAACCCTGAAGCAGCCCTGTATCTACTGGGAGACGCAAAGGTGGAAGCTCCTGGCTCCTTGCTCCTGGCTTTGCATGGCTCAGCCCTGGCCGTTGCAGTTACCTGGGGAGTGAACCAGCTGATGGAAGATCTTTCTGTCTCTCCTCTCTGTAAATTTGACTTTCCAACAACAGACGGAAAATAAAAGCGTCATATGCAAATTTTACTTAGAGTTCTAGTTTCTTTTTTTTTTTTAATCTTAGTGTGTGTGTGACATTTATTTTTCATGATGCAGTTCCAAAATCTCAGGGATTTCTTCTCCCATCTTCTCCATTCCCCTGCTATCTACTGTTTTCTCCTGTTTTATTATAATAGTACAGATCTTTAAAAACAGTGATAAGTCCATTATCATGCTATTTAAGTGTATCATGACATTGTAGGTATAGACAATGGCAAAAAGTCTAGCATCCTGTTTAAATATATTCAAGATGTATTTAACAATTTCACTGGGAGTCCATCTTTTGTTTGGGAGTAGAGATGCACACTGCAGTGTATCTTCACTTCTCGGTATGAAGCACATGAAGACAAGGTTGGCATTTTTGAGCCAGTTCATTAAAGTCTGCCCATTTTATGCTGAGTTTTTCTTCTGATGATATTATTTTTTAGGTATTATGAATAGAGAAAAAGATATGAACTACTATTAACACAAGTTTTCATTTACTAGGCATAGAGCAAAGTACCATACACACGTATATTCCCCAAAGCCATAGGGTAGGTGTTGTCATGATCATTCTCACTTACAGTAATGTATAATGATGGAGTACTGGGGTCTATCATACACAGACATGGGGGCATAATGGAGCATGCATCCCTGCATCCAGACAAAAGATGGATTCCCAATGAAACTGTTGGACATGTGTAGACAATGGGACACTGGACTGTCTGACATTGTACCAACAATGTTGGGGTACATTTAAATAAGAGACTGATGGAATCATGATTCCTTATGAAGGACTACATTATTGTAACAAAATGGGAAAAATTTGATGGGGGTGGGAGTTTGGGGGAAATCCCAGCCTATACAAAACTGTACCACGTAATTCAAAATTCAAAATAAAAAATATATTAAAAATATCTTCAAGTCAGGCTATTTCTTCATCACGAGAAAGCTCAAAAACAGTAGATAATGTCTGTTACTTTTGGATTTTTAAACTACAGACATAGGCAAAAAGATGTCTGAAATTCTAACAACTTTAAGAAGGCTCTCACATACAAAGAAAAAGGTTTCAGTCACACTGAAAGTCATAGTGGACTTTGATCTTGAAAATTACCCTTGGAAGCTAGAGAGAACTTATTTTGGAAGGAATGTCTACAATTAGGAAAAAAGAAATCTTTTGAATAAACTTGATATTTTACCTTGAAAACAGAATAAAGAAGGGAATCATTCTTAGAGTTCTTCACTAAAAAATGAAAGTAGTTTCTTTAATAGGAATTTAGAAAATGCTAATTTAAATAAATAAATACGGTCAGGCTAAAGTGACTTCTGAAACAAGGACAATAATTCAAGCAAAAATAGAGACAGGATCAGGGAAGAGGAGGAGGCAAAAGAACTGGAAGAAAAAGAGAAAGAAAAAGAAGGAAAGGAGGCCGGAGATGAGGTAGAAATAGGAGAAAGGAAGCAAAAGCAGGAAAAAGAGATGAAGAGGAGCTGCAGGCCAGGCATGCGCTCTAAGGAAGAAAAGAGCAGAGGAAAAAGGGTGACAAGAATGGAACAGACTTCAACAAAAAATTTGTCCCTTTACTTCTTCCATTCTCTCCACGAATTCTGAATGTGTGTTGTATAAATATTTACTATGGTACTTAATGGAGCATGCCTCACTTTTGATGTGGTCAGGATATAAGCTGTGTGAGATCAGAGACTTTTTTCCCACATAATACTGGGTCCTCTGTAACATCTGGGCCATCATCAGCCACACGAACAACAGTGACTGTTATCTGTCAAATGAATAAAGATGCAGTCTATAACTTTACATCAAGGAAAGCTAGTCAATTAGATAATCTGTTTCTTAAAAATATTTATTTAGCCTCAGCTGTAGGCAACTGCCTAGCTTGTATTGTACCTAGGCTATACCTTTACAATAAGGAAAGCTAGTAAATTAGATGATTAATCTATTTCTTAAAAATATTCATTTAGCCCCAGCTGTAGGCAACTTCCTAGGTTGCATTATATCTGAGAGAAAAGCAGCTTATTACTGGTAGGCATTCTGGGACTGGTTAATGCCAAATTTGTGTTAGCTATACCAGTGTGACAGCATACTCCTCCTCTTCTATTCTTCTTTTCTTTTCTTTTTCTTTTTTTCTTTGCTTTCTTTCTCTCTCTCTCTTTTTTTCCTTACGATATGTAGGGAACAGATGACACACCAGCAGACAGCGTCTACAGACCCATGAAATAGCATGTGCAGGTTCCAGGCAGGCAGGCAGGCAGGCAGGGCCTCAGGCTGGCACACACACTACCAGAAGGCCAGGTTTTGGGATCTGCACACTCATGGACATGGGGGAGTATGGATTGACAAAGGAAGCTGATCAGGAGTTGCATGAGAGGGAGGACTGCTGAGAGAGAACATGACAGGCAAGGAATGATTTCTGGGGGACTTTCACCAACCAAGCTACTGCACTTGCAGGTAGCTGAGAGGGCTGAGCCTGGGTGGTTTAGAAGAGGGAAATCTGAGGACCTGTTGAGGCAAAATCAATACACCTGCCCACATGGGAGACCTGAATTGGGATTGTTGGTATTAACCACTGCCTACTGGTGCACATGAAAGCCACGGCTGGGGGGCCTGTCTGGTAAGGCTTGACCACAGTACTTGCCAATGAGTGTCAGGGCAGGGGGTAGACCATTATAGGCTGGGCCATGACACTAACCAGCATTTGTGAGAACTGGGTCTGGGAGCAGATTCTGTAGGGGATCATGGGCTAAATCCTGTAGAACTGGCATACCAGCCAATTTGCTTGAGAACTGGGTGTGATGGTAGGCATGGAATTCACCAACACTCATAGGTATTGGGATTGGGAACAGGCTGGGCTGGTCCAGGCTGCAGCATCTGATGGCAAAGGCCAAACTGGGTGATGGATTATGCCAGGCTGGGTCGAAGCAACCACCAGCATGTGCAAGATCTATGGCTGGGAATGAGCCTGGTTGGAAGTAAGGGGATACCTCTGCTGGGCTATGGTTCCCACTGGTGAGTATAAGAGCTGGAATAGTGTGGTGAACTGGGATGGACATGGCTGCAGAAAACCTCGGCATGAGTGTTTACTGGGTCTGGAGTGTGCCACACTGGGCTAGGCTTCAGTACTTGCTGTTGTTTGTAAGAGCCAGGGTGGGTGTAGGACAGGCTGGGCTAGGTCTCTGCACTTGCTGAACCATGCAAAAGCTGGGTCTGGGAGTAGACCAGGCAGGGCTGGGATGTAGAAACCAACAATAAGAGTTGAAATGGGTGTAGACTAATGCATAAACTGGGTGAGGGAGGACTGGTTTTACTTCTCCCCAATCAGTTTCCAGGCAACCCACACTACCAACCTAGCTAGCTTACCTCTCTGCCAGGATGCCAGTTGTTGTCAAGAGTCCTGATAATGCCATTGTGACAGTTCCACACTCCAATCACAGAATGAAGGCATTGAGACTTGCATTTGCACCCCAAGGGAAATACCATTTAATGAAGTGAACTCTAAAACCCTGAACCCACTGCAAAGGACACTTAAAATTTTCCCAAATGGAATCTATTCAAACAGATCCTAGTTTAGCCTGAGTTAAGACCATCAACTGGTTGGGTCTTAGGAAAAAGGGTTAATGGTTTGTTCCCTCTAAGTGTTCTCTACATCAAATAGATTTCAAAATTGTAGGGAAAAAAATAGCTTGCAAAGTCTTTCTTAGATCTAGGCCAATTGTTTCTTGCAAAAAAAAAATATGATGACTTACTTTCCTTAGCAGTAATGGTTATACCTCAAGCTAAATTTTAACATAAGCCTTTAGGCTGCTGGCAGAGGAAATATATATGACAGTACACTGAAGGTGCTTAGATGTCAGATTTATCTAATATTTTCAAAGCAATAGCATCTATAAAAGGAAAAAGCAAAATATCCAAGGACCATATTTGGGGCAATGGTTAAAGAGTGTTCATTTGTGTGCAGAAGGGGAGAAACCTGGCATGATGATTTAGGAAGCAAAAATAGTATGAAAGTGTAGATGTTTGAATTTCAATAACATAAAAATTTCAAGCTATTCCTGGTACAATATCTGAGGTCTTCATTTTCAATCCTATTTCAAGAGCCCAGGCTTAACAGTATTGAATTTTGGTTCCTGAGAAGACATTCCTCAAATTCCATCCCTGAATCAGGAATGAACAGATCCCACACAGGTCTTTTAGTGCTGAATATTGTGAAGAAGTGTCTGAGAATGGCTTCATGGGACACAGTGAACAGTGACCTAAGAAAGACTATGTCACTTTGTAAGTGCTATTTCAAGAATTTTATTGCCCATACAAACCATTTAAAGTGAAGAAAAGAAATCCAATTGAAAAACTAGCTTTTGTTTCTTGCAAGTTTTCTGGTCCAGGAAAGAAATCCAAACAAAAGGTTTCTTCTTTTCTTGCAGAACATACAGAGATTATTTGAATTAGGGGAGAGAGAGAGACAGACACAGAGAGAGACTGAGAGGCAGAGTTGAAGGGAAGTTTAAGAAGAAAGCTGACAAGTGGCAGGAAGTGCTTGCTCATGTTTTTGAGGAAGGGCAACAGCTTTCCTCATGCTCAAGGAGCCTGAGAATGCATGGCTATGTCCAAGGCTGAAGACGACCCTCTCAGCAACCTGGAAGGCTATGGTGACACATCTTAACCAGCAAATTGCTACTGACTCAAAGCATCTGCCCTTGGTAGCACATTCTCAAAGCTAGACTTTCTGGAAATACATTTTTTTAAAACATTAGAAAAGCTCAAAACAACATCAGAAGTTTTCCAACAACAGAAGAATAATTTTTGTAACAATGACCCATATTATCTAGGCAGACATTCCTAGTTGCCACATTAGTCTCTGGGTGAACCATCAGCCCTTTGACTACATGAGTAAAACAGCTGGACCTCATTCTTAGGCATTTTGAGACACCAAGTACTCTTTTCACATGTTTGATGAACAAATCTAGATTGGGCCCCAATGATCAACACGTTGAGCCTCTTGCTTACAACCCCTCTGGTGTGTAGTCTCCTTTGCACCTAGTCCCACGAGCCGGTCCATCCCACATTTGCCCAACCAACATGGGGACAATGTGTGTGCTCTCTTGTAGCAAAAGTAAATCTTACATCTTCTTTTTAATAATTCTTCTCTCACATCATTTTATTATTATCATATATTATACATTTATAGATACAATAAATCCAAAGTATATCCTTAATTATTTTGGTTTTGGAGAGTCAGTTACCTTTTAAGACTGATCAAAAATACTAAAAATACTTAACCTCCATTTTATCCATTTCCAGGGATCTTTATTTCTGGAGGTAGTATCATCTATCAAAATTGTCTTGGAATTCAGAGTTGCCACTATTGGAAAATCACTCAGCTTTTGCTTGTCTGAAACTTTATTTATTTCACCTTATTTTGAATGATATCATGGCTGGAAGTAAAAATCTGGGTTTACTCTTGTTTTTATCTTTTCATTATTTTTAAATTATTTGCAGTCTTCTGGATCATATAGTATCAGACTATAAATCAGTTGTAATTCTGATCTTTTTCTTGTGTCCTATTTTCTTCTGCATTGTTTATAGGAGTTTACATGTAATGTATCAGATGCATTGATGCTTCCTTTTTCTCTGCTCCCACTTGTTACCCACTGCTTGAGAAATGCTGAGCTTCAAGGTATATGGACTGATATTTTTCTTTATTTTTTGAAAATTCCTTGCCATTGCTTTTTCAGAAATATTTTTCTTACCTGTTCTATTTCTTATCCTTTGGGATTTCTTTTTTTAAATTTTTTTTGTATTTTATTATTATTATTTTATGATACAGTCCCATAGGCTCTGAGATTTCCCTTACCTACTCTGCAAATCCCCTGCCCCCCCACTGATTTCCCCCATATCACGATGATAGTATAGTTTCTCACAAACAGCCATAAGCCCATCATTGTGGGTTTGGACAATGGCAAAGCCCAGCATCCTATTGTCAAGATATAGTAAACAGTTTCATTAGAAGTTCGTCTTTGATCTGGAAGTAGAGATGCATACTACATTGTATCATCACATCTAGATATGATAGTCTCCAGTTATTATACATTCCCTTAAATGAAAAGTCACAAAACAAAATCAACAACAAGAACAAAAATAGAAATTTAAAAAGCTATGAAGTTAAATAACATTCTACCAAGTGACTAATGTGTCCCTGAAGAAATGAAAAAGAAAATCAAGAATCTTCTTGAAGAAAATGATGCTACTGTGTGACCTATGAGCCAGTGAAGAATTTAACAAGGAAAAAAAACTGTTTTGAAGAAATAAAAATAAAACAAAAACATCAAAATTCATGAGATAGAGTTTCCACTGATCTTTGTTGATGAGATGTGTCTCCTGTAGGCAACAGATGGGTTTTGTTTCTTGACCCAGTCCACAGATTTGTGACATTTCACTGATGAGTTTAAGCCATTTACATTCAGAGTTAATATGAATAGGTAGTAATTTGTTCCTGTCATTTTAGCAATGGGTTGTTCACTGTTTATTTAGCCTTCTGTTGTTAATTTGCTGGGATGTTCTTCACATTTGCCTTTGGTTTTGGTGGGTGCTATTACTTTTCTCTGTTACTAGGACCTCTTTAAGTATCTTTTGTAGGGCAGATCTGGAACAGGCATATTCTTTGAGTTTTTCTTTACCGTGGAAGAATTTTATTTCCTTTTCAAAGACAAATGTATAAAACTACTTCTCAGTGAATCAAAGTGCTTTGGAATTCTGGTAGGTAACTACTGAACATGTTTCCAAAATCTATTTGTAAAACAGATCAGGGATTATTTTCTTTCAAGGTACTTCTTCTTTTTTATTTTATTTTCAAACATTTATTTACTTATTTATTTGAAAGGCAGAGTTATAGAGAGGGAGAGACAGAGAGTAGAAATCTTTTATCTGCTGGTTCCCTGCCCAAACAACTGCTTCAACTAGGGCTTGTCCAGGCCGAAATCAGGAACCTGGAATCCCATCTGGTTCTCCCATGTGGAGAGCAAGAGCTAAGAGAGGACATCTGCTGCTGTTTCCCCAGGCACATTAGCAGGCAGCAGGATTGGAAGTGGAGTAGCTGGGACACCAAAGGCACCTAAATGGGTACTAGCATAATCTGTTGTGCCATATCACTAGCCCCAGACTTGAAGTTTTAACAATTAGAGATTCTAAGTAGATGCTGTTGCTGTTTTTATATTGTGGGTCTACACTTACACATCATATCTATCCACACTCATCAAGACTTGAATCCAATTTGCCAGGATAATGCTGAACGATTTATTCTTCTTGGTTATAACCTATCTATCAATCTGCTCAAATTTTTCAGTCTTGCAAGAAGTTTTTGTGTTAGTTCCCTGTTAAAGCTTTTAAAATAATTTTACATTCATATTGTTTTCCTTTGTGTTCCTAAGCAGCTTGGACACCACAGTCTGTTGGAAACAGCTACCCTTTTGTGCATTAGGGTGGAGGAGATAGAGGATAATAGGAGGGGTTGTTAATACATTTGATTGATTTAGCTTTCCCATGCTCATCTAGAAGAAGTTTATATGCCACTAAATGGAAGCCCAGATAAACTGTCAACTCAGTGGCACAATCTCAGAGTGATGGCACATTATGCTGGAAAGTACGCATCTGCCAAGTGCACAATGGGGGTCACAGTACTGACCTTTTCTTATGCAGTCCCACTGGCATCTAGAGCCTGGCACGGGAGGCAGGCCTTCCAGCTGGTATTTCTGGTACCTTGGGCCACCAGAGATAACAAATGCGCTTGACATTTATGCTTTGCTTTAAATGCACAACTGTAGCAAATAATAGAAATTGGATTCATGAGTGACCAGCTCACAGAGATACAGACTGTCTCAATGGAGATCCCTCTGGAGTAGCAAAGCTTCCAAAACAGAGTAAACACATTCAGAAGCCAAGACTGGTTTATGGATTATGTGTGCTAAACTTTGAAATCCTCAGCAGGAGAAACTCAGCCAGGGATCTGAGGCTGAGTTGGAGCATGCCCATGCATGTCAGAGGAAGGGGCTTTGTATCTCTAATGGATACCACCAGCTACATGCAAAGCTTGTACTGGCGGTTTGTAACAAACTCAAGACTTCCATTGCTACCTGTGGAGCAAAGCACTGCTTTATTTGATTGGCTATTGAATAAGCATGGCAGAATTGTGAGAATGATTGTTTTATCATTATGAAGGCAGTTAGGCCTTTCTTCCCTCCTAAAAAAAAATGGAAGACAAATGTTCCATTATATGCTTTTCATTTTTTTTAAATTTCTTTTTTTGTTTGAAAGATTTACAAAGAGAAGACACACACACACACACACACACACACACACACACACACAGCTTCCCCATTCACTGGTTCATCCCCACCCCCAGCACCCAAAATGGCCATAATGGCTAGAACAGAGCCAATCAAAAGCCAGGATCCAGGAGCCAGGCCTCCTAGTGGATGCAGGGACCCAAGGACTTGGGACACCTTCTGCCACTAGTAGGTAGCTGGAATGTAATTGGAACAACCAGGACTCAAATTGAAGCTCACATGGAATGCCAGCACCATAGTCAAAGACTTAACCTATTATGCATTGGTACCAGCCCCTATATTTTTCTGTTACTGTATTATTTCATTCAATCCTGCTTCCTGTTGATATCCACCCCAACAGAGAGCAAATGATGACTCAAGCATTTGAATCCTTGCCAACAACATGCACCATCAGGACTGAGTTCCAGGATCCCATCTTTACCCAGTTGTTGGGGTAAATTGGGAAATGAAACAGTGTATGTTAACATTGCTCTCTGTCTCTGTTTCTGTGCTCGCTCTCTCTTGTCTTTGAAAGAGAATGATATCTTAACCATCTTCTGTGATCACCTCATTGTCAATTCAGATCAGTGGATATGCAACAAGGTGGAATATTCCACATGGGGGGAGGGCGGGGGGAGGGGAGGGGCGACTCCCAGTTCCAACGAAACTGTATCACATAATACAATGTAATCAATGAATAAAAAAAAAATGCTGAATTAAAAAAGAAAGAAAGAAAGAGAATGATAAAAATAACTGGTCATTCCACCACCAGTTCTTCTATATTTTTAAAATGTTTTATTTGTTTTTATTGGAAAGTCAGATTTACAGAGAGAAGGAGAGACAAAGATTGTCCATCCACTGGTTCACTCTCCAAGTGACTGCAATAGCCAGAGCTGAGCCAATCCAAAGCCAGGAGCCTGTAACTTTTTCTGGGTCTCCCACACAGGTGCAGGATCCCAGGGCTTTGGACCATCCTCCACTGCTTGCCCAAGCCACAAGCAGGGAGCTGGATGGCAAGTGGAGCAACCAGAACATGAACCGGAGCCCATGTGAGATACCAGCACATGCAAGGCGAGGACTTTAGCCTCTGCTACAGTGCCAGGCCCTCCATAAATATTTTCATTAATATCTTTTACCTTTATTTTCAGGATATGAGTATTTAAAACATAAAATATGAAGCATAAACACACATTTTTATATTTTGAACTTTTTTAAGTTTAGGAAGTATAATTTTTCTTTCTCTTTTTTTTCTTTTATTATTATTATTTATTATTTTTAATTCATTAATTACATTGTATTATGTGACACAGTTTCATAGGTACTTGGGTTCTCCCCACCCCTCCCCAAACTCTCCCACCATGGTGGATTCCTCCACCTTGTTGCATAACCACAGCTCAAGTTCAGTTGAGATTCCCCCATTGCAAGCGTATACCAAACATAGAGTCCAGCATCTTATTGTCCTGTCAAGTTCAACGGCTTCTTAGGTATACCCTTTCTGGTCTGAAGACAGAGCCAGCAGAGTATCATCCCAGTCAATTGAAAGCTCTAACATACCATCAGCAAAAATTTACATCATTATGGGATTAATTGACATAGTAATGAGTAACCAATATGTTAAAAGTAACGGCACTAAACAACAATAAAACTACTATACCAATGCATGAGGGGGGAATCGGGTGCGATCCTGACAACCTCTTAACAGGAGGTCATGTGCGTGGAGCAGGGGAGCACTCCAGAGTGGAGCAGGTGGTAAGGAGGAAGCTTGGATCCCAACCATGAAGACTCCCAGACCTTCACCACAAACTATTAATACGAGCAACAAGGACTATATCCCAACTGCCAAGGAGGCCACAGGGAATTGGATGCCCTCGGAGGCCGAGTACTCTGAGGTCACCCACCCCCAACCGGAGCTTCCACAGGGGATGGAAGAAGTCCAAACACTACCGTGCAGAAACCAACGTCATCGGAAAGACAACCAGAAGCCCTGAGTGGTCTGCAGAAACAGAAGAACAATAAACGTCCTTCGGGACCAGGGAGGAGAGCTTTCTCTGGTCCGAGCCTGGCTCCACCTCTGGAACCCCCTCCCTTGCAATGACCATCGGGATCGCTTCGAAAACCCCTCACAGCAAACAAACAATCATACAAACTAAAAAAAAAAAAAAAACAAACCTAAAATAAATAAACAACAGAAAGTAGAACTTGAAATCTGACAGGAAAGAGCTGGCATGGATTGGCTCATGCCTCGCTGGGTGGGTCACAAAGATTAGTTACTCCTCACCATGGTGTTGAGGATTTTCCTGCACACCCCCCCCCAAAAAAAAAAAATGTTCTGCACCTAAAATGTTGACATATATCTTGTTAGAGTTACAAGCCAGTCTGGATTATCCTAAAATCTGCCAAGATCAGCAAAATTTTACTTCAACACAACAACTGGCTAAATACTAAGATGAAATGGACACGAAACAGCTGAATGGTGCCTTATGGCCATTTTAAGGTATAGAGCAGCCGGTCCTGTATATGAACTAAAATTGAAATGTCAATGAGCTAATCATAGGTGGTGGCTAGGACTTGTTTTCCTTTTTTTTTTTTTTTTTTTTCTTTTTAATACACTGGTTACTCAAAACCATGTCAACTCCATAACATTGCAAATTGCTGTTGATGTTATATTGGGACTCTTAATTGACTGTGATGATATTCTGCCAGCTCAAACTTCAGACCAGAAAAGGTCTCCCCAAGAAACTATTCAACCCATCTGGACAATAAGTAGCTGGACTCTATGCTTGGTATATGTTTGCAATGAAAGAATCTTGATTGAATTTGAACTGTAATACTGCATCAAGGTGGAGGAATCCACTGGGGGGAGGGGAGGGGGAGGGAGGGGGGGATTCCCAGAGCCTATGAAACTGTCACATAATGCAAAATAATTAACAATAAAAAAAAAGTAAATGCGAGTTCCTAGCCACTTTCTGTGACCACCTCACTTACATTTCAATTTTAGTTTATACATAACATATAACATTCATAACACAACATGTTATACATAACATCATATCATCTTAAATTAAGGCAAACATGTGGTATGGTTCATCTACTCCATGGAATACTACTCAGCTATTAAAAAAAAACAAAATGCAGTTCTTTGTGGCCAAATGGGCCAAACTGGAAACCATAATGCTAAGGGAAATGAGCCAATCCCAAAAGGTTAAATACCACATGTTTGCCTTAATTCTTTCTCTTTTTTAAATATTGAATTTCTTGGTACAATTCCATAGGGTCTGGGATTTCTGCACCCCCAACTGATTTTTCCACATATTATTACAATAGTATAGTCCTTCATAAGCAGTCATATGTGCATCAGTCGGTTATTGAAGTATGTCCTGACATTGCTGGTACAGATAATGTCAGACAGTCCAGCATCCAATTTTCTAGATATGTCCAGTACTTTCATTGGGATTCCATCATTGATTTGGAAGTAGGGTTACACATTGCATTGTATCGTCACATCTGAATATGACAGTCTCTATTACACCATCACTATGCATTCCTTCAAATAAGAAGCCATGAAATAAAGTCAACATGTATGAAGGTAAAACAAAAAATTTACAGCACCATGGAGTCGAAAAATGTGCCATTGAATAATCAACACATGGATGATAAAAACGAAAAAAGAAAACACAAAAGCCTTTTGGATAAAATGGTGCCAGTGTGAAATCCATGAGCCAGCAATGAATTTTTTAATTTGCAATTTTTATTATTTTTTGATACAACTTAGTTGGCAGTGGGCTCTCCCCTCCCCAAATTCCATCCCCTCCCCTCTATTCTCTCTAGAACCATAATATGTGTCCATCATGAATTTTCCCAAGTCCATCATGCTTCCACATGGCTTCTCCCAGCCATGTAGAATAACTTTTCATTGTAGGTTAATTCTTGTATCCTGGGGTCCTAAATAGGTACAGTGAGGATTAGGCCTTCGTTGTTTATGGGCCGTACCAGTAACAGTTATATGTGGACACTGACAATCACAGGTGGTTATAAACAATTCACCTCTTATGGATGGTTAACTAACGAATTGCATCGCATGTTCTCGTTACATTAGGTACAAGTAAGTATGAAGTAACATTGATTAACACAGAGTAAGATTCACATATAATATCTCTAGATTTGACATCATATTATATTATATTAGCGCATACATATGATACCTAACCTCTTGGGACTGGCTCATTTCCCTTAGCATTATGGTCTCTAGTTTGGCCCAATTCGGCACAAAGTAATGCATTTCATTTTTTTTAAATTACCGAGTAGTATTCCATAGTGCAGATGAACCACAGTTTCTTTATCTAGTCCTCTGTTGGTGGGCATTCAGGTTGCTTCCCAGTTCTTGCAATTGATGATTGTGCTGCAATAAACATTGGGGTACATGTTGCTTTGTTGTATAACAAGTCTTTTGGACATGTTCCTAGAAGTGGTATCGGCCAGCAATGAACTTGACAAGAGAAAAGAAACTATTTGGAAGAAATAAAAGTGAAAACAAAAACATCAAAACCCATGGGTGGCAGCAAAACGGTATGGAAAAAGATATTAGTCTTTACAATTTGTATGAAGGCTGCTTTTTGTCAGAGAAACCATATGGTGTTTGTCCTTTTGAGATTGACTACTTCACTGAGCATAATGGTCTCTAGTTGGAATCATTTAGTTGTAAATGGTATTATTTCATTCTTTTAATGACTGAGTAATATTCCATGGAGCAGATATACCACAGTTTCTTTAACCACTCCTCTTTGGCTGGGCATCTGGATTGTTTCTTTGGTATGTAGACTGTGCTGCTGTAAATATAGGATTACAGATTCTTTTCTGATAATGCAGTTTCCATTTCCTTTGGGTGTGTTCATAGGGGCAGGATAGCTGGGTCATATGGCAGCCTTATTTGCAATTCTCTAAACACTTTCCATATTGATTTCCATAGTGGTTGTACTAGCCTGCACTCCCACCAGCAGTGAAGGAGGGTACCTTTTCCCCCACATCTATGCCAGCAGGTGTTGTTAATAGAGTTCTGAATGTAGGCAGGCCAACCTCATTGGAGCTAGGCAGAACCTCAATGTGATTTCATTTGTAACTTCCTAAAGGCTAGTGAGCCTGAACCTCTTTTAATATATCTATTAGACATTTGGTTCTTTTGAAAAATGTCTGTTCATTTCCTTTTCCCATTTCTTCACAGGGTTGTTATTTATTTATTTATTTATTTATTTATTTATTTATTTATTTATTTATTTTTACTGCCTCTGGGTTTCTAAAGCTCTTTGTAAATCCTGGATATTTGTTCCCATCACTTTAGTAGTGTGCAAAGATTTTCTCCCATTCTGTTGCTTGCTTCTTCACTTTGTTAATTCTTTCCTTTGCTGTACAGAAGCTTTTTTTAAAATTTGAGGTAGTCCCACTTGTTTATTTTGGCTTTGACTGCCTGTGCTTTTGGTGTCTTTTCCAAGAAGTCTTTTCCCATTCCTATATGTTGGAGATTGCTTTCTATGCTTTACTTTAATAGTTTGATTGTCTCTGGGTGTAGATTTAGATCCTTGATCCATTTAGAGGTGGTTTTTATATAATGTGACAGGTGGGGATCTCATTTCTTACTTCTGCAGGCTGCTATCCAATTGTCTCAGCAGCATTTGTTGAAAAGATCAGGCTTTTTCCCTGGATTGTTTTCAGTTTTCTTGTCAAATATTAGTTGGCTATGCCTGCCTAGGCTCCCTTCTGGTGTTTCTATTCGATTCCATTGATCTTATTCTCTATTTCTGTACCAGTACCAAACTGTTTTGATGACCACTGTTCTGCAGTATATCTTGAGGTCTGGAATTGTGATTCCTCCAGCTTGATCTTTATTCTTCAGGATAGCTTTTGCTATGTGTGATCGCTTGTCTTTCCAGATGAACTTTTGTATTTTCTTTTCTATTTCTGAGAAGAATGATATTGGGATTTTGATTGGGATTGTGTTGAATCTGTATATTACTTTTGGTAATATGGACATTTTGATTATGTTGATCCTGCCAATCTAGGAACATGGTAAATTTCTCCATTTTTCAATGTCTTCTAATTTCTTTTTTTAATGTTTTATAGTTTTCATCATAGAGGTCTTCCACATATTTAGTTAGCTTAGTTCCTAGATATTTAAGATTCCTCTCACTATTTTAAAGGGAACTGTATTTACAATTTCTTTCTCAGCCATGGTATTATTTGCACACTAGTGCAATTGATTTGTGTTGGTTAATTTTGCGTCCTACTACACTGCCAAAGTCTCTCATGAGTTACAATAGTCTTGTGGCTGAGTCTTTTGGTTCTTCTATGTAGAGAATCATGTCATCTGCAAATGGAAATAGTTTCAATTCCTTCTTTCCAATTTGAATTCCCTTAATTTCTTTTTCCTACCTAATAGCTCTGGAAGGACTTCCAATACTATCTTGAAGAGTAATGGTGAAAGTGTACATCCCTGTCTAGTTCGAGATTTTAGTGGAAAAGCTTCCAATCTTTCCCAATTTAATATGATGTTGGCAACGGGTTTTTCATATATTGCTTTGATTGTATTGTAAAATGTTCCTTCTACGCCTATCTTGCTTAAGGTTTTCAGCATGAAGTTATACCCTGATTTTTTTTTTTTACAGATGAAAACATTGGGATCTTCCACCCATAACATTGTTCTCCCATCACTTCATTCTTAATGGTATATGCTATTTCACTAAATAACTTACTGTATATTACTTTAAAATCCCTCTATCCAAGGAATCTGGTTCATCCAAGCATTTAGTTACTGCAATCTGTGCTACAATGAACATTAAGAAAAGAAAATATCCCATAAAAAAAAACTCTTTCCACTTTGTGGCCCAGGTATTGAAGCTGGAGCTCAAAAGACAGCTGCTGAGAGTTTTGTGTTGTGTTGTTTTGTTTAAGAAGAAATCTTATCTGCTATGGGAAATGGATTAGATTAGACATTTTCAAGCTTTCTGATTTGTTTCAAAATGGAAGTTTTTCTAATTATGGGAACGCATATAAAAACCCAGAGCAGCATTTTGCCGGCATAAATGTGACTTAATGCATTCAAGCTTTTGACACCTATTACAAAGTCAATGAGACTATTTGAAAAATGGTACCCTCTAATATATTTCAAAACTATGGATTGAGCAGATGTGGACACAGTTTCATTTTTAATCCTTCTGAACATCTGACATTCTTTACAAGGATCGAATTTGTATGTGCCAGGTTCTCTATTGAAATGCTCACCGTTTTGTGTGGCAAGACAGCTATTTACAGAATGAATAGAATTCAGAGAGTATTTGTGGAGCTTTGTAAGTCAGATTGGAGCAGTGTGCGGTTGGTAGAACAAGATAAAGCTGGACAAGTTAACTTGGGACTTGATTGAAGAGTTAAGGCTGACACATGAGGCATAGGAGAATGAGTAGAGTCAGGCAGCAGGCATCAAAAGCCTCCCATAACAAGCATCAAGGTCTTGTTCAGAAGCACTGATAGCAGGGAAGGCTGCCAACAAGGATAAAAGTAGCTTGCTAAATGGCAAATTTTGCACAGAGCAGGAGGTCTCAACATAATCTCAAAAAGAGGATAGATGTGAGCGCAAAATTACTGGATACTGAGAGGTCCTGGTTTTGATAGAAAGGAGATACAAAGAGATAACACAGAACATCTCTGACACCAGACATGTGTGGATGGGAGCTTTAGAAGCACCTGTTTCTCCCTGGAAATAACACTGGTCTGGTGAAATCTTAGAGGTTTTCTCGGTGTATAAGCACACAGTCTCCTCTTGGGTGACAGAGTCTTGTCTGATGCTATAACAAGAAACCTGAAAAGGAATAGCTGCTCTTCCACTCTGAGCATGAAAGGAAAGAATCCAGCTCAAGCTATGACGCTATTCCAGGGTGACATGGTCCATCCTGAGGTTCTGTCTGCAAAAACAAAACAGGTATGAACCAACATATATTTTGCAATATGCCAGTGGCTCCCAGTTTATTCACTTCTTAATGCTTACCTATGTAAGCACCTGCAGAAGTCAATCCAATGCAAGGCTGCCCTAATACATATATGCACATAATATTCATGGGTGGTTATATCATTAGGTGTTTATTCTCTGATTCTAAAAGAACTATGCCACTCATTTATGAACCATTTACTAACCTCCACTGTATAATACTGCTTAGAACCCATAGAAATTATTTCTGTGCTTCAGAATCCGACAATGTTGCTGAGAAACACAAAATAAGTACTTTTATGCAAGTCTCCTGTTGTATGTTTTGAAGATTATTTCCATACATGTCATCTCATCTGTCTGACAGTATTTCAGAAAATTCCATCTGAAAGAGATCCAATTATCACTTCACCCAGCAGGTGTACAGAGAGGAGATCCAAGTCCCAAGGAAACCGTGACTTGCTTTGGCCAATTAGTATTAGAACCAAGACCTTCTGACTCAAGAGTCATGTACTTTTTTCACAGATCTCATTTACTGCCCCTGTGCAAATAGATGTGTCAATGGCTTCTTCTTTCTAATAAACATTTTAATTCTCAGTTTGTCTAGTTCAATTCAAAGTTTGCCAAAGAGCTTGGACTACATTTCAAATATTTGAGCTTTCTCTTGATACAGATGACAAAGGTTTTTTTTTTTTTTTCCTTTTGAAAAGCTTTGTATTTTTAAAGGGAGAAGTAAAACATTGTTCTGATTCATTTACAATGAATTCAAACTTCTATTTCTGCAAGTTCTGTGACACCTGGATACCTCTTTTGGGCTTTCAAATAACTTCTTCTCAAAGCAGATATCACTGTTTATTAAAATTAAATAGATTAACAAGCCCAAATCATCACATAGGTCTCAGAATTAGTCTTCACGATATTTTAATGGATTCAAAACTAAAAGAGTTTGCTCATGGTTACCAAAGTTATTTTGCTCTTAAATTTCTTCCATTCCCTATATGCTAGATAAGATAAATCGATTTCATTTTATTCTCCTTAGACTCCTTTAGAATGTGTATATCAGTTATTGAAATAACTTTCGTTGTCTTAAAGGTAAAAAAAGTCACTTGGTTTTTCTCAAAAGTAATAACAAGACTTTAAATGAATACCTCTTTTCACCATTTAGACATGACTGAAGCTGGCATTACACACATTCTTAATTCAATCCATCTGTTCAGTGCCCACTCTTTTAGTTTTAGTGCCTCCATTTAAAGCTGCGTGAACTACCTCATAGTAAAAATTATCACAGAACACGGTACTCTCCATATGACAAACATGGGTATGCTCACCAAAGAGCCATCTTTTCTAACATGCAATGTTTGTCTTGTGTCTAATACCAGACACACCTTTTGAACAAAATTCTATACAAAATATGTCGGAAAAGTTAAGCACTGACCGTGGGGTTTCTATGGTGTGACACTGGAAGTGAATTGTTCATCTAGCAGAAGGTCAACCACGTACACTGCACTTCACTACCAGCCACAAAACAGGCACACTAAGTCCGTGTCTGAAATGGGGTCGGGGCAGTGGAAACAATGTAGTTTCCACCTGGTGACTAATGCTCTGGAGGTGGAACCGTCAGGAGGGGAAGTGCTATGTGGAAGTCCAAGCTTTGCCCTTGTCTTCAGAGCCAGGGTCATCCTGCTGTGCCAGAGTGAGGAGCAGCACAACAGTTGGCAGGAGAGTGTGGAGGGGACTGGCAAGCCCCTCGGACAGCCACCAGGAAGCTGTGCCTGGAATGTGCCCTGGCCTCCCCTGCTGGTCCTTCTCTTCCCAGAACAGCTCTCCAAGCATCACAGAAAGGCCTAGTTGTGCTACTTAAGACTAGAGTTTCCATCCCTGAGAAATTCAGACCCAGAGTTTCCTGTTTCCTCCAGAATTCTCAGTATTTATTTTCAAAGACAAAAATCAGAGGTTTCTCTTACTCCAAAACTTTCTATTTTACATGAGCTGAACATCAAAGATACATGACCTGGTACATTTCGTTTTATGAGCATCCTGCCGTGTTAGCTTCTGAGATCACATGTTTTATGCAGAGTTTTATTTTATTTTTTGAAGCCTTTTCATTTCTAATAAGGATCTGAACGCACTTGCGAGGTGGAGAAAGCATAAATTTATGCAATTCTGCATAATCCACGGCTTGCCTAATTTTAAGCATAACATTTAAGCACAATTATTGCTATTAACAGAGGCAATATAGCAGCAAAGAGACCATAAATCCTCGGAGCTCCCTGTAGCCCCAGAAGGCATGCAGCTCAATGTCTCCTTGCGCGTGCACGGAGGCAGTCTTAGACAGAGGCAAACAGAAGGACTGGGCAGAATTTGCAGTCCATGTCCTTCATTCTTTCGATTTCCCAATTTGGGCTCAGAGAACATGACTAGAGTTCTGCCGGTGAGCTGGCCTTTCCAAGCCTCACTTCCCCCTCTGCAAAATGCGAGAGATTGGCTTACGTGACTTCTTTTTTTTTTTTTAAAGATTTGTTTTATTTTTATTGGAAAGGCGGATATACAGAGAGGAGGAGAGACAGAGAGGAAGATGTTCCATCCGATGGTTCACTCCCCAAGCAGCCGCAACGGCTGGAGCTTTGCTGATCTGAAGCCAGGAGCCAGGAGCATTTCTGGGTCTCCCATATGGGTGCAGGGTCCCATGGCTTTGGGCCATCCTTGACTGCTTTCCCAGGCCACAAGCAGGGAGTTGGATGGGAAGTGGGGCTGCTGGGATTAGAACCGGTGCTCATATGGGATCCTAGCGCGTGCAAGGCAAGGACTTTAGCCATTACGCTATCGTGCCGAGCCTGAGATGACTTCATTTTAAGATTTATTTATTTAAAAAGCAATGTGGGGCCTGGCACGGTGGACTAGTGGCTAAAGTCCTCACATTGAACGTGCCAGGATCCCGTGTGGGCACCATTCCTAACCCAGCAGGCCCACTTCCCCTCCAGCTCCCTGCTTGTGGTCTGGGAATACAGTCGAAGATAGCCTAAGTCCTTGGGATCCTGCACCTGCGTGGGAGACCTGGAGGAGGTTCCTGGCTCCTGGCTTTGGGTCGGCACAGCACCGGCCATTGCAGTCACCTGGGGAGTGAATCATCAGACGGAAGATCTTCCTCTCTGTCTCTCGTCCTCTGTATATTTGACTTTGCAATAAAAATTTTAAAAATCTTTTTTAAAAGGCAATATGAGAGAGATAGGAGGAGACACACACACACACACACACACACACACACACACATACACATCTTCTATCCACTGATTCACTCCTTCAAGTAACCACAATGCCTAGGGCTTAGCTGAGCCAAAGCCAGCATTCTGGAACTCCATCTTGGTTTCCCACATGGGTAGCAAGGGTCCAAGAACGTGGGCCATCTTCTACTGCTTTCCCATGTGTTTATTAGAGATCTGCATCAGACACAGATCAGCTAGGACTCCAATATAAACTGCTGTCATTGCAAATCGTGGCTTAATTTGCTGTCCTACAATGCCACCCACAACCTGATTTCTAAGACTCTTTCAAATACAAAAATTTCATATATTCAGACCATATCTATATATCTTTAATTTACAGGAGGCAGGCTTTCTATTAAGATTTAAAAATATATTTTCAAGGCACACAAAGACAGAGACAGGAAGAGTTCCTATCCACTAATTCCTCCCCTAAATTCCTGCCATGGCCGGTTCAAAGCCAGACACAAGATCCCAACCCAGGTCTTTCACATGGATACAGGGAGCCAATTACCTGGGCCATCATTGCCACCTCCCAAGGTTGCACCAGCAGGAACATGGAGGCAGCTTTTGGTCCCAGCTATTCTAATATAGGATGTGAATATCTTTTCTTTCGCTTGTCTCTTTGAAAGGCACAGTGGCAGAGAGAGAGGCAGAGACAGAGCGTTATTTCTCATCCACTGGTTTACTCGCCAAAAATCCTCCATAGAGAGATGTGGGCCAGGCACAAGGCAGGGGCCAACAACCCATCCAGGTCTCCCACTTGGCTGGCAGGGGCCCAAACACCTGGACCATCCTCCACAGTTCTCCAGGGTGTACCAACAAGAAGCTGGATCAGAAACAGAACACCCAGGACTTGAACTTGCACTCTGATGTAGGTTATTGGTGTCACAAGTAGCAGCCAAATGCTCATCCCTGACAAATTCATTTAGAAAATTAAAGAGCCCGACGCAGTGGCCTAGCTGCTAAAGTCCTCGGCTTGAACACTCCGGGATCCCATATGGGAGCCAGTTCTAATCCTCGCAGCTCCACTTCCCATTCAGCTCTCTGCTTGTGGACTAGGAAAACAGTGGCAGACTGCCCAAAGTCCTTGGGCTCCTGCACCCACGTGGGAGACCTGGAGGAAGTCTCTGGCTCCCAGCTTCGGATCGGCACAGTATTGGCCATTGTGGACACCTGGGGATCTTCCTCTGTCTCTCCTTCTCTCCGTATATCTGACTTGTAAAAAAAAAAAAAAAAAAAAAGAAGAAGAAGAAAGAAAGAAAATTGAAAATATCCTTTGTTTTATTTTTTAATTCTTTTGGAGTGATGGGTGTAACCATTAAGTGGGATTACTTGAGTAAAAGACTGAGCAAGGCCTGGTGCTCAGCATGGTGACCCAGTGGCGTCTTCTCACGCCTTCCGAGGAGATAGGAATTCATTTTTGTTCTGTTATCATAAATTCTCCCCTGCTGCTTCTTGGGAGGCTAGCCTCACCCCTCAGGCACCCACTCTGGTCCCCACTCCTCTCTCCACACTGAAAATGCGAACAGGAAGCATGAAGGGATTGAAGGAAGGCAGCAGAGGCATGGGACAATTGGAGAGGGGAGATTCGGGGAAGGAGTTCCTAGTAAAGTATTGGCAATAAACAAACCTCAAAACAGGGAGCAAGAAAGGAAATATTTAAAGACAGGTTTTAAGTTGCTCACTAGTCAGGATGATTTAAGTGGTCAAATTAATTTCTAGGGATTTCCTGATGACTTCTAATCACTCATGGGATTAAAAAAAAAAGGTAAGGATTCAATTAGCAGTGTCTGAGGACATGAAGGAACATGTCTGGCTACAACTCTGAGGGCTAGCTACACTTAATGAGGCCATGCTCCAGGGCTTTAGGCAGTCCAAACACAGCTAAGAGGCCCATCTTGCCTACCATGTTGCCACTGTGCTTATCTTTCCACTAGTCACCCTTTGGGACTGCCTTTGCTACTCCTGGTGGTTTTCCAGGTGCCTGGTAGCTGTAACTCTCCGTGTGTGTGTGTGTGTGTGTGTGTGTGTGTGTGTGTGTGTGTGTGTGATATCTATCAACTCTGCCAGTGAGTCACTCTCAGCTTTCCAGGAAGCTGAGCCCAGAAGAGCTTTTCTGTCAGTTCACTACGAAATAAGCATGGCCACATCATGTTGCATGCTGCTTCCAGTTAAAGAAGGACTTTAAAAAAGAGGGCAGAATGGGCAACTTCTGGCTTCTAACATAAAGTCCCACTGTGGTAAAGAAAGGACCCTGGAGGCTAGATTCCACCAGAGCCCAACCTTCTGTTGGGATATCACTGAGGGCTTAGTGAATTGGCTAAGTTATACTAGGCTATCCTCAAGACGTGAAGGGACCCGCAGGAAACAAATTTGTGAAGAGTTGGAGAACAGGTTGCTGAAGCACAAGATCCAGCTGCAAGGTTAGTAAAACATCTCCAAGATCCATGAAATTGTTTCTCTGCTCAGAGGGAAAAGGAGAAACAAGGGAACAGTTTAGACTACTATGTTTGCCTTCTCTTACCCTTTCTTCTTCAGGACTCCAGGAACAGTTTTCATCTTAAGGCAATCTGGGCTAATGGACTGTGGACTGCCCTTTAGAGAGTACTGGCAGACCAAGCTTCAGCAAGCTCCCCCTTTGCATTTTCCATTTCCTTATCTGTGAAGTGGGGATAATTATTTGCTTGCCCACCTTACAATGGCCTTTGTGATTAACCAATTAATGTGTGTAAAGTTCACTGAAATCAGAAAACTTTGCAAATGCTAAGAAGTATGAGCATAAACTCACAGCTGCTGGTCCGGCTGGTGGCCTGCTTGGCCAAACGAAAGGAGGGACGTGTTGGATCTGCAGAAAGGGTGTGATGGTATTTGGAGGTTGCTGTGCTATGGATTGTTTACCGTGGGTTTCAAGTCTGATTTTTTTCCCCCAAAGGTGACAAAAGTTCTAATTAAACAGTGTTCTTTCTCATTAAGTGGCTACAGGAAAGATTGCTTACTGTTTTCTCATCCTAAATTTTCTTTGACACTGCCTTCCATTTTACAGTTAGTGAGAATTCTTTAACTACACACATGAATGTAAGGGTAGAGACAGAAATCTTCATTAGAACACCTTTATTTAGTTTGTTATTCCGTGTGCCATACCGGAAGCTGAATAGCAAGCTGATGAGATAGCCTTTCTTCACAGGAGTGCACATGGCAGCTGGGAAGATGAACCCAGGACAGATAATGATGATCTGCAAGCTGCCAGAAGGCTTTCACCAAGGCACAAGGGTCCCCCAAGAGTGGACTTAAAAATAAAACAGTCATGCTACTCCCATCTAAAATACCGTGTGCAGGATAAAGCACCAACCTCCAAATGAATAAACAAGTGTTGTGATCCGGCACCTAACATCTGGCACCAGTGTTACCCCATCACAGTCCCAGTTCTCCAGATCTATTGAGCTCCTCACTTTCTCCGGTCCTTCACGTAGTCAGCACCCACCGTGTCTCCTTCCTGCTCTGCCCTTGGTCTTGCACCTGGATCACTTGATGTTTCAGATTTCAATTGAGATGTCTTACTAAAACCTCCTGGTGGTTCACGTGCTACCTATGCCTCTTCATCAGCCCATATTTACTTATCTAACAGATAATGTTGCACCGCCTTATAGTTATCTGTCCCCGTGTGAGCTCAGGGAAGCAATAGAGAACACCGATAGACCACCGGAATAGCAGGTGCATAGTAAGTACATTTGAGAAAATGAATGAATGAGTGTACACCAGAGAGCTTAAACATAACATGAAACCCTTTCTGTTTCATTTCTCCAGGATCATTCTTTTAAAAAAGATTTATTTATTTTTATTGGAAAAGCATATTTAGAGAGACTAGGTGAGACAGAGGGAAAGATCTTCCATCTGCTGGTTCATTGCCCAAGTGGCTGCAACAGCCCAACAGAGGCAATCCAAAGCCAAAAGCCAGGAGCCACCTCCAGGTCTCCCACACAGGCGTAGGGACCAAGGCTTTCCTAGGCCACAAGCAGGGAGTGGGAAGGGAAGTGGAGCAGCTGGGACACAAACCAGAGCCCATAAAGGATCCCAGTGCATTCAAGGAGAGGACTTAAGCCAGTAGCCTACCACACTGAGCCCCAGGATAATTTCTCATCTTGACTATACTGTGTCTGAAGTTAGGATTCACATCAAGGATTTTTCTTAAAAATGTATATATACATGTATATATATACATGTATATATATATATATGTATATATATATATACACATGTATATATATATACATATACATATATAATTTCTTTATGTGAAAGGCAGGATGACAGAGAGAGGGAGAAAGAGAACTTTCTGATATCCTAGTTTAGTCCTCAGTTATCCATACTCGCCAGGGTTAAGCCTCTTGGTTGAGGCCAAGAGCCTAGTGCTCCGTGTGGGTCTCCCACATGGGTGGCAGGGACCCAAGTACTTTGGTCACCACTTGTTGCCCACCAGGATTAATACCATTAACAGGACAGTACAAAAGAGTAGCTATGGCTGCAATTCAGGCTCTCCGAATAGGGATGCAGACATTCCAAAGAGCAGTTTAACATACTGTGCCACAACATCTAAAAGCAGGGTAACATTTCCTATACTACATTTTCAACTGATATATCCTGTTTATGACATAATGAATTTCTAGTTTTTATATAATAATAGTGTAAAAAAAAGTCAACCTGATGTGAAATAAAAAAAAGTCTTACAATACTTTTAATCATAATTTTAGGTTAAGTTTCTCTGCAATCCATTTAGTTCCTAAAAAGAGCAAAATAGACATTTATTGACACACTCAATCACAATATCCAAAATCAAACATGTTTTTTGCAAAAATTTCAATGTGTATTGTCAATTTTCATTCTCCCTAAAAATCCGTGTGGCATCGATCCAAACTCATTCTGCAAAAATCATATTTTACTGCACATCAGTGTATGTTTCTTGTTGTGTTACAGCTGATCTCTAACAGTCCCAGCAATTAATCAACAGCTCTCGTTGAGTGCCTGTTAGGAAAGTGCTGACCACTGAAATGGGATCTCGGAGCGACTAGAGAGAGAACAATTAATTTAATTTAATTCCTGGCCTTAGGCAGTGTAAAAATCTTGTGGAGACATTAACTTCCATGCACAAAAATTCAAAGTAATTATGTGCCTGGGATGAATCTTCATGCACTGGAACGCATGCCATGTATTTTTCTTCACTTTCTGCTCACTCACCATGTGACCCAAGACTCTGCAGCACTGACACCAACAAGACACTTCAGAAAATGCAGCTTCTCTGGCCTGACCTGGGAATTCCACAATGCAAATACGCATTTTCACAAGAACTTCAATTGATCTGCATGCATGGTTACCTTTCGCAAACTCCTCTCTAGTGGAATCTTTCCCAAAGAAATTCAAAGATAAAAACTGAGTCACTTGGAGCCTTGTCTAAAAGCAGATTCAGCTGAGACTTACCAAATTGTGATTTCTGAATACCAAACAATAGACAGGCAGTTATAGAAAGCCCCCAAGTGAAACTTGGCCTCTCAAAAATCAAGAACATTTGCCACATCACCTAGAAATGAGCTTTAAATAAACATGGCATTACAGCTAATTTTGCAAAAAAATATGAATACATGTAAATGTTGGATCATTCATTTATAACTTTTGATAGAGAAGAAAAGAAAAACCTGAATGTGTTGTATTGATCATAGAAGCATAGAATATTTAAGTTTCCAAGAGGGTTTTGAATTATAATCTAATGCAGTTCAGTTAAATTCAAAAATTATTTATTAAACATTTACTTGGGGTAGAGGATTGCATTGTGGGTAAAATGATTCATTATTTGAATATATGTATATTAACTTTTTAATTATCAGCCAGGAACTGCATTGGGAATGTGATAATATAATATAATATAATATAATATAATATAATATAATATAATATAATATAATATAAATTATATAGATACCTTTCTCAAGAAGAGAGGGCAAAGGAACAGTTTAGACTTCTCCTAGAGTTTTGTTTGCAAATATATCACTTCAAAAAAAGGGAAGAGTGCACAGTTGTTTAAGGTTTATGGGACTCTAGATAACACAGTGAATAACTTGGAAAAGAATGTTTTCATATTTCAAATGTATATAAAATTAATTATAACTGAGTGTATGAACTAAACATGGTTTTCTGTATACATCATTGAAACTAGAATACTTATTAACCATTGCTTCATAATTATATCAAGCAAAATTTGGTGAGTTGTATCACAGTGAAGAATATCCCGAAATTGTACATGGCTTAAAAAATACTTTATAAAACATTCTTGAAGTGTATCATATTTAATAAAGATGTTGTAATAATACTAGTCATTCAGAAATTTAGGTTGACAACGGTTTCTTCTTAAGCAGCTGTGATGACTGGAGCATCAGAGAAAAATGAATAAGAAACGCCACATGCTGGGCTAGCACTAGGGCTTAGTGGCTAAATCCTTGCCAGGATCCTAGATGGGTGCCAGTTTCTGTCCTGGCTGCTCCACTTCCCATCTAGCCCGTGCTTGTGACCTAAGAAAGCAGTAGGGGTCGGCCCAAAGCCTCTGGACCCTCTGCACCTGTGTGGAAGATCTCGAAGAAGCTCCCGGCTCCTGGCTTTGGATCAACTCAGCTCTGGCCATTGCAGTCATTTAGGGAGTCAGCCAGCAGAGCAAAGATGTTTCTCTCTGTCTCTCCTTCTCTCTGTATATTTGCCTTTCCAATAAAAATAAACAACTCTTTAACAAGAAAGAAAGGGAGAGAAGCAAGGAGGAAAGACGTAAGCAAGAAAGAAGGAAAGCCACATGCTGGCCTACGAAGTTTCTGATCAGAACCGGCATGATGGAGCCAGCTCTGTGAAATTGTATGTTAACCTACCTCTTGCAGTGTCAGCATCTCCTATCAAAGTGCTAATTTGTTTCTAAATTACTTTTTAATTTTTAAAAAAATTTAGATGATGTATAGAAAGTTGATCAAGGAAGGATCTAGGCTTAGGGAGAAGTGGAAGAGTGCTAATTTAAGTCCCAGCTCCTTCCTAACCTTCTAATCCCAGCTTCCTGCGAATGTGCCCGGAAGGGCAGGAAAACATGTCCCAGGGACTTGGGCCCATGATATCCTTGTGGGAGATCCTGACAGATTTCGTGGCTCCTGGCTTCAGCCTGACCCAGAGCTGGTGATTAAGTCATCTGGGAATCAAATCAGAAGATAGAAGAGCCCTCCCTGCCAGCATTATTCTGCCTTTCAAAGAAACAAATGAATTATGCTTTAAAAACCTGACATGATATCTTTACCATTCTGAATTCTTTGGCCAAAACAAGACCAGAATAGGAACGTAAAATTTTTGTGCATGCAGGGGAACCAAATATCTATATAAGTATGATCTTGGAAAGCAGTCAAGGACAACCCAATGCCTTGGTACCCTGCACCTATGTTGGAGACCTGGAAGAAGCTCCTGGCTCCTGGGTTTATATAGGTTCAGTTCCTGTCATTATGGACATTTATGGAGTGAACCAACTGATGGAAGATTTTTCTCTGTGTGCCTCCTTCTTTACGTGAATCTGCCTTTTTGATAAAAATAAATAAATCTTTATCAAAACAAAGACCTCAGCACTTGCCATAATTTAATCAAATAACACACTTTTTGATTGCACAGGTCCTAATTGGGTAAATTTTTCTTTGTTCTGATGAAATTCCCAAGGCAGGGTAACTTATGAAGGGAGATGGTTTATTTAACACTCAGTTCTGGAGGGTCAAGGGTACAAGCTTAGCCTTTGTGAAGGCCCTCTTGGTTTTTTCACCCCATGGTGAAATTTAAGGATGAATTAACTTACGAGAGGTAGATGACCCATGTCATTGTGTTAAATATCTGTTTGTTTATTAGAGACAGAGAGAGAGATCTTCCATCTGCTGGCTCATGCTCTAAATGATGACAATGACTCAGGATGGTCATTGTGGGTGACAGGGACCCAAGTACTTGAACCATCTTCCATTATTCTCCCAGGAGCATTACCAGGGAACTGGAATGGAAGACAAGCAGTGAGGACTCAAACTGGTACTTGAACATGGAATGCCAGCATTGCAGCTTAACTTACTGCACTCCAACATTAGTCCTAGAGCACATCTTAAAATTAGAAGGCATGAAGAATTCAGTCAGGAGCCAGGTTCTGTTTTTTTATAATAAGCCAATCAGGAGAATCAAAAATGGGCTCAATGCCTCTTATCCCCTCCTAGGACTATGCCCCAAATATGAAGTATCTCCCATTAATCCCTACCTCTTGAAGATTACACAATATCTACCAACACCACCACCCAAGGATCAAACCACAGCCAAACCAGTGCTGCTCCCATGGGAAGACAGGAACCAAGAGAGAGACACAGACTATTACAAAGCTATTTTAGAAACCTCAAGGCAGGCGTAGCAATTGCCAAATTTTTCATCTTCAATTTTGAATTCTGGATATTTTCCAAGAAAAAAATTAATCCTACCATTTATGATGCATTTATGACTCATTTACACTTAATTTACCAAAGTTATATTTCTTCTGATAATTCTCAGATAACAGACGGGCTATAGATATCTTTGTTAAGCCACTTTAAGTGGCAAGTTCTTTGAAAGTGAAGAATCCCAGACTTTACCCAAACATACCAGCGTGTGCTCTAGCGTTTCACTCCAAGTAGCTCAGGGCTTGTAGGGTGTTAAACATGAAACAATTCACCCTCCTGTCTAATTAACAAGCTAAGCTTTTGTTGATGAGGTATATTTTATTTATTAGACATTTACGTCATCAAAGGCTTGAAACAACTCTATTTTTTTTAAAAGATTTATTTTATTTTTATTACAAAGTCAGATATACTGAGAGGAGGAGAGATAGAGAGGAAGTGGAGCAGCCGGGACCAGAACCAGCGGCCATATGGGATCAAGGCAAGGACCTCAGCCACCAGGCCACGCCTCCAAGCCCAAAACAACTCTATTTTGGGCAAGACCTGGCTGCTTTCCAGTCAGTAATGTGCCATATGACCACTCCAGAGCCACAGGGCCATCAGTTACCCAAGTCACCTATCATGACTTGATAAAAATGAATTATCATCTAAAACCAATGGGCTTCCAATGAGGTCATTAGGAAGATGCCACCCACTGTCCCTTTTTCTCCATCTCTGTCACAAAAAGGTCAAATAGTCTAGTCATTTTCCATCGTTTCTCCCCCAACCCCGGTGGTATTTGGTGAGTAAAAGCCCTATAAGCTTTCCACAGTGCCTTTTATCTCCTGCCATTCTCCTCGGTCCTGCTATAGGTCATTTAAATAAATGTTTGCTGCTTGCATCCATTTGTCCTGGTGGCAATGATTAATGTAACTGTTTGGTTTAATTTTACATGCATTTTGTATCACCTATTGTGCATTTTCGGTCCGGTTAAATAAGTGCTCCATCTTTTCACACATACTCTGTAAGCATTTTGTTTATATATAATGTACATAAACATGTATGTCTATATTTAAAAAATACATTTTCCTTAAAACTAAAAAGTACCCACAGCTATAGCTACCTGTGGTCATGCCGATTCTCTAATGAACATGACACAAATAAAAAAAAATGGAGACAAAACTTTAACTTTAATACTTGGGTTGCTTTCTTGTCTGTCTTTCTTTCTTTCTTTCTTTCTTTCTTTCTTTCTTTCTTTCTTCCTTCCTTCCTTTCTTTCTTTCTTTCTTCCTTCCTTCCTTCCTTCCTTCCTTCCTTCCTTCCTTCCTTCCTTCCTTCCTTCCTTCCTTTCTTTCTTTCTTTCTTTTTTAGTTTAAAACCAAATAGTTTCAAATGTTAATTTCTTATTGGCAGTGCTTTGGCAAGATATCCTATGCTCATCCAGAAGCATTGTCTACACTTTCTTTTTTTTTTTTTCAATGTTGTTTATTTTTATTTGAACAGCAGAATATACAGAAAGAGAAAGAGAGAGATAGGCCTTTGACACTCTGGCTTACTCCCCAAATGGCTGCAATGGCCAGAGCTGAGATCATCATAAGCTAGCAGTCAGGAGCTTCTTCCAGGTCTCCCATGTGGGTACAGGATCCCATCCTCCACTGCTTTCCCAGTCAATAAGCAGGGAGCTGGATTAGAAGTGGAGCATTTGGGACACAAAGTGGCACCCATATATGATGCCAGTGCTACAGATACAGAGGATTAGCTTGCCGCACACCTGCACTGGCCTCTACACGTTTCTTAAATGGCTCTAAGTTAGATTAATTTGTGATATAAATTTGCAGTTTGAATTTTTAAACTAATTTTATCAAGTAGTTTTCATTAACTGGAAAACCCTATTTTGATGTAGGCAAAGCGTCATCCATCCTTTCACTCTAGGAGTTTTTAAAGCCCAGGTTATTAACTCATACACTAAACCAGCCATTTGAAATTATTAATAGAATCCTTTTATTTTTGATAATATAAAATAAATAGATCCTAAGGGAAGACATGCCATTAGCCAACACCACTCAGGACCATCACTTCCATTTGCAGGAACACAGCAAGTGATCGACAGACCTGGCACATTGCGCCAGTAATCTCAGGGTTTATTTTTCTGTCTTCAATACCATAAGGGGCAGTGTTTGCTCTTCCATACCTTCCCTTAAGATTTGGATATGGTTCAGTTAAGAAGAAATATGTGCCAGAATCTTACCTGGAAATAATTATGACAAAATATAAACACATACTTCCATATACACACACATTACTAAAGGCTAGAGTTAAGCAAGCCAGGTAGTTGAAAATCATGCTGAACTAGGGGCAATGCTTATTTTCATATTCTGAGAAGTTTTAAAAACTCCTGTTTTAAATTTTTTTAGCAAACTTTTAATTCAAATTTCATCTGTTTTTTTTTTTAATTCATTTAAAAGGAAGACTTACAGAGCTGGAAAGGCAGAAAGAGAAAGAGAGCAAAATAGAGTCAGAGAAAGGGAGAAAGATTGAGAAGCAGAGAGTCAGAGAGTTGGAAAGAGAGATTGATTTGAGGTTCACTCCGCAATGGCCAGGACTGAGCCAGACCAAAACCAGGAGCCAGGAGCTTCAACCTGGCTTCCAACAGGGGAGTGGTGTTCCAAATATTTGAGCCATTTTCAGCTACTTTTCCAGGCACAGCAGCAGGGAGGTGGATCAGAAGTGAGGCAGCCAGAATTCAAATCGGTATTGATATGAAATGTAGACATTACAGGTGGGGGTTTATTGTGCTACGTCCCATCATCATCTCCAATTCACATTTTAAAACAAATATTGAACTAATTTAGAGTTCTTTTTTACAAAACAGCAAGTCCACTCAAATTTGTTACATTATCACATTTTCTAATTAGAGACAAATAGTAGGCTAATATACATGGCTAAATCAACCTACTTTTGTGCCAATCTCAGGAATAAATTTTCTTCTGCCATGTCTACATTTATTTTATTTCCTGTAGGTATACTTTTTAAACTATTGCTCTGAATTCTTTTGATTGATTGATTTTAGAATTCAGACTCAAGCATGTCTATGTCTGTAAAAAAAAAAAAATCCTAGCTTCTTGTTATCTTAGGCTGTTGCCATGGCACAATATTCAATTCAATAGCAACAAGTAAGACCGTTGGAGAAGTTGACATTTACTCAGTACATGCTATGTGCCAGGCAACATTGTAACAACCTCACACAATTAAGCTCATTTAATTTTCACAACCCTATAAATTAGGCACTATGGATTATTTATTAGAGCCATCATTCCATTCAGAAGGTCTCTGAAGCGCCACACATTCTCCATCCACACCCCTCCCACTCAGTTTCTGCTAACCACCATTCTACTCCCTACTTCTATGTGTTCATCTGTTTTGGATTCCACAGATAAATGATGCCATTTGGTGTTTGTCTGTCCCGTCCCACTTATACCCTCTAGAATAATATCCTGCAGGTTCGTTCATGTTGTCACAACTGACAGAAGTTTCTTTCTTTTCTTTTACTTTTTAAAAGATTTGTTTATTTTTATTGGAAAGGTAGATTTACAGAGAGAAGGAGAGACAAAGATCTTCTGTCCACTGGTTACTCCCCAAATGGCCGCAATGGTTGGAGCTGAGTGGATCGAAAGCCAGGAGCCTCTTTTGGGTCTTCCACAGAGGTACAGGGTCCCAAGGCTTTAGGCCATCCTCCACTGCTTTTCCAGGCCACAAGCAGGGAGTTAGATGGGCGGTAAAGTACCTTTGTATCTATTGATTGTCAAATCCTTTGAGAAATTATTACTTGCCCGTGTTGAAAATGGATTGTTTGGTGTTGGGAGGCAAGGGGCTGTTTTTTATTTTTGTTTGCTTGTTTTGCTTTTGAGTTATTGAGTTCCTTATAGATTTTGAATACTAATCTCTTATCAGACATCTCCTAATTCATGGGTTGCCCCTTCTCTATTAGCTGTTCCCTGTGGATATGCAGAAGCTTGTTAGTTTGATGTAAACCCACTTGTTCAGCTTTTCTTTTGTCCCCCGTGCTTTGGTGATTGTATCTAAGCACTCTCTGAACAGACCATTCATCTATTTCCTCTACGCTTGTGATAAGTGATTTTTAGTTCCAGTTCTTTTTTTCTTTTTGATTTGCTAATTAAACAAGGGCATTTCAGGTTCTACTATATCTACCATAGAATGGATATAAATACACTATAAAAATGGCAGCAAGCTGCTCAGTAGATGTGATTCTAGGACTATGTTTATAACTAACAGGCACTGTATAATAGTGAGACACTGATTCTGGCAGACATCACAATTTCCATCCATAATAGTGGAGAAATACTAGTTTTCCAACTTAAATCATCAAAACTATTGTTTCTATCAGAAGTGTTGTTCATGAAACTACCCACAGGTAATTCATGTGATTTTCCAAGATTCCAGAAAAAACAAAAAAGCAAAAACAAAAACAAGAGAGGGAAAACAGACTGTGTTGCCAGTAACCATAACTAATTATCCTGTTTATCAAAAGAGCAGAGTACATTAAGTTATGACAATTTGATGAAATAAGACTGTTACTGTAACTTTACAGATGCAGAAAGTGAGGATTAGAAATCTAGCCATCTCTACAGAGCCAGCAAACAATGGATTTAAAAATATATACATATTTTTGAAAGTCAGAATTACAGAGAGAGAATTTTTACAGCCACTGGCTCATCCCTCAAATGGTCTCAATGGCTAAAGCTGAGTCAGGAGCTTTCTCTTGATCACCTATTTTGGTGTAGGCACCCAAGGCCTTGAGCTATCCTTCATTGCTTTCCCAGACTATAAACAGGGAGCTGGATCAGAAGTGGAACATCTGGGACATGAACAGGCAGCCACATGGGAATAATAAATCTTAATTTAAGTCTAGGAGTAATTGGACCTAATGTCCGTATTGTTAACCATGCATCATTCTGTTCACACAAAAGCAAAAGGAAAACTCAACACCAACTAAAAACTTTTAAAGGTCTTTTGGGCAATACACTCAGCTCTCTTCAGTTTTGCTGATGAAAATTAATTGCTGATCCTATTAACCAGGATTCATCTTGGAACTCCAGGTGTCCCACCCATGCATTCCACTACGCCATAAAATTCCCAATTTAACTATATCATCATAGGAGTTAATTTGATAATTTTCCTAATGTGTAAATAACTACAGAGTACAGAGAACACAGATCCCAGAATCATGTTGTCTGGGCTCATACACCATCATCTCTACTTGCCATCCATGTAACTTTGGACAAGTCATTCACAACTGAGTTGATTCATATATGAAGTGGAGATGCCACAAGAATCTTACTAAGAAAGCAACAGGGAAGATTGCATAATGTGATCTATTTGAATTGACTGGTGCAGCACTTAGGACACAACTTGTGAGTAGCAATTAATATCTTTTTTTCAAATACCATTACTAAGGTAATTGAATGACACATTCAAAGACAATCTTTTTAATGTAATCTCTACTGTAATGAGAACGTAATGACTATTTTGCTTTGAGTAACACCCACATCTATCATATAGTACATAATAAGGTAAAAGTGGCAATTTTCATAATCCGTCTTATTTTTCATTTTCCTATACATTTCAAGCAATAAAGCAAAACCACTTGGTTTCATAAGCTAATCTACTCACTAAATTGGGTGGGGGGGTTGCAGCATCTTGAGATTTGTTAAAACATCTTTCAGTAGTAAAATTCTTTAAAGATTGTGAAAGTTGATCTGAAAAATTACTTGCTACATTGAAACCAGAGGATAAATTGCCCAGTTGAAGCCAAAAGAATGATACTCAAATTTAGAAACAATATCAAAAGAGGAACTTGGGAGGGTACTGGCCTTGAAGACTACCATTTATGCAACACCAGCTCCACTTGGTTAGTTCAATTGGTTTCCAAGCCAGCCACACAGCAGCTGTGCCATATATGTTAATGAATTGGAAAATATGAATAAAATAGTTACTAGTTAAATTTGACAGCTTTTTGATTTGGGAGACAATCTTCCCAAAAAATAAGAAATTAACTGGACAATTGCTTTGATCCGAAGCTACCCTTCATGTTTGATTCTGTGTACATTTCTGACACTTTGTTGACAGTGCATTTACAAATTCCAATTATAATAAATAGACATTTGTGCAAGTGATACATCTTTTTTTATTCTCCAGAATCAGTGCCATATTTCTGAGTTTCAGATGTAAAGAATTGAACATAAGCATTTTACAAATGAGAAAATTTAAAGACATGATGAGCAGGTGTCCTATAAAAACATTAAGTTTTTTGGATTCTAACTATATAACCTAAGGAAATAGATTTCTAGAATCCAACTATGTAACTTCAAACTATTCCGTGTGGACCATGATGCTGATATTATATCATTCAACATTCCAAAGTCAAATAATTGGAACAGGCAAAACTGAAATTAAGTCACTATTTAATGTTTCTTTGTACTCTTAAAAATATTTATTTTTATTTAAGTTTATTAGTATTGAACTGATTCTTTAGGTAGATTTAATACCCACCTAAAATTTTAATTTGCTTTGACTCGGTTTTTTTATTTTTTATTTGCCATTGTCAATGTTTTCCAGAGTATCAGTTACAACTAATTCAGTACTTAATGTATAATACTATATATTAATAAAGCATTTGAATTTTGTGGTTTTGAATATACTTTTATGAATAATGTTAAGTTTTATTAAATGAACAAAACCTCCTTCAATCTTTGAGGACTGATTTGAATCTAACCTGTGTAGGATTTTTCCCTAATCGTTTCTAATCACTCTCAATCTAAAAGGCGGTTTTCCATTTAGTTTCTGTGGGTACACCTTTTATACCCGTGCATAGACTGTTATATTTTATCTTCCATATGTACTGTGCTTAATTATGTGATCGGCTCCACAATTATTCACCTACTCATTCATCTGACGAATGTATCCTCAGTGTGTTATGTATGTCTGGAGGTACATGAACCGATAATCAGCCATCAGTCTCAAAGATGATTAAATGTGGTAGGTAATCCCGCCTATACAATGTAACACTGCCACATGGCAATTGTTTTCTAATAAGGATATTCTGTAGAATACAGTAAGACAACCAGAGAACAAAATACCCGTGTCAAGGGCTATCAAGAAAGAAAAAACATGAAAAAGGAAAAGACATTTGAACTAAATCTTAGAGAATGAATAACCTTTTGGCAGGAGAAAATAAGGGCATTCCATAGCAAGAGAGGAGAGGAAGTCAAAAAGCAACCTGAGAGTTTTTCAAAAGTGGACACATTTCCACTGTATTTCACCCAGATACCTTACATCCCAGTAGTCACCTTGTTGAGAGCACTGAGGCTTTCTCTGTTCATACTTGAATAGAAAGGTCACGGCTGGAGTGCCTGTTTAAAAAGGGCCCTGCAAGTGACCCAGAAGGCAGTCTTCCAAACAGCAGTAATTAAATGCTTCTCCAAGGAAGAGACTATGTGTACACCGAATGCTTTTATTTAAGGAGAATTTTCTCAAAGACAGAGAAATCTCATATGGGTTAACACAGCATAATCTATTGTGATGCTCTGGGGAAAAATGCATACAAAATGTATGGAATAAAAGACACGCTGGGGCCCAGCGGCATTGCCTAGCGGTTAAAGTCCTCGCCTTGAACTCGCCCCGGGATCCTATATGGGAGTCGGTTCTAATCCCGGCAGCTCCACTTCCCGTCCTGCTACCTGCCTGTGGCCTGGGAAAGCAGTCAAGCATAGCCCAAAGCCTTGGGACCCTGCACGTGTGTGGGAGACCTGGAAGAAGTTCCTGGATCCTGGCTTCAGATCGGCACAGCACCGGCCTCAGTCTTTCCTCAGTCTCCTCCTCTCTGTATATCTGATTTTCCAATAAAAACAAAATAAATCTTTAAAAATAAAAAAAGACACCCTGGCTAACTAGAACAGCCTGTGTTTTACAGGTACAGGGCTACCTGCAGGAATGTTTTGCCACCTTTCGTTGGAGAGAATGCATTTATTTCCTCCCTTCTAGCAAGATGAACACTACAATTTTATCAACATGCAGAGACCCTACTTTCTCTGCATGTGTTTGTTTTCTATTGCCATTATATGGTCACAACAATATATTAGGCAAGGAATAGGAAATAATGGCCAGGATCCTCAAGAAAACAAGCTGAATTTATGAAAAAAATCGCTAATAAAAGCCACAGGAATAGGGAAATAAGACAGCTTGGAGAATTAAATTCCTGCTAATCTAATGTGAGTGGGTAGCAGATTTTATCAGTAAGATCCATCTTGCTCAGACTCATAATAGTACTGGCTGTCATGTCATCACACCTGTTATTTTAAGCTTTACCTATTTCTATAAGGCCCATATGTTTCTCAAACCAGAAATCTGGATATACCATCTGACAAAAGAATTTTAGATGAATGAGAAAGTGTATTCAAATAAAGTATTTTTGAAAGACATTTTAAAGTCACACTTGCATAGACCTTTCCAATTTTACTTTTTTTGATAGAAGACATGATATTTATAAGAAAGTTTGTGTTCCATTTATTTATTTAGGAATAGGGAGAGAACACTAAGGCAGCAAAAAGGTCAAATTTCCTTGTCTCTCAAGGATGTCCAGAGTGATCCTAGAGAGGGCAGTAGGCTTTCAGATGACACTTCGGTTGTCTTGATAAAAATAAGGGATCTGGACTTTCATGTCATAGCATCCATTGCATCAAGGTCACCCCAAGGGACATTGCATTTCTAGGAACGTGTGGCTTTGCTAGGGACTAGAAACTTTCTGAGAAGGCAGGCAGAGAACACTGGTACTGGCTACTGGAAACAAAGGGTAGTACGTTGCTTTGTTTCTTCAAAAAATGTTTTATAAATTATTTGTTTTAAAGGGAGAGTGTCAGAGAGAGGGAGGGAAGAAGGAATGGACACACACACACACCACACACACACACACACACACACACACACAGAGTCTTATATTCACTGGTTCACTCCCCCAAATGGCCAAAACAGCCAGAGTTATGCCAGGCCAATGCCAGGAGCCAAAAACTCAATCCCATTCTCCCAACTATGTGTAGTTGAGCCAACATCTGCTGCCATATCAGGTGTATTAGCAGAGAGCTAAATTGGAAGCACAGCAGCCAGGATTCAAATATGGTATGTTGGCATGGCAAACAGTAACTTAGCCTGATGCACCACAGTATCTGCCCTAGTACCTTATTTCTTAAAGGAGGAGAACAAGCAAGAGAAAGGAAGGAAGGAGAAAGAGGAAGGAAAAGAGGAAGAGGAAGGTGAGAGGAAGAGAAAGATAAAAGTAAGGAAGAAGAATAAGAGAAAAAAGGCAACAAAATATGAAAGATGAGATCTAAATCAAACACTGACACAAGCTTACACAAAATGAGAACCTTCTAGGAGAATTCCAGACATACCTATATGCCTGCCTATACCACACAGGCAATATGACTAAATCAAATGACGAGTAACAATCTCTCTCTCTCCTTTTCTCCTCTTTCTCCTCCTCCTTCTCCTCCTCCTTCTTCTTCTGCTTCTCTTCCTCTCTCTCTCTCAAAACCTTTTGTCTATAGTGAGTCTCCACTTCCGTTATTTACCTTAAGTCTCACACACTAAAAAAATCAGGATGGTGCCACTCTATTCTTTGTCTGCCACTAATGCAAGCTTCATGGCTAAACCTGATATACAGGGAGGTTAAAAAAAACTAGCTGGGACTGAGATGAGACACAAATCTCTACTCACAGTCACTTGCATATGTCCAGAACACCTTTGTTTCTGTAACACATTTTTAAGTTCCGTCCAAGTCAATTAGAACAATCCTATTCAGTATTGTGGTTGACTCTTGCTTGTTGGTTTCTTCTGAATGGTTTCTAAACTGAAGATTTGTAACCCACATTGGTTCTTCTTCTAATCATTAATGCACAGGGAGACACTGTGCTTCTGTATGAAATGGGCAGGTGTCTGTTAGCTTGATTTCTCATCAGGGGAGAGTGCTGTAAGGTAATTTGCATGCTCTGATGCTCCAAGATAACTTGAAAGTTATCTCTACTTTCCTTGACATTGATGAAATAAGACGATACCCATGGGCGATGGCTCAAGGTCACACTTTGGATTTTCCTTCATCTTTGATTTCCCTTCATTCAATCTCTGCAAATTTATATTGGTAAAATGAGCTCACTTTGTACTGAATGACCCATCCTAATGAATACTGCTGTTGTGTAACTTCTCACATCCATCGCTCGGTCAGACATTTATATGACAGTCTCTAGAGGATAGAGCTGGTTAGAATATAATGAGATTATGAATTCTTTTATGCTCATGCAACTAAATGTTTCCACAGGCTTCACTAAGATTTTTTTTAAAGAAGGATTTTATATTCTGGTAAAGTTCTATACTCCAAACTTTTTACGTCTATTGTATTCTCAAATTGCATATCCCAATTTTTTAATGTGCATGACAATACTACATACATGCAAAATGTGTAAGCAAAGTAACAGAAATGTAGATCCACTGCAGACATAAGATTCTGAGAGAGAGAGGGAGAAAGATGATTGTTATTCACTTGTCACATCATCTAGTCATGCTGTAAAAGAAATTATCTACTCTTTTCAGACAACAAGCTTTTTTTAAAAATTTTAAAATTTATTTTGAAAGAATTACAGAGACAGGAGAGAGAAACAGGTATCTTCAACCTGTTGATTCACTCCCCAGATGGATGGCCGTAACAGCCAGCACTGGATCAGGCAGAAGCTAGGATCCAGGAGCTTTACAGGACTCCCACATAAGTGGTAGGGGTCCAGAACTTGGGCCATCTTGTTGCTTTCCAGGACAATATTCAGGAGGTGGGTTGGAAGTAGAGCAAGTGGGATATGAACTAGCTCCTATATGTAGTGCTGCATCACAGGTGGAAACCTCACTAGTGGGCCACAACGTCAGGTCCAATCAACCTATCTTGGAATTTTACTTTGGAAGATTGTTTTTACCCTTGGAGTGACAGTCTCAGAATTTACCTGCTCTTTAGGGACCATTTCCTTCAATATTATCTCTCAAATCTTATTTCCATTTCCTAGAACTCTTTTCAGTAATAGTTTTATAAGTCTGGCCCCTGTCCTCTGTTACAAGCCTCTGGGTATTTTGACCTGAGGCCTCTATCATGAGTTTTTCTCCAAATAATCCGTTTAAGTCAGCAAACATGCTTCCCCGGTTTTTCTCATCTTCTTTCTTGACTCTGATTCCAGAAGACTGAATCATAGACACACGTAATCTGGAATTCTATGAACTTCTAGGTTGGCTATTAGCTTGAGAACTTGGAAATATCCAAATTCAGTAGGGAGTTTGGTATAGTACAGAGAGCTGGGTAGTTAAGGCACTCCCAAATTAATCCTGTGGCAATTGGAGCCATGCTTTACATACATATTCTATATCAAGTTTCTGAAATCATGGCTCAGAAAGTGCCAAATTCCCACTCAAGGTACTTTAATATCGTCCTAATACATTTAAATAAATTTAAAATTTCTATGCTGGTATAAAAGATCACCATACACAAACATTGTCTGTTTTTCCTTCCATTACTCTCACCCATGCTCTTGCCAAATCTTGCCTAAAACATTACCAGGACTTTCCATTCTCTATCACTTACGAAATTTTTTTGTCTCCCCCTAGAATACCACCCTCTATTCCATCATCTGTTGAAAGCCTTCCCTATCTCTCCATCTTTTTTTGAGAAGACTTCTGGAATTTTTTGCATTGAGGGAGAGAAAGATATCTACCAATCACTGGTTCACTCTCCAAATGTCCACATGGCCAGGGATATTCCAGGTCGAAGTCAGGGATCAGGAACTCAGGCACTTGGGCCATCTCTGAACTCACATGGGAAACCTGGAAGAGGCTCCTGGTTCCTGCATTTGAATCTGCTCAGTTCCAGTTATTGCAGCTACTCGGGGAGCAAACTAGAAGATGGAAATTTTTTTCTTTCTGTCCCTTTATCTGTCTTCATGTAGCTTTCAGTCAAGGTAACTTGTGCCTTCAAATTTGTACAGCATTTGGTTTACGCCTTTGTCAGGACACTGACCTTGTGTAAGTTTTTCTGTTGTACATGTTTTTTGTCCTCTCTTGGAGTATAAACCTGTTTATATATGCCCTACAGCATATGCCTTGGGGTGGTAGACATGGCTTGTGCTCTGCAAAGTGCTATTGGGCTCAACTGAATTCCTCCATTGGGATGAACACCAAGCAAATGCTCAACATTGATTGGCATTTGGCACTTCATTGGCCACACATCATTGTCAGCAATTGAAAATGTGTTATGTATCCCGAAGCTGAGAAAAACCAGCAAAATATTGCCAAGTCTTTAAGGATGAATGCATTTGCCTCAAAGTGTCCTTAATATGAGGATCTGAAATAAGAATACTTTGAATTATCCTTCAGAGGAAGGCACTGAAATAATTACAAACTCATGTATGATTTATCAGCCACACTGGTGAACCAAGATAAGAGAATACGCACAAGGTGTACTATGTCAGCTTATTTCTCAGGAATAAACCTGAAGGTTCTGATTCCTGAAAACCTCAAGACAGGCAGCCCCAAGAAAAAATAATAGTAATAAAAGCGCCTTGGCGGTATGTGACTAGCTTCTAAATTCTGCAATAAATGTGCTTTGTTGAACATTAGTGTCAGCATGTCGTAACGTCAGCTCATTTGATGTGGAATAACTCCTGTAAGTCTTCTAAAATGTCAAAATACAGGCTATAGTTCTTCTCTTTTCCTGTGAAGGAAATAGGAAATAATAATAAATTTCCCTACTGTATGCAGGCTACTGGACAGGTCTGTTTCTCGGGTCCCAGGCTGGTTGTCAAACAGTTATACCTCCGAGGAACATGAAATATGGTTGCAGGGTATCTAGCAATGGGTCTCTCATTTTTCCAAAAAAGTTAAAAGGTATAATTCCCAGTGCACAGGATTAAGGGCACAGAAAACTTGGCTAACTCCTCCGTTCTGAAGAAAGGTTTTCTATACAGTGCTTCTGTGCCCAGCACTGAGTTGGGCAAATAGACATTCAATAACAGGTGAATGTTGACTAACACATAGCTTCTTATCCCTGAAATGTATAGAGGCTATGGAACATGCTGAAGAAATATCTTACAAACCTATGGCACGTGGTGGTCTTGGTGGTGGTCAAGTGACTGAGCTTCAGAAGTCCAGAGAAGCAAAAGTCAATATACAACACCCATTTTCTTCTCTGATGTGTTTAGGAAGGTCCTATTTTTAGTTAGTAACTGTAAGTCTGTCAAGGATAGATTCTACGACTCCTGTCTCTGTGTATTCTTCACAGTTCTTCTAGAACTTCTAAGCATGCCTAATCATGTGTGCTAGCTGATTAGAAATGAGGAAGTAATCAGGCGGAGGGATCTGTGATGTTGCTGCAGTTGCACAGTCCACACAGCTCAACAGAAACGCTGGGCCTCCACTGTGGCTCTGGAACAAAGCTCACCCTGCTGTTTCCTTCCTTCCTGTCCAGCCCTGCTTCTCCTGGTTAGTTTTACACCTGTAGTTGATCACTGATAGGGGATGGGGACAACACCAATTGGATACTAGAAAGTAAACACATATAAGCATCCTTTTTGTCTCTCCTCACCATAGACTGGTATTTTTTGGCTATTTGAAAATTCCTTGAAAACATCAGAGATTACTGCACTCGCTACTTTATTACCTCCTTTGTCTTTTGGAATGGCTAGCAGGGAAAGTTGATCATTTTTCCCAAAGAGCTCATGTTGCAGGCAAAAAGAAGCCTAAACATGGAGATAATTCAAATGATACCTTTAGAGTTGCACAATCAATGAATCTCAAGGACTCTCAAAGTCACTTGAATTTCTCAGAGAGCTGGTGTTGCTTTGAAATTGTCCCAGCTATATTACAGCAGGGTTGTCAGCAAAAAGCACAAACCTTTCAATCAATGATGACAAACACATTACTGCAACTTGTATCCCAAGCCAAATCTTCAAAGTGGCCTATTTGTGTGACCCAGTCAGAGAACCTCAAGCCTTATGCTAACAAGATGATGTCTTACATAAAAGCATCATGGATCAAGGTAGCGGCATGGTGCTCCAGACGTGTCAACGTAATGAAGATGTTGTTGCTTTGTGAAAACAGCATTGAATTCAAGGAGAAAGACCTGATTTTTAGTTCTGAGAAGATGCCTGTAAACTGCATGACCTTGAACAGATCACTCACCCTGTAGCTTTAGAATGAACATGTATCCCTGCGATTTCTCACAGATCTTCTGAGAATTTTCAGCTTAAGTATGTGAAAATGTTTTAGAATGCTATAATTATACCCTGATATTTACACAGGAAAGGCAACCAACCTTCTAATAATAAAGTTTCTATATCCATTCATTCACTCACTCAGGAACTATGTCTTACAAGGCCTCTTCTGTGCCAGGGAAGTATCTAGAGTGTTGGTGATACAGAAATAAGCAGTGAGGTTTTCCTGCTGCTGTGGCACACGCATAGGCTCCATGGAAAAGGACTGGGAGAACAAAGCAATTTGGTGGAGCAGTGTGTATGTTTCATATAGGTTGGCAGGCAAGGTTTATTAAATATAGTGACAATTAGGAAAGAGCCCTCAAGGAGACCAGTGACAAAGACTTAAAAGTCTGTATAGGAGCAGAATTCCACATCGTAAGGAGAGTGAATTCAAAGGCCCAAAGAGGGCACATTCTCGGTGACACAGGAAGGACCCTGGTGTAGCAGGAACCGAGAGAGGGAGGGTTATAGGGATTGAGAAATTGACCAAGTGGTGGCAGGAACCAAGACATGGTCCCTATTCTAAGTATGCTGAAAAGGCTGGGTCTTTAAAGATAGGAGAGGGCCTGGTGCAATAGCATAGCGGCTAAAGTCCTCACCTTGCACGCACCGGGATCCCGCATGGGTGCCGGTTCTAATCCCAGCAGCCCCGCTTCCCATCCAGCTCCCTGCTTGTGGCCTGGGAAAGCAGTATAGGATGACTCAAAGCCTTGGGACCCTGCATCCATGTGGGAGATCGGGAAGAGCTCCTGGCTCCTGGCCTCAGATTGGCTTAGCTCTAGCTGTTGCGGCTGCTTGGGGAGTGAACCACCGGATGGAAGATCTTCTTCTCTGTATATCTGCCTTTCCAATAAAAATAAAGAAAATCTTTAAAAAAATAAAGACAGGAGAAAAACTTTTCTAAAGAAACTGGGATTGGTTAGAGGGTACATGATGGCAGCACAGAGACCATTTAGAAACATTTTGTAATGAATAAGGCAAAAATACGATCATGTAAATTATGGAGGTGATGCTGAAAGTAGTGATTCCAGATACATGCTTAAGGTATTGCTGATGTATTTGTGTAAAGTGTAGAGAATAAAATGAGAGAAGGATGATTTTAAGTTAAGAGAAAGTTTGCTCTCAGAAAAGTGGAGAGAGAGGAATAGAGATCAAATAATACTATTTTTCCTAAAAATTACTGGGCTACTATTACTATGACATAATTCTCAATCTCAGAAAAATCCCTTAACCATTGCAGTAACGAGGCCCAAGTAAAGAATGAGAAGGTAAAAGAGTGATATTTAATTAAGAGTAATCCACTTGAAATTTCAGTTTTAGAAATTTGTCATATGTTTTTAAAAAAATCAGTGGCATCATCTAATGAAGTTCTCCTTGGATAACTTATTGGGACCAAGGTGAAATCCCAAAGCTGCTATAATTTTGCAATTTCATGCTCAATGTGCACAGTAGCTATGCAATGCATTGCAAAATGTATATTCCCAAACCAAATTTAGTTCGAAAGACCTAGGTTTAAATCATGACTCCATCTTTTCCAAGTAGTGTGACCTTGGGAAAGGTCCTTATCAGCTCAAACCCAACTCTCTTTTTTGGAAAAACCTGAAAGTTAGTGTTCTCTATCTCCTGGGACTCTTACTGAAGATGGTACACAAGTGATTTTCCATTTGAAAGGTGGACGCCAATAACTGGCTGCTGCCGCTCTTGCCACTTCCTCAGCAAGGCTTCACACGTGCCTTACACGTCTGCTCCACACGTTCGGACATTTACCACAGGGTGTATTCTGTTCACAGAGGTGCCTGATCTATGCCACAAATAGCATAACAGCTAAAATCATTTTTATGCTCTTCACCTTTTCAGAATAGAAATCCCTGTGCTGATAACCAGTAGGATGGCTGAGTGTATTTGTTGCTTGATAGACTGTCATTGTCCCATGAGAGTGTTTGCTGATGGATATGCAGCAGTGTGAGGCAGGAGCACTTTGATTGAGCAACAATGCAATAAGAAGCGAAATGCCTTAGGAATGGTAAAGATGGCTAGAAATGATGTGGACCTCATCACTGTGATCTTCCTTGCGAGGCTGGCTAGGAAGGGTTGTAACAATGGTGTGCCTGAAAACAGATGGCTTCAACAATGGAAACTGAATATCTAGAAGCCCAAGACCAAGATTTTAGCAAGTTTGTTTCCTTTTCAGGGTTGTTGAAAAGGATGTTCTATGTTTTTCCTAGTTCCTAGTGGTTTGCTGGCACTTTTTGGTGTTCATTGACTTGTCATAGCATTGCCTCAGTCTCTGTCTTCATCCTCCCATAATGTTCTTCCTGTGTGTATCTCTCTGTGTGTATTTGCATCCAAATGTTCAACTTTTATAAGTTTATCTGTCATATTTTATAAAGTCTTCCCCTCCCCATCCAGTAGGCCCTAATCTTAACTAACGACATTCCCAAAAAGCCTTGTTTCCAAATGGTCCCATTTTGAAGGACAGAGAGCTAGGACTCCAATGTGTGCACTTCAGGTAACACTACCCACAGCCCAGCCCATGCCATGCTGCAGCACAGTTCTGCATGCTTCCTACTTGTTCCCCTGCCTTCCTCTTCCTGGAATTATACATTCAGTTTCCCCATGCCCTTGCCTGCCCCCAGTATTTAACAGGCTCACATCCCTGAGTCACCTGAAGCACTGTGTGGTATTCTTAACGCTGCTGACTTGTTTCCTTACAATTCAGGCCTTGTGTTCTGGGAGGAGGACACTGGCTACACTGGGGGCATTCCACATTATAAAATACAAACAGAACCAGTTGTTTGAAGCACCCTTTGGTGACCCACTCACCATTGCTGCCCTGGAACCATGTTGGTTTGTGTGTCCTTACTCATTGACCTTTCTTCACAGCAAACTCCTTCAGACAAAGAGCTTCCCTCCTCCTCCCCTTCCTCCCTCCTACCTAGTGTTCAGGTCATCTGCAGCAGAGGCTCCCGCACACTGGCTGTGCATAGAAATGATCAGCACAGGCACCACAGGGCAAGGTTAACGAAGAGGAGTTTTAATTCCGCAGCCATCTCTACACGCATCCTCTCTCCCATTTATAATTTCAACATATGGTAGGCTTTTTACTGTCTCTTTAATGTTTTCTCTTGTATTTAATTATTTAAAGATTTAATAACAAACTGCTGAGAATGAACTGCACGCAGGGGACACATTTCTTTGAATTCTTGTTCTTTTTTTTTTTTTTCAGCTTTTGCATAAGACTTAATTTCAGCCGCTGGAAACTAAAATCACAAAGCTAAAAGGGCCAAAAGACAAGAGCAACTTAGAGGCTTCCAGAAAAGGATATCTGCAGGTGAAATCAAGCTCTCCACACGACCTGATATAAATCTGTTATCAGCAATAGGCAGATGTGATAAGCAAGGAACATCAAAACAAATAACTCTGGTTTCATTTTGTATCTAATAATATAGAGCCAGTGGCTTACATATCAAAGATTTTCTTTTAATGATAAGTTCTTTTGGAATTGGTTCTGAGGACTAGGGGTAAGGAAATGGAAGGATAAGGATCACTCTAATCCTAGTGACAGAAAAAAAAAGATTTTTAAAATACTCCATTTAGAATCCCTAACGTTTCTTTGCATAATATTTTAAGATTTCCTTTCTTCATTTCTAACCATTGTACAAATAGACTTGGTATTTTTTCCTTCCACTTCACTATTAATTACAGTCACAGGAAGATGTCATCTGTTAACATAATCAACATATATATTTTCAATGATCGACTCCACATGACATTGAGTCAGGTACTAAAGATGGTCCTGAAAGCAGTATCAGCTTGATTCCTTCCTTCAGAAGTATCCATATTCACCTTGGGAAACTGAACTAACACAAAAACAATTAGAATACATGTGGCAGATGTGGACAAGACACACACTACGGAATCCCAGGGGAGGGACACTCAGCCCAAATGGACAGGAAGTGGAGACTGCTTCCTGGAAGATGAAGCCAGAGATCTGAGTGTGAGAGGAGAGGATAAGCGAAGGACACTAGGAGAGTCCAGCACTATGTGGTCAGTTGCCATCTGCATTTTATGTACAAATTAGAACTAAGCTAGTGTTTTACAAAACTCTGGAGATGGTCCATAGAAAGGCAAAAACCTAATATCTTTCTCCAAATGCTCCTCCGATTTTGCACTGAATGACTGGCTCTACCACTCCTTTTGCTTGTTCCAACCAGGAGAGACCCCGCTGTGCACCTGCAGATCAAAAGGCTCCCTGGGCTGAATGTCACAAAATGCTGGGTCTCCGTTATAAGGCTGGCCATGGGGTAGCTTAGAAACAGAGTGCAAGCAAAAGACTTGCCCAGGCATTAAACCCGTGAACTAAATGTTCACATCCCTTGACATTCTTCCTGTACCATCTTCCTTAGGCCTTTACATTACATTTTAATGTCATTTAGAATGGACACATTTCTGCAAATCACAATGCAATTTAAAATATGACCATATCACAAAGAATAGTATATGCCATTACAGTTTTTCTTGCTAGATGACATATATGTGCATATATATGATTCATTCCAGCTATTTTTTTTTTTGCTTCAGGAGAGACAACACATTTGTGCCTTATCACTTATTTACATATTTGTACAGTTCTGTGGGCTACAATGGGATACTTCATTACAAACAATGTGCTATGATTAGATCAGGATAATTAGCATTTCCATTTCCTTAATATTTATGAATTAGACAGTTAACATTTTAAAGACATTCACTAAGTAGTACTTTTCAATATTTAGTGATCTCCCTCAGGGACTTCATTAATGGAAAAGCCAGCCATTACTCAGGCTTCTGAGCACAGTGACAACCTTTGCCACCATTGCACTTAGGCTTGTGTTTTCCTGCCAACTGAGACCAAAGGAGTAATGCTATTGGCTGTTCAAAATGCCACTTTGATAACTTGGGAAAGGCCTTTATTCCAACATGAGTGTGTGAGTGTGTGTGTGTGTGTGTGTGTGTGTGTGTGTGGCACCATTAATATGCCAGAGACATCGAAGGGTATTTGAGTATAGTTACAAACAGAATAGAAAAAGAACAAACAGAAAATCCTCTATTTTAGTTGGAGCAGATAATAAATAGAGCAAAGTATATGATATTTTTGCAAGTGACAAAAACAGCGGGGAAAATAAGCACACAAAGAGATGGAGAATTCTGGAAGGGGACACTATATTTTAAGCAAGACTCCTTGAAGATGTCATTTTAGCAATTTTCTGAAGGAAGAAGGAGAGCAAGGATGTGTTTATTCATTCCAGGCAGAGAAAACACTGAACGACAAAGCCTGGAATGACCCGACAAATCCAAGGAACCTGGCGTGAACAGGGCCAAGAGGAGCCAGATGGGGTGGCACCTGTAGACCCAGAAAGGATACTGCAACCTTTTACCTGAGTAAGCGGGGAAGCCCTGCAGGGTTTGAGTTTAGCAATAACAGGCTCTGATGTCGCTCTGGCTGAAAATCCAGCTAATGGTGCATAGGCAGCGAGGGCAGCTAGGAGACGCCTGCAACAGGTCCCACCAGAGACCGTGGTAACCTGATCTAGTAATGTTGTGGTATAATTTCAGACCTAATATTTATTTTCTAGGCTTTAAATAAAAACATTTTAAGCACACACACTGACCACTGACATGGCTTAAGAAAGTGGTAAGGTTTATTCAGAAGGTGAGGAATGCAGACACCTGTGGGCCATGTTTAGGAAAAGTGGGCTAGCAAGGGAAGGGGTGGAGGAGAGAAAGGTTGCTACTTTGTTTTGTACACGAATCTGATCATAGACAGCAAGAGAGAGCAGGCGAAAGAGCAAGAAGGCCCTCCTCAGCACGAACTTTGAAGGGGGATCCAAAGGGGAGTGGTCACCCAAGCTTCATTTGACTTACCTTGGGCGGAAAAGATTACGTGAAGTGAGGAAATATGGCTTCCAAACTCGTGACCCAGAAGTTGAGAACAACAGCAGTTGAGGTAATACCACAGGTCATTTGCCCTGCATAGCATTTTTTAGTGGCATTTACGGTCACATGTTTTCTAAACTTACTCATTTCCCTTTTCACTTCCTTTGGCATGAATGCTATTAGAATGTATTGAGAGACTCAGTCTGAACCAGGCTTCCTCTGGACATGAACCACAAAGCGGAAGTATCAGATCACTGGGGATCTTGTCAGCTGTTCTTGATGTTACCATTTCCAGATCCCCCGAATCCCACTCCACATTCCTCAAAAAACAAATGAAGGTCACTCACACCATTGTGCAATGTTTTGCTCTAATCTCTTTCCCCAGTAACTCATTTCATATCTATTCCTCTTTGTGTGAGACTTTTTTCTTTTTTTTTTTTTAAAGATTTATTCATTTTATTACAGCCAGATATACAGAGAGGAGGAGAGACAGAGAGGAAGATCTTCCGTCCGATGATTCACTCCCCAAGTGAGCCGCAACGGGCCGATGCGCGCCAATCCAAAGCCGGGAACCTGGAACCTCTTCCGAGTCTCCCACGGGTGCAGGGTCCCAATGCATTGGGCCGTCCTCAACTGCTTTCCCAGGCCACAAGCAGGGAGCTGGATGGGAAGTGGAGCTACCGGGATTAGAACCGGTGCCCATATGGGATCCCGGGGCTTTCAAGGCGAGGACTTTAGCTGCTAGGCCACGCCACCAGGCCCTGTTGTGAGACTTTTTTCATCTTACCAAATGTTAAAGCATCCTTTTCTAGATCCTAACGCCCAAATGTTAACGTGGCATTGATTGGGTCTGTGACTTAGCACAGGGCCCAAAGAAAAGGAAACACCATGTAAGAGCTCATTCTAGGACCCGGCACCGTGGCCTAGCTGTTAAAGTCCTCACCTTGAACGCGCCAGAATCCCATATGGGCGTCGCTTCTAATCCCAGCTGCTCCACTTCCCATCCAGCTGCCTGCTTGTAGCCTGGGAAAGCAGTTGAGGACAGCCCAGAACCTTGGGACCCTGCACCAGTATGGGAGACCCAGAGGAAACTCCTGGCTCCTGGCTTCGGATCGGCGCAGCACCAGCCGTTGCGGCCACTTGGGGAGTGAATCGTCGGGCAGAAGACCTTTGTCTCTGTGTCTCCTTCTCTCTGTATATCTAACTTTGTAATGAAAAATAAAATAAATCTTTAAAAAAGAAAAGAGAGATATCATCCTAAAAATTCCATTGGTACATGTTCGAAATGATGTGATATGTCAGCTATCCCAATTGATCAGTATGAATTATACCTCATATATTGAAATATTAAAAGTACTTCATAGATATGTATAGTTACTATATGCAAATTAAATATATTTCTAGATTTCATTTTTTTTAATTTGAAAGTTACATTACAGAGAGGGGAAGAGAGACAGGGAGATCTTTTATCTGCTGGTTCACTCCCCAAATGGCCACGATGGCCAGAACTGGTCTGATCCAAAGCTGGGAGCCAGCAGCTTCTTCCAGTCTCCCATGCGAGTGCAGAGGCCCAAGCCTTTGGATCATTCTTCTGCCGCTTAAAAAGACCATTACCAGGGAACTGGATCAGAAACTGGAGCAGCTTGGACTAGAACTACCATCCATATGGGATACCAGTGCCATAGGCAAAGGATTAACCTACAAACTCATCCCACTGGCTCCACAAATTATACTGAAAAAAAACTTAATTAACAACATAAAAAATTCCTAAAGAAAGATGAATGACCTGATAAAGCATCACTTTCTTTATCCTTTGAGATGGAGGCAACAAGATATCATAGAAAGCATCCATGGATTGAGGAAGTAGTACAATTATGTCATTATTACTTTAATTTTATTAATAATGCACTTGAACTTTGTTTTCCTTATGCAGTTATTGGAGAGATCACTTGAGATCTGTGTAAAGTTATTGACCAGAAGCTGGTACAGAATATGCTTTACTCTTGATAGTTGTGCTATTAATATAAATAGTAGCGTAACTATTAAGGATTGTTAAAAATAAAGAGGGGGGGGGGAAGGAGTGAAAAGCTTAAGACATCATAGAAAATATCTACCCAGAGGAAAACACATGATATTTTGGGCATGATCTTTCAGATGGATAGAGGAATGAATGGATGGACAGGTGAACTAGAGGGACAGAGAGAGGAGGAAAAGAAAGGAGAAAAAAAGACACAAAGGAAAGAATAGAACAAAGGAAGACAGGAACAAAGAAAGGGAAGAAACGTGAAAGTGAACAGAGCTGTGCATTCGTTGATAGAGCTGACGCTGACATATTCTGGCATTACAGCTTCTCAATACATTCTTGCATCTTCTATTATAGTCTTCCTCCTTTGTTCTGTCTGAATGTCATTTGAATTTTCTTTGTTCTATAGCCTACTGTTCTTCTGCTTAAATATTCAAGGTCTTCAAAAAGTTCCTAATATGATTATTAAAAGTCTACACATGAATTTCAAAAGGTTTTACACAAAATTAAAATTCTGCTAATTTTTTCCACAAATGTTTCCTAGAATTATTGTAATATCTTTCCTATAGGTTCTTTTTCATTTGTTTGCTTTTAAGTTTCTTGAGTGCACTACACACTGTTTGTCACCGAATAGTAGTACATGTATATTTAAGCCCATTTTATGTTATATCTCGTATTTTGATATGTGATATAAATATTTGTTCATTTCTTTATTTCCTAAATTTTTATTTGCTCTTGATCCTTTTAATTGTTCACAAGCCTACTTTATAACTTTTGTGTCTAAATTTCTTATATAATTAGAGTACTAATGTCTAGTTTGTGTTGTTGGAGAATGTACCCTATTTAAATTCTATTTGCAGAAATTATTGTGATTGTGTGTGTGTGTATGTTTATTGTGGTGCATAAGTCATTTAACAAGAATTGTGAGTGAAAAAACTCTTGCTGCTTTTTTGTGTGCTAAATTCTTTGTATATCTAAGAAATCTTAATGTTTGTTTTGATTTTACTTGCTTGGTTTATTTGAGCGAGAAAACAATGTCAGAAGTCTAATAGCTTTACTTACTCCACTTTTATTTCTAGCAGTTGGTCTGTATGCTTCATTTCCATTTCTTATGAACATCAAGGTTCATTATGATTATGTCTTCTTTAAAAATCAGACCTCTAATTATTAAAAATAAAGTCTTTCCTCTTATTTTACACTTTCTACCATGAATTATATCTCATTTGGTATTAATGTCACTTAATCTAATTTTTGTTACCATTTGCCTTTATTTTGCTCTCATTTTCTTTGCAAGTTTAACCATTTTTTTAAGCTCCATCCAATAATGCTTGTCTTTTATCGGAGGAACTTAACCCATGCTCAAACATTCTGGCTGGAAGCATTTTGTCTGACCTTGACTTCTCCCCATACTGTTGCTTACTCATTTTCTTTCCATTTATGACTACTGCCTTGCCTACCTCTCCAATAATATGAGAGTACCTCTAATTCCAATTGTATAAATATTATACTTAAGCATAAATACATTTAAAAGGCACTTTTGCACCTAGACCAGGAAATTCACAATAGCCACTCCGTTTCTTTTTATTATCTTATTGTCATGATTCAGGGCAATAAAGTATGATTTAATCTATACATGTACTCCAACATATATTGATCGAAATGTTCATTTTACTGCTTTGATCCTCAAGCACAGTTTTCAGAGAGGAAATAAGAGAAGGACCTTGAGACTCCTCTTTTTTGTCTTAGTACTCGAATAAGATGGTGAGAATAGGGCTCTCAGTTCCAAGCTACTTTATTTCGTTCCTTCCTTCCTTCCTTTTCTTTCTTTCTTCCTCTCTCTCTTTTAAAAAGGATGTATTTGTTTTTATTTGAAAGGTGGATTTACAGAGAGAAGGAGGGACAGAGGAAGACATCTTCTATTCAGTGATCCACTTCCCAAATTGTGATGAAGGTCAGAGCTGAGCTGACTAGAAGCCAAGAGCCAGGTCTTCCTCCAGGCCTCCCATGTGGGTCCAGGGGCCCAAGTCTTTGGAACAATCCCAGGAATAGGGAAACTGGATCTGAAGTGGAACAGTTGCAACAGGAATCATCACTCATATGGGATGCCAGCACCACAGGCAGAGGATTAGATTGCAACACCACTGCACCAGTCCCCCAGCTGGTATTCTTTATAACATTATAGACTTTGTCTCATAGTCTTTAAGCATTCTGTATGACAAACAGTTTTTAAGCATTCTTTATTGGGTGTATGGTTCTTGCTTTATGTGAACTCACAGAACTTTCTATTCACTTCTTTAAAACAATTATTTATTAGAAACATAGAATGGCAGTGAGAAAAGGAGAGAGAAATCTTTCATTCACTGTTTGCATTCCCAAATGACAACCAATGCCTTAGGCCTGGGTCATGGGGAAGCCAGGAATCTAGAATCCCATCCTGGTCTCCCATGGGGGTGACAGATACCTAGGTGTTCAGAACATCCTCCACTGCTTTCCCAGCTGTGTAACATGGGACTGGATGGGGAGTACAGCAGCCAGAGCTTGACTCACTGATTCAGCATGAGGCTGAAAGAAAGGAAGTACCACACAAGAGATATTCCTACAAATTCCAATATGGGACACTGGCATTGTAGGTGGAGCCTTAATCTTCTGCACTAAAACTCCAGCCCCTAGAGTTTTCTTTTTACTCTTGCTCAGAAGTTTCTGGGTAGATCTTCCTGGGCCAGTTGGTTTGTTTTCATTTTTATGTTACTCAGCCAATTCTTTATTCCTATCAGAAAATTTTATTTCTGCTTCTTAATATATCCTTCTATTTTTCTTCTACTTATTTTTCTGTATTGGATAGATATTGAATACCTTAGGCATGAAAGTTCACTTTGAGAAGTTCGCGAAAAATGGAAATAAAATATAAGGGTATATTGGGTTAAAAAATTTGAAATTCATGGACATGGGTGGTCTTTCAGAAGTCTATGGAAAGTTCATATTACAAAAAAGATACATATTGATTTCAAAATGTTTCACACTGTAATGAGCATGCGTCTAAATTCCATTTTCCATTAACATGTTGAGGTAGCCTCACAGCTGGCAAAACACACATTCCTTTGAGCTTTTTGATAACCATCAACTTGGCCAGCCCTTGGCTCATTCCTACTGGCAAGCCTCAATTCTCTCATCTCTGGCTTCTTCTTAAATTAATTCAACAACATTCCCTTCTGTATGCTACCCACATGCACGTTATGTATCCTGTACACTCCTCCATCCAGCCATGTTCATTTGCTCTGTGTCTTTCAGAAATCTTCTTAGCTTATCTCACCTGCTGATGGAGGCTTTGAAAAGAGCTGCCACAAATAAGTTTGTGAGTTTGGGTGCTATTTTTTTTAATTGCCCAGTTGTATTCAGTGGCCCTGATTTTCTTAGGCTTTTAATTCTAGCGTGGATATATTCTTATTTTCATATATCTTCTATATTGTTAGTAGAATCATGGAAGGAGAAAAAAAGAATGATTTTCTTAGCTGTCTTGAACTGGAGCTGTTGAGCTATGTTTTAATTATTCACTTACATGCCTGACTATCCCCACTCAATTATAAGAACCTTGGTGCCAAGATTTCTGTCTTATTTTACTTTTATGTGCTTGAGCACGACACATAGAAAATACAAATGAGAGGCTTACAAAAATGAATAATTGATTAAATCAGGTAGTTTGAGTGTAAGCAAACATTACAAGTACTGTGCATAAGTAAGGAATAAGAAAGAAGTCCTCTCTCGAGCTTGACAGAAAGTGAGAGGAGGAAACCTTGGCTGTTGCATTGCCCTTCTACTTTATGGAGAAGACAGGATTTGGTGAGAGCTCAAACAAGGCTTCAGGGAGAAGCTGGGAAGGAAGAAAGTGCTGGGTAAGGGACGAGTTGAGTTTTAACTATTCTTCCCAGTGTGTGTGTGTGTGTGTGTGTGTGTGTGTGTGTGTGTGTGTAAGATTCCACCTCTTTCTTGTTCTCACCATTTTGGTAATCTCTTCCCTTCACTGAATCTCACGCCTGCCTTCATCTCTCCATGTCTTCTTTCCCAGCCAGGTTCCTCTGGCCACGCTCTATCCTCAGCTTCTATTCCTCATTACTGCCCTTCCTAGGGTGTAACATAACCACACTGTCTCAGCCCTGCAAGTAAGAATTGGACAAATTTTCTTTTGTCTAAACCTTACTGGTTTCCCATTTAACCCTGATCTAATGACTATGAAAAAAAAAAAAGACTGTTTCTTAAATCAGGGGCAATATTAAGTCTAATGTATCATCACGTAATTTCCCCTAATCCTAGACTATTCTCACCCTAATTAACTATATCAACATCATAAAAAGTGTAATACATCATTATTCATGTTCAGATCATCTAAATAATAGTGCCAAGTAGGCTTAAGTTATAATGGATTTAAACAAAAACAGAGTAAAAAGTAAAACACTGACGTTTCCCAAGCCACTAATCACCTGTCTCACACAATCCCAAATTAAAACATGTTCCAGGTAAATAATTCTATGTAGGAGCCAGCATTTCGCCTAGAGGTTAGGTACCCAGGCCCCACCTCAGAGTGCCTAGGTTCTACTCTGACCCTGGCTCCTGACTCCAGCTGCCAACTAATACAGATGCTGGAAGGCAACAGTGATGGTGCATCCATTGTGTTCCTGTCTCCCACTGGGAGGCTTGAACTGCAGTTCTAGACCCTGGCTTCCACCTTGCCCACAGCTAGCCATTGCAGCCATTCATGGAGTGAACCAAAAGTGGGACCTTCTGACTCCCAAATAAATACATTTTTAAAAATAATCAAGCCTTGTTTTTAACGTACTTTCACCAAGTAAAGAGAGCAACAGAGATTATTGCTGGCACCCCTAGAAAGCCAAGAGCTTATCATGGAATAAATTTACACGTTTTCCTTTTAGTCACTCTAAAAGCTGATGAAGCCAGCCGTTTCATTATCTGAAGAAGAGGTGCTGCTTTGGGTTATTTTCAGGCATTGAGGTTAATGAGCTGAAAAATATATGTTGTGAATTTCCACTTGTGGCAAGAAGTTTCACATTGAAGCATTGCATTTGTAATGTGGGACTGAATCTTGATTTTCTCTTTAGATTTGTGAAAATGGGCCAATTTCTGGGGGACAGGTGAAGCGTGTGAAATTAATTGCAGGAAGTTAAAATAAGTGAGGGAAAATAATCACTGGAGATGAACTCAGTCAAGAGTCCATTTTTATCCTCAGCACTTGCTCTGATTCCGTGGTGGTCAACAAATTTGACGGTATTTTTTTTTTTTTTTAGATCTGAGTAAAGGAAATTTGGGAAAGTTGACCATCACAGAGACTGAACAGCTTTTCACAAAACTCACTTTCTCTTGGTCTAGGACCAGAGTGAGATTCCATTTCCCAGCCACCTAGGCAACAAGATGAGCTTGGCTTAATGGTAATGAGCCAGTATCTCACACTTACATGACAGGTCCATTAACTCTTCCCACAGGTGGTCCTTCCCCTTCTTTCCTTGTTCTCCAGCTAAACGTATAGAATTATGAGATTCTGGAGGAGAATGAGGTCAGAAGACAAAAAGAGTGTGCGCCTCAAAGAACTTCTAACAAACTCATGGAACTCTGTGATCAGTGAGCACCAACAACGAATTGCTACTTGACAAGAAATGGGTTTCTGTTAGGTTCAGTCACTGATAATGAGGCACTTGTTTTTCACGGCAGCTGACATTAGCATTCCTGATATATTGCACTGACTTCTAAATTACTGACCTGCCTTTTAGAGTTAGAGTTGGTCACTGGGACAAGTAATTCCAGAAAATGGTCATTACCACAAAGGTAAAAATAGAGCTAAACAGGTGATGCTAAATAAACCTTATTCCTGGGATGTCAACAATAGAGGGAGAAGGTATTCTAATGTGGAGTTATGAACAAAGCATTGGTTTGTTCATTGACAAAGGAGCATATTGTATCCTAGCTCAGCTGACACAGAAGTGCACATAGCACTAAAATATAAGTTAACTTAGAATGATTTACAGGGGCAATTAGTTGGCCTAGGAATTAAGATGCCACTTGAGGGTCCAGCATGGTGGCTTAGTGGTTAAAGTCCTCAGCTTGAACGCGCCGAAATCCCATATGAGCGCTGGTTCTAATCCCAACAGCTCCACTTCCCATCCAGCTCCCTGCTTGTGGCCTGGGAAAGCAGTCAAGGATGGCCCAAAGCCTTGGGACCCTGTACCAGCGTGGGACACCCAGAGGAAACTCCTAGCTCCTGGCTTCGGATCAGCTCAGCTCCAGCCATTGCGGCCGCTTGGGGAGTGAACCATCGGACTGAAGATCTTCCTCTCTGTGTCTCCTCCTCTCTATATATCTGACTTTCCAATACAAATAAATAAATCTTTTTTTTTAAAAAAAAGATGCCACTTGAGAATCCTGTGTCCTTTATCAGAGTGCTTAAGTTTAAATTGCAGCTCTACTCTCAATTCTAGCCACCCACTGATGTGTATCCTTGGAGACAATTGGTGATGGCTCAACTGATTGGGTCACTGTCACATACTGCCTACAGGAGACCTGGATCAAGTTCCCAACTCCTGGCTCTGGTAACCATTTTCTCTCTCTCTCTCTCTCTCTCTCTCTCTCTCTCTCTCTCTCTCTCTCTCTCTGTCTGTCTTTCTGTCGCTCTCTGCCCATCTCTGTCTCTCTACCTTTCAGATAACTGACGAAATAAACAAATCTTATATAAAAGAATTTAGGATTAGGGGAGAGCACAGTAGCCTAGCGGATTCCATATGGGCCCCAGTTCTAATCCCAGCAACGCTGCTTCCCATCCAGCTCCCTGCTTGTGGCCTGGGAAAGCAGTCGAGGACGACCCAAAGCCTTGGGACCCTGCAAAGACCGGAAGAGGCTCCAGGTCCTGGCTTTGGATTGGCTCAGTTCTGGCCATTGCGGCCACTTCGGGAGTGAATCTACAGATGGAAGATCTTTCTCTCTGTCTCTTCTCCTTTCTGTACATCTGACTTTCCAATAAACCTAAATAAAATATTTTTAAATAAATATTAAATCTTTTTTAAAATACAGCATAATAACTAACTAATGAAGATGATTAAATAGCCATAAAAACATTCGTAGTTGATTTCTGGTTCTTCCACAAACAACAGCATATTCTGCTATGTCACTTCTTCATCTCCATGATTTTCTCCTTACAAGAATCCCCCACTGAAAGCCAAATATAGGAAGGACAGCGAACCCCAAACTGATTCAATCAGAAATGATTGCCACCTAGACACATCATTATCAGTTTCCCTTCAGTTTAACACAAAAAATTCTGAAACAGGCATGTGAGAATGATCATATAACATATAGAGAAGCACCAATCAGACTGCTGATTTCTCAGGGACCCTTCAGGCCAAGAGAGATGGAGTGACATATTCCAAATCCTAAAACAAAAAACTCTCATCACATCTAGCAAAATTCTCTTGTGTATTTGGAAAATGAAATAAATACTTTAAAGCAAACATAAGCTGAAAGATTTTGCCACTATTAGACCAGTGCTACACATATTACTCAAAACACATGCTGAAGACAGAAAAAGAAATAAAACTAGCTATCCTCAATGATGGGAAAGGGGGTAGATCTACCCAAGAAAAGCACAAAAGAAACTAAAACTAATAAGTAGAGAAATTCAATGCTAACATGACAGGGCCAAATCACTCTCTGTCATTATTAACCTTGAATATAAATGGCTTAAGCTCATCAATCAAAAGATAGATTAATGAACTGGCTCAAAAACAGGACACATCTACCTGTTACTTACAGGAGATGCTTTTCACCACCAAAGATACATGAAAGCTGAAAGTGAAAGGATGGAAATGGATATTTTACAATAACAGAAAGGAAAAATGAGCCAGTGTAGCCATTCTAATATCACATGATATAGACTTCAATATGAAAAGCATTAAAAGAGAAAAGATATACACTACAGGGACACATCCAGAAAGAAATAATAATAATAAATGTATACACATCAAATGCCAGGGCACCCAGCTATGCTAAACAACTATTGACAGACAAAGGAGGAAATACAGACCCCAATACAACAATAATGAGGGACCTTCACAACCCACTATCCTCAGTGGACAGATCTATGTGACAAAAAGTCAGCATGCAAGCAACAAAACACCCAGAAACAGAACAACTTGACCCCATTGATAACTATGGGAACTTTCATCCTCCAGACACAGAATATCTTATCCTCATGGAAAATAATACATTTTGCCCATGGAAATTTGTCCAAGATTGATCACATTTAGATCACAAAACAGGCCTCAACAAATTTCTAAAAATCTACATCAATGGCTTTAGCATACACAAGTAACTTCAGGACTGCAAAAGAACTAGCCAGATCAGTGCCTTTTAAAATAGTGTAGAAGAACCTGAAATACCTTGGAATAAACCTAACTAAAGTTGAGGAAGCCCCCATGAGGAAAATTGCAAAACATTCAAAAACAAATGGAAGACACTAAAAGATGAACCTACCTGTTCCCGAATTGGCAGGATCAACATCATTAAAATGTTCATATTACCAAAAGTAATATGCAGATTCATGTGATCCCAATCAAAACCCCAGCAATATCCTTCTCAGACACAGAAAAGATGATGTAAAAATTCATCTGGAAATGCAAGAGACCACAAATAGCCAAAGCTGTCTTGAAGCCAGAGGAAGCACAACTGCAGATCTTAAGACATATTACAGGATGGTGGTTAACCAAAACAGTCTGTTACTGGTACAGAAACAGAAAAGAAGATCAAATAGAACAGAATAGAAATCCCAGAAGAGAGCCCACTCATGTGCAGCCAGCTAATCTTTAACAAGAGAATGGAAAATAATCTAGGGAAAAAGATTGGCCTCTTTAACAAATGCTGTTGAGACAATTGGATAGCAGCCTGCAGAAGTGAGAAATGAGATCCCCACCTGTCACATTATAGAAAAACCACCTCTAAATGAATCAAGGACTTAAATCTATACCCAGAAACCATACAACTGTTAGAAAACACACTGAAGGGGCGGGGGGAGAAAGATAAAGCACTTTACAAGACATAGGCATAGGCAAAAACTTCCTTAAAAAGTTACCATCTTGCGGCTGTTCGCATACACTATGGCTGTTGATTTTTGTTCATTAATTTTGTACCCTGCCACTCTACCAAACTCTCGTACAAGTTCTAGCAGTCTCTGTATTGAGTCTCTTGGCTCTTCTACATAAAGAATCATATCATCTGCGTATAGTGAGAGCTTGACTTCTTCGTTTCCCATTTGGATTCCTCTGATTTCTTTTTCTTGTCTTATGGCCTCAGCGAGTACCTCTAGGACTATGTTGAATAGTAGTGGAGAAAGTGGACATAACATATTGGTTACTCATTACTATGTCAATTAATTCCATAATGATGTAAATTTTTGCTGATGGTATGTTGGAGCTTTCAATTGACTGGGATGATACTCTGCTGGCTCTGTCTTCAGACCAGAAAGGGTATACCTAGGAAGCCGTTGAACTTGACTGGACAATAATATGCTGGACTCTATGTTTGGTATACGCTTGCAATGGGGGAATCTCAACTGAACTTGAGCTGTGGTTATGCAACAAGGTGGAGGAATCCACCATGGTGGGAGGGTTTGGGGAGGGGTGGGGAGAGCCCAAGTACCTATGAAACTGTGTCACATAATACAATGTAATTAATGAATTAAAAATAATAAATAATAAAAAAACTTTAAAAAAAAGTTACCAAAAGCACAGTCAAGGCCAAAATAAACAAATGGGATCACATTAAACTAAGAAGCTCCTGTACAGTAAAAGGAAATGGTCAGCAAAGTGAAGAGGCAAACACCAGAAAAGGAGGAAATCTTTTCACACAACACAACAGATATGAACCTAATATCCAGTATTTACAAAGAGTTTCAGAAACACAACAGCAAAACAAACTAGCTAGGAAATGGGAGAAGGAAATGAGCAGACATTTTTTCACAGAAAAAATTCAAATGGCTAATAGACATATAAAAAATACTCAGCATCTCTAGCAACAAGGGAGATAAAAATAAACAAATTGAGGTTCCACTTAATTCCAGCAAGAATGATCTTCTAGTAACACCTGCTGACAAAGATGCATGGGAAAAGGTACCCTATTCCACTGCTTTGGGATTGCAGACTTGTGAAGTCACCAGGAAGGCCAGTATGAAGAGGGCTCAAACAACTGAAACCTGATTGACCATACAACCCAGCAAATCTACTCCTGGGAATATATCCAAAACAAGTGACACCTACATATGGAAAAGCAACCTATATCCCTATATTCATAGCAGCACAATCTGCAATAGCAAAGGCATGGAAACAACCTGATGCTCATCGAAAGAGGAATAGATAAAGAAACTGCAGTACATCTACTCTATGGAATACTACTCAGCCACTAAAAAGAATAAAATTCTGCCATTTGCAACAACATGATCCTAACTAGAAGCCATTTTGCTCAGTGAAATAAGCCAATCCCCAAAAGACAAACATCATATGTTCTTTCTGTTATACACAACAACTTCCACCCAAAAACAAAATAAAAAGAGATATAGGTAAATAAGTCTATACTTGAACTCACATAAACAGTATAAGGGAGACTAGAGTATGGAGAATCAAAGAAGTACTGCAGTATACATCTCTGTTCACAAATAAAAGAAGGCTTCCAATGAAACTGTTAAATATGTCTAGACAACAAGATACTAGACTCCATACCGTAGCTTATCTCTACAATGCCATGGTACACATGAACAGCAGAAAGCTAGAATCGAGACTGCAGCTGAAGGACTACATTATTGTAAAATACAGTGGACACTGGGGAGGGAGTTGGAGAGAGAGGAAAGTGAAGGGAATGGGGGGAAGCCCTATACCTACAAAACTGCATAATGAGGCATCCCGTAATACTTGGAATAAAATCCAGGTTTAAGCATTCATTGTGCCACACTGGATTCAAATGCTGCTTGGAATGTCTATATCTTATGTTAAAGTCACTGAGATGGAGTCCCAGCTTTCTGCTTCTGATTCCTCTTCCTGTTAGTACACACCTTGGCAGGCAGCAGATGATAGTTCAAATACTGACATTCCCTGCTACCCATGTGGGAAATCTGGCTGGAGTTTCTGACACCTGGATTCAGCCTGGCTTCCATCTAGCTATTTTAGATATTTGGGGAATGAATCAGAGAATGGAAAATTCTCTCATCCTTGCATTCACTCTTGTTCTGCCTTTCAAATGCACACAACAAAAATAAACAAAGTATTGTTAAATATACAAATCTTTGCATGTTTTGATCCCCACTTATCTTCCCAGCATCACCTTACATCCCATTTGACTTTGCTCCCCATCCTCAAACTAGGGGTCTTTCTGTTTGTGTTTGATCTTCCTCCCTCTTGCTAACTGTTGCCTTCCACAGTGTCATTACACTGGTCGTGCACTGTGTTTGGAGTGGTGTTCTCCACTGATGCGCAATGGACTACTTCTCGTTACCCTGACCTCTGCAAGTACATAACATTGACTTCATCTTTACTCATACTGACAGCACAATGAGAAAGGACAGGCATGTATGTACTATATATATATATATATATATATATATATACATATATATATATATATTCATTAATATGAAGCATTTCAAGCTAAGTCCATTTGATTCACTCCCAAATTATTTTTTTCTCAAGTAGAAGTAGATTTGTTGTGGAAAGAAATGGAGTTACAAAGATTATGATCTCACCAAAGTCACAGATTTAAGTGCTGGGCCAAATATTGTCCATATCATTTGGCTTCAAATTCCAGAGATCTTTCTACCCAACATCCCATGGAGACAAAGATGCTTTCAAGAAAGCAGAAAGGAAAAGCATCCTCAGACAGTTGAGAAAGAAGACAACGTTGACTGGAATGTCAGTAGTAGCAACTGATAACAAATTAGTCAAAGCAGCTGTTAACCTAAAACCTTCACTTAGCTTCTACTGTGCACAAAGCATTGGTTCTGGCTAAGAGCACAGCACAGAGAGTAGTCCCAGCTTTATAAGAGGAAGTTTGCAAAACAGCAAAATTGCAACAGAAGTCAAATTCAGTGAAGATGAGACACAGTGTTCTGGAGAAATAGAGCACACATGCAGCTCAATTTCTGAGAATTTGGCTTGGAAAGGAGGAGACAGCAGCTTGTTTATAGAAAGGAGCACCAGGTCAAACGAAGGTTATGTTGAAGACTCGAAGTAATAAGCAATTAGGTAGATTTCTGGATTTCCAGCCTGACATTGTATTGTCAAGTTTTCAGCCTTATATTTACAAATTTGCATTTTTTTTACCCCAGGCCTCCAGTCAGCAGTGTGCATCCAGTGGTGTCATCAAATTGACTTTTCCTAAAGGCCTCTTCTGGGAGTACTTGTCAATACTGAAAGCTTCATATCCGGGAAAAGGTGATGTTGACTCAAAGAAATGCCCTTCTGATGACTGATGCTCTCACTGTCTCAAACTGGCAAAGTGACACATTGGCCAAGAGCCTCCCAGGATTTGGCTGGTCCTTGGGAGGAAGATGAAAGACTTTCGGAAGACTTCATGAATAACTGATGAAGACAGGGGCCACTTGATAGATAAACACTGGCCTTGGTACCTTCACTAGTACTCTAGAGGCCTGAAGGAGGTAAAGCAACTTCCAAAAGTCTACTTACTCAGGAGAGGAGACAGTCTCTTGAATTTAATTCAAAGGTTTCACTGTGAGATCTAAATTCAGTTCACAGAGGCTCTTGCTTTCACATTGCCATAAAATGCTGGTATTATCCCAACTGTTTAATTGAAAGACATCCCTCACAAAGTTCAGCATAAGAGAATGAGAAGCATAGTCTCCATAAAGGAAACACATTAGCACATTTTCTCCAAATCACCTGCAAGAAAAGATGAACACACAGCAAGGAAGGACGCTGGAGCTAAAAGGTGGCTGCACAGAAGTAGTGAGCCCAGGACAGAACAGACGTTAGGCAGCAGAGTACCTTGCCTGTGGTTAGATACAATGAAATGCAACCAGGGATGCAGAGGGCAAAATCACCAGATCTAGAAATCGTCCTTAACGTACTAGTTAAGAGAAATATTAACTGTTACCTATGTTAGAACACAAATACTGATGTTCTGGGGAAGAGCTCAACTAGCATTTCTCTCAACCGGAGTTTTGCTGTGACAGCCTTGACTGTAGGTGCTGCTTCCTGATGCCCAGCACTTCTGCCGCCCAACTTGCCTGTGCATGTCAGCAGGTTATCTCAGGGATATGTCGATTATTACGCTCAGGGAGCCCTAAAAGCTCATCCATCTTGGAGGAAAGCAGATAAAATGCCTCGTGATCCGCAGAGGTTCCTTGACTGATGATAAGGTTATTATCACAAGTTGAAATGCATCTAAAACAAGGAACATCCTAGCTTAACAGCATGTGCACCAGAGAGTAGCAATCATCTGCTCATGCTGGTGGGGTTGACTGGAAGCTGCAGCTTCTCTTTCTGTCAGTATTACAAGAAACTTTTCAATGACACATTGCTAGCCTGGAGAAAGATAAAAATTCAAGATTTTAAATGCAGTGTCTATTGAATGTATGTCACTTTCACGCCATCATAATGTCAAAAACTCATCCACAGAGTCATCACAAGCTGGAGACCAGCTATATTACAATGGAAATTTTTCCAAGCATTACTGCTTCTCCATATCAATCTCTCATAATCGCCCAACCGACATCTTGATTTTTTCCTTTTCTTCATTTTTTTCTTCTCTTCTATTTTCCCCCAGAATTCTCTCAAGAAGCAAAATCCAATTACTATGAGAATAACAACCTAACACTGCTCTAATTGACAATGAATCTGGCATTCTCCTGGTTTGTGTGATCAGCATAAAACAGCTATACTTTGGAAGATACAACTTTAACCCATATATGCTAAGAATTTGCCTTTTCTTCCAATAGCACAGATAAATAAGTTAATTATATTAATTCATGGATCCAGAAATGGCTAGTTTTGTATGACAATTGATGGGATATAATTCAATGGTCCTAAACATCGAATATACACCAAAATCACTTGTGGTACTCATAAAATAATACTAATATGCTGGAATGGAATATATTAAGTCATTCATTTTTTTCCTGATATCCCCAGTTTATGCTCTTATGCAGCTGGTTGAGGAGCGCTCCTACCCTACCAAGAACTGAATGCCAGACCTTGCTCCCTAATTCACTAGCGCTGTGACCTTGAACAAATTACCTAGCTGTGTTGCTTTCAGTTTCTTTCTTCCCATCTTCCCCCTTCAAAAATGTCTTTGACCCTCTTATCTCTTTTATATTTTTTATATTCTTTTATATATTTTGTATATTCTTTTGGACTACATGCTATAGAGATCTTTCTCTAAAAAAGATTTATTTATTTACTTGTTCACAGAGTAACACAGAACACACACACACACACACACACACAGAATGAAATCTTCTGTTCAATGTTCATTCCCCAAAGGCCACAACAGCCTGACTAAATCCAGGAGTTTAAAAGCCCATTCAGATCCCCCCATGGGTGCTAGGGCCCAGGGATTTATACTATCTCATGTTGCTTTCCTAGGTTCATTAACAGGGAGCTAAATCAGAAGTGGAGCAGTTAGAACTTGAACCAGTGCCAGGATGTGATGCTGGTGTTGCAGGAGGCCATTTAGAGTGCTGTGCCACAGGACTAGCTGCACTCTAGAAATCTTACTCTGTTTTAAAAGTTCTTGATTTCTAATGCTTGAAAATGGATTAAGTGGGATTATCCCAACTTCCCAGACTCTAGGAAGATTTCATGACACAAGGCACTTAAGTATATCTTGACATTATGAACAAAGTCCAGCATCCTATTGTCAAGATATATTTAACCATTTCATTGGGAGTCCATTTTAAATAGCAGAATTACGGACTTAGGGCTGTTTATGAAGGGCTATACTATTGTAATAATATAGGGAAAATCAACGGGGAGGAGGGCATTTGGAGAGGGGGTAAAAGAAATACAAAAGCCTATGAAACTGTATCATAAAATAATGAAATAAATAATTAATTTTTAAAAGGCATGTAATAGTGATTCACTGAGCCCACAGAGAAATTGTCTAGGGAAACGACATAGAAAACAGCTGATAAGCAGCCAGGGTCCTAACGTAAGCAGCAGTACTGGAAGAGTCAAACTTCCCAAATGTCAATCCTTCATAGACCCAGACAGAAACCTAATATGGAAGAAATTGCCTGGTTTGTTGGCAAAGCAGTACAGCCAGGGTAGAGTTATGCAGAAATGCCATCAGAATATTGGTGATTCTGTTTTTGAAATTTGAGTTTTACCTTGAGCAAGCAGTTAAACCAGCTAACTTTGAGCACCTAGCTTTATTTTGTGCAAATGCTTTTTTAACGCAGATCTATGTATCTTTTAAATATGCAGTTTTACATCTGTTGGCTCCCTACAGGATACCGCTCATTGCACTGACCTAGCGTACTTCTCGCATCAGTCTTGTGTCCCCTGCTGTTGCCTGAAGGGCTACCAGGCTTCAGCAGCCCCATCATCTTCACCTAGCAGAGCGGGTTCCATTCTGCACCTCAGTGCCTTCTCAGCAAGAGCATCCCTAGATATCCAGCTCCACCTGCCCCCACAGAAGTCCTCTTTGAAAACAGGCAAGAAATTTCAGTTAGCATGTCATGTTTACATCTCCCATCTACCCTTCACTAAAGGCTGCTAATCGATTCTTTTTAATCACCACTTCCCCCATCAACCTCAAAGACCCAACTGCCTTCCTATTCTTTAGGCTAAGATCATTAGAGCAGAATCATGCTGCAAAGCCAAGGGCAGCTCTCCCAGGAATCTCTTCGGTTTGCATTTGGAAATGTATGCAGCAGGCCTGCCTGACAGCTCAGCTTCAGGGCCGAGAATTCAAGCTAATTCCTGTGCCACAGCACATTACATGCTTACTTAGCGGCAAGGAGAGCATTATTTTCTAAATAATTAATTGCAAACCCAGGATCTTCCTGTGCGATGCACAGCTCCTGGAATCCACCCAGAAGGATCCAATACCTCACCTATGCGTAACTGTCACCTTACACTACAGCTGCCTTGGAATACTTGGGGTTTTTCTGTTTCATATTACAGAAAAAAAAAGAGTAAATCCATGTTTCAATGTGATTTCACAGAGTGTCCTATTCATCAGAAATGAAAGATATGAAAAGGATTTTCCCTGGGATGCTAATCCTCCAAATACGAACATTTGAATTATCCTTGGCATGTCGCCTCTCACATTCCTGCTCACAGGGCCTCAAGTCTTTGCCTGAGCATGCTTCCCACCTTTGCTTTTGTTTGGGGACTTAGAATGTTAAAACACGAGGGGTGCACATTTTGAACAAAGCAAGTCTCAGCTCAGGGAAGAGTGATGCGCGATCAAAGCATACTTGTGCAAACAGTAGAAAAATATTTTCCCACAACCTTCTAAGTTCATTTTGGCCAAGTAAAACTCACAAGTCTAAACTGGATCACAGTTCAAAATCAGCTGCATGGTAAATAGATACTCTAAATCTTACCTCAAATTATGTTTTTTTTTCAATACTGTATTGTGGCAACAAACTACATTGTTAGGACCTGCAAGAAATGACTGCAGCTAAACAATGGCTCATCATTGATGTAAAAGACAAAACATATTGGTGATGCTCAATCGTCCAGACATGAAAACCATTCAATTCTAGAACTCTAAGCAATTGTCAAAGCCAACACTCCTAGGAAACCAAAGCTCAGATGTTTTAACCTCACAAAAAATCCAGCCATTCTTTTATGAACAAAATAATATGAAACTTTTGTGACACCTTAACTTTCTACCTTTAAACAAACCCCATCAAATGTCGCGCATATGTGGTAACTTCTCCAGATTTGCTCGGACTATCACAGAAACCAGAATTTCAAAAAAGCATGCAAAATTCTGTTGTATATTCAATGGAATCTCTTATTTGGAATGGGGATGGGATAAGAAATTAGAAAACCAAATCAGATTATTAATCACAGTTTGAAATCATGCTATTCAGGTGTTAAAATTTCTAAGAAACAAATTTGCCACCAAAATGTCTCTCTTTCATTTCTTTCTCCTCCTCCTCCTACTTCCAACTCCTTTCTTCCCTTCCCTCTTTCCTTTTCTGCTAAAGCATCCAATCAAACTCATCTGGGAGATTTGTTTATTTAGAAACAGACAAGGATATGGAGAAACTGAGACCTCTCACTACTGGCTTACTCTCCAAATATTTGTAATAGTCTGGATTGGGCCAGCCAAAAGCTGGGAACACAAACCAGGCCTCCCACATGGGTGGCAGGCACCCAACTAATTGAGCCATCACTATTGCCTCCCACATTGCGTATCAGTGGGAAGCTGGACTCTAGACTATAGCCAGACATGGAAAGCAGACAACACAACCAGCATTTTTACAGCTACATCAAATACCCACCATGTACTGGTGGCTCTTCAATCCAACAACTGAGTTAAGAAAGTCTCTGCCACTTATCTTTCATTAATCAAATGACAAATGTGAAGAGTTGCCCAGACCCAATTTCAGGGGATTTCCAATGTGTTGTTAGGGTTCAAGAGCTGTCAATCTAACAGCCCTTCTCTCATTACAAAGGTTCAACCTGATTGCCAAAGTATTTTCAATAGATGCCATAATTGACTTTGCTGAAGGAGTTGTCATCCACAGCACAGTGTATGAGACCCTAAGAAGCAAATCTTGGCAAAAGTTCTTATCTCCACAGAAAACTGGGAATTACTGGACAAAAAGCCCAACACATCACTCAACTCCCCTTCTCCCTGCCCTGAGTATTGGGAGCAGCATGATATTTACTCTCCACTGAGGTTTATACACTTATAATCTTAGGTACCATCTTGAGCAACAAGTCCTAGTGACCTGGCACCTGGTTTCACATCATGTGCTTCATTTTTCTTATGCACCGTGCAAATTTGTTCTGCAGCAAGACCCATGCAAACATGGTGTGAACCTGATTGTTCTTTGGCAGGGCTCATAATCTTTTCCATTTTGTCTATCTTACACACCCCAATTTGGATTTTGAGATTTATTTGATACTATCCCAATAGCAATGTTCCAAGAACTATGTCTTTTCATCTTGTAACCTCTGATCTAATGCAGCTCCTGATTCATAGTAGTATTTGACATATTGAATGAAGAAACAATAAGGACTCAGATTTCTACTTCCTCATTAAAGCTGTCTTTGAGTTCCTCTCTCTCGTCCCCAACACTAAAGGAACTTTCTTCATCTTGGAATTATGTTTTCTGCAGACTTTTCCACATAATCTCCCATACTGCAGATTCTGATTTCATGACGGAGCTGGACATGGAGGTTTTTCTTACTGGATCTTTTCTTTTTCCTCCAGGCAACTGGGACTATTTCTAGTGAGTATACCATTAGTGATTTTTCAGTGGCTAACCAAGCTGAGACAGACATTTAACACTGCCAAATAGTAAAGTTCTTTGACACTGCTCAATACCCAGACCTCCTTTATTTATTTATGTAAAATATTTAAATGCTTCATGGTGTGCTTAAAACAGTTTTAGAGAAGAAATGCAAGAAGCAGGTTGACAGGAGGATTAATAAGACTTTGCTGGTAGAATGCATAATTCCATAATCATTCTGGAATATGAGATGTTTTTAAATAATAATGGCTTTTTAAGAAGCAGCATGATTATCTGTATTCATAGCATTTCAGGACTGTTGGAAATAGAATTAGAGAAATTTATTTATTTATTTATTTGGTTTCTAGGGGCAGATGATTTCCTTTTCCATGTTTGGAACCCTTTATTTTCAGGTGGAATGTGTGAGCTGTAGAATTTAACACTTTGGAATATGTTGTTTTCAATTTTAAACCAGAAAGAAGAGTTATTTTAATTTGGAGAATTTCCAGCAGTAATTAAGGGTAGGATTTTTTTCAATAATAATTTTTACCTTGCTCATATCAGTCTCACATTAGGGCAACAGTATTTCACTGCTATATTTTATTATGCTGGGAGTCTGAAGTTATTTTTTGTATTTATTAGTGTGACATGTATAATGCATAATGTCGTATTAATTAATGTGACATGTGCCTGTTTGTATCTGAGGCAACTTACAGCTGTAAAGGTGTTGCAATCTCAAAATAACTGCTAAATTTACTGTTTCAGCTAAGTTTTATGTATCAATTCTAATTTATCATTAAATCTGACCTGGAAAGAGATTAAAAATAGACAAAGGATTTCCAATAAGGTTAATCTACCAAAAGAAAAAGGTTTTCTATTTAGTATTTATGTGGTGTACTTAAAAAATCGTACAATCCTCCAGAATGGACATTTGTCTCCTAAGAACAGAAGCCAGATATACAACGACCATCCCTAACTTAAGCTGTTACCTTTACACGGCTGTCTTAATTTCTATTGCTATAATAAAACGCCTTCAATGGGGCAAATTGTAAACAAGAGACAACTGCTCTTCACAATTCTCAAGGCGAGGCAGTCCAAGCTCAATGACCTGGGCTGTTCAGTGTCAGGTGAAAGCTGGTGTTCCTCGCTATTGCTGTGCTCTTCCATGGGTTAACTGAAAAATCAGAGTCTGGTAGAGAAATCAAAGTGGAAGTTTATTCAGCAAGTCAAACAGAGGATTTAAACCCAGAAATAACTTGTCAGTGCCTGGGCTGATTGTCTTGCAAAACTGATTTTTTTTTTTACTACATGTAAATTATTAATTTCCTTACAGAGTATGTATATGCTTTGAATCAAGTTTAAGCAATCGAGACTACGCATGGATATTAATCTCACTAAGAATCAAAGAATACCTCATTGAAAATTGAATCACACCTGGTAATAATTAACAGATATGATTAATTGATTAAGAAAGTACATTACATTCCAACACGTACTCCCGCATGGGATGTTATCTATATTCAGGGAGAGACAAACAATAGGATCGCTTATTGCCTTTCCTATCACAGCCCTGAAAAGTGAGGCTCCCTCCTACTTTAGGTACAGGAGATGCTTGCCTGCCCCGAGGTTTCCTGGGCCACAGCTCAGCTTTGTGGAAAGGTCCGGTTGGTTGGGAACCAGGTTTAGAGCATATTCACAGTGCAGACAGCTTCCTGGCTGACCCAGGCCTCTGCAGGATCATGTTCATGTAGAGCACAAGGTGGGAGAACAAAGGTGAATGAACTTTCTCTGCAGTTGATTTATGTAAGTACATTTCTCTTATCTGTGAACGTAGAACCCTCAGGATTCACTCAGCTCCAAAAGACTTCACCTCCTAGTTCTATCACCCGAATGATTAAGCTTCTGTGTATAAAATTTTGAAGGACACATATATTTATAACATAGCAAGGAGTTATCAGTGGCCAAATATCGAACATAGTCCCAATACTTGTCTTTTATATACCTGAAGCTGAGAGGCTTAATTAAGGGATGTTCCCATGGCAAATGATAGCAGAGAATGAGCAATAATGTAGGCCCCATGTAGGGACTGGGTGGGAACCCTAGGACCTGGTTAGCAATGTTAAGATTGTGCTATGAATACCATAATACTTATTTTAAAGTATTAGTAAAAGAAACAAAAGGGAAGCTTTAACTTTATTACACCTGATAAGGGGAAATTAATAAAAATCAGCACTCACACAATTGCATTTTAACATAGATTAAGACTTGTTAAGTTCATGGTTTCGAATCAGTTATTTTAACCCAATTCTTGAAAAGACTTTTAAAAATTGTGTCTGTTACAGATGTATATAAGGTCAAGAGATTCATTCCTTCTCTTTGGACCATTGTTGCAATGGAAAAACGTATTCCTTTCTAGAGTTTCCATGAATGTGTAACGGAGATGGCTTAGTCGTTTTATACCACAATATAGCAAATTTCCACAAAACACCCAGGTGTGTCAATTTGGAATTTTGAAGATCAGAAATCAGAGACAACTCAATGGGTTTCATGCACGGTGGAGCACGAAGTTAAAATATGGGAAATGGGGCCCAGCACAACGGCCTAGCAGCTAAAGTCCTTGCCTTACACATGCCAGGATCCCATATTGGTGCCAGTTGTAATCCCAGCTCCCCGCTCCCGACCCAGCTCCCTGAATGTAGCCTAGGAAAGCAGTCAAGGACAGCCCAAAGCCTTGGGACCCTGCACCCGTGTGGGAGACTTAGAAGAAGCTCTTGGCTCCTGGATTCGGATTGGCACAGCTCCAGCTGTTGTGGCCACTTGGGGAGTGAATCAAGAGGAGGGAAGATCTTTCTCTCTCCTCCTCTCTGTATATCTGACTTTCCCATGAAAATAAAATAAATCTTTAAAAAATATGGGAAATTGCTGGACTGAACTCTCATTTGGAGACTGAAAAAAAAAAAATACGGTTCTAGCCTCATTCTTACTCTTGGTAGCTTCAGCTCCTTGTGGCAGTCAGACTCCAGCCTTCATTTTCTTGTTCGTTGCGAGCTGGAAGCCACTCTGAGTTCCAACAGGCTTCCCACATCCCTCGCTCTGCAGCCTTCTCCATCATCAAGGCAGGAGTGATGCCGCAGATCCTTCGCACACATCCAGGCTCAGGCTTGTGTTTCTCTCCCTAGCTAGTGGAACATTTCCACGATCTCACGTAAGTCAGTGTCATCCAGATCCTCCTCTTATGTTAGAGTCCATTGTTTCAGGACCATCCTGACATCTGCAGAATGCTTCATAGCATTCCTTAGCTCAGGACTTGACTGAGTACCTGGGAGGAAGTGTGCGTATACCTGGGTGGATCATCAAAATTCCCCTGTCACAGATGACACAGTGGCGCCTGCCCAGTCAAGAACAAAGCCGTCCCCTTTCTTTAAGAAATACTGTCATCCAATAGCAGAGATCCAAACACCTAGATATATCTCTTATTTAGTGTGAGCTCAACTTCTAACTCAAATTTTTATATTTTATTCTATAAGCCAGGCCTCCAAGACTTGGATATGATATTGAGCATGCATGATCATTACTGGGGGAGAGTCTATAGATTACCTCCATTATTTGAGGGTTTGGGGCCCTGCACCTGCATATAGGTAACCACCATTTTACTCCTATTGGAAGTTGCTTAACTTTTATTTTTCTCATACAGGAAGCATGAGAAATTAGTAGAAAATCTCAAGATTTCTTCACCCTCCCTAAACACTAGAAATAACTCAGCTCTATCAGAACATCTGGCTGAAAACTGGCTCTGGATACTTGCTGTGGAATCATTGCTGCTTGACTCTGCTGTTCCCATTCCCTGGTGCCCCTGTAGGTCTCAAGCCCTCCCTTCCGGTTCATGCCTGCAGTCTCCTAGGAGATCACACAGCTGGAATCTGCTTTTGTACCAGCTAGAGCAACTTCAAATAACTACTTTTGTAAATGTCTTATGAATAAAATAAATAACAGTAGTAGGTATGGTGGTCTAACACAGTCCTAACAAGTGGGAGGAGACCTTGTGTAATGAGTCAGCCCAGCTACATTTAAATCCACTTTCCAATACTTATCAACTTGATGATCTGAGACAAGTTCCATAAGTTGCCTGCACTTTAATCTCCTTGTCTTTAAAATGGGATTTGTGGGGCTGGTATAGTGGCATAATATGCTAATCCTCTGCCTTGGTACCAGCAACCCTATGGTCACTGGTTCATGTCCCAGAAAATCACTTCTGATCCAGCTCCCTACTTATGATCTGGGAAAACAGTAGAGGATGACTCAAGTGTGGGCCACTGTACCCATAGGGGAGACCCAGAAAGAAGCATCAGGATCCTGGCTTCAGATCAGTTCAGCTCCAGTCACTGCAGCCATTTGGGGAGTGAATCAGCAAATGAAAAATTTCTTTATCTGTCTCTGCTTCTAATTATAAATCTGCTTTTTCAAATAAAAACAAATCAATCTTTAAAATTAATTAAATAAAAATGAAATAAATATCTACTTATAGGATACATGGAAGGGATGACTGATTAAATCCATACAAAATATTTAGAAGCCACTCAGAACATACCAGAACATTTATTTTATTGTAAATATCATTACTGCTACTATAATTTCTCCACTCTTACTACCATTCTTTTTATTTCAGTCAATGGGTCTATCCACTGGCTTGCTGGTAGCTTGGGATTATTCTGCATTTTTCCAAGGGTTCATGTTCCGTTATCTACAGTGTATCATCACTGTTTCACAGCATAATGAGGAGAAGGGGGTGTCAACACAAATGCAAGAGAACTGATCATAAATTCACAAATTCTCCTACCAGGTCTTCTTGCTCTTTGTGCAGACAGAAGCTATAAAACATGCCATAGATACCTTAGAGATCAAATTAAAAACCAAGTGCCAACCAGGTTAAAAGTCCTACAAAAAATAGGCCTAAAACTTTGGAAAAGCTAACATAAAAAGAAAAATACATTATTTAATTATTGTATAAATTTGATTACAGCCAGAAAGAAATGACTGGTGAATGCCAATGCTTGCTGGTGTGAGAGAAGAAAGCGGCTGTGGCTCCTTCCAGTGCCACAGACGCCTTGCGTGTGGAGGTGGAAGCTCCTGCCATTCCATGGGATGCAAAGAAGAATCTCCCAGGAACTCCACGTGAAGTGAAAGCGATGACAAGCAGAGCTGTACTGCCAAAACGAATTCCAAGAACTGTGATGGTAGAATTTTTTGCTCCTTTTGGAAACAATGGAAAAGGAGTTTCTTAAATGGAATATGAAGTATAAATGGCAAGCTCAATGAACCAATAGACAGGCAATTTTTGATAAGATATTACATTAGTATCTACATTGCTTAAAATCTTTAGCATGTCAATACTCAATAATGTCTCAACAGAGCAAAGCAAACGTGTTCTGTGGATGAGGGTATTTATCATTGATGGTGATGGTTTAAGGAATAATGCTGAAGATACAGGAATTTTAATGCCCAACCATCCTAGCCTAATGATGACAACATATTTTAAGTTTAATGTACAACTACACTAGTTTGAAGAATAAGCAACTCCCCCTACAATGACAATCAAGGGTACATCTCTGTCAAATGTGGCAGGAAAGCCCAAGATTTTCCCATGCCTCTTAATCATCTGTGATATCAAACAATCCTGGGAAGCAAGTACCCATGTATTAAGATTTGGGTTTTGTGACTTTAATGTTACTATTAAAGCCTAAGTATGGTATATCTTTTTTTCTTTTTAAAAATATTTATTCATTTATTTCAAAGGCAGAGTTACACACAGAGAGAAAGCAGGAGAGACAAAAAGACCTTCTATTCACTGGTTCACTCTCCAAATAGCCAGAAAGGCTGTGGCTAGGCCAGGCTAAGACCTTCACTGTGCTGTAACACTTCCCTGTGCTGCTGTGTAAATTCATAGGAAAAGGAGATATAAGGATTAAAGTCTCCATACAATTTACCCAATAAAGCATTCATTTTCTTTAAGCCAACAGATACATATCATTGAGAAAGCAGTGGTTCTCACGACTTGGGATGGTCCAGACATTAGAACCTGGACCAAGATTCTCTTACGGTCAAATCTGATTGTATAACAGCAGCAGCATTCATCATAGGTAAGGTTATTGAGTACCTGCTATGAGCTAAGAATTGAGGTATGCGATTCATAAACCAGATATGATAAAGCTTTGGATATCGTCCATCTCCCAGGTGTACAATTTCTCTCTATCAAGGAGACTATAAAACTCAAGAAATAAGTGATCTGCTCTAAACTAAATAAAATGGCCAGACATAGAATATCAATTACACTCTGCACCAAAAAGAGGAAGAAATGGAAGGAGAAAAAGAAGTCATCGTCTCAGGTAATTTTGAAATCCTGCCAGGTTAGCTCCATTTGGTTTGAGGCTTGGAAGTAATTTTCTAGGATCCTAGGCCCTGCACTATGAGATCACTACTTCAGCATCTTTTTTTTTCCTTTTCCATAAAAGGTTGCATATGCTTGCAGATGAGTAATTTTAACAGGCTGCTTCTTCTTGCCTATAGAACTCCAGGGGTTCAACGAACTCGCAGTGTGTACCCACCTCCCCACTCAAAGCTGAAGTGCTAAGACAGTATGTCAAGAGCCACATGGGTCTTCAAAGACTCCAAGGAGGATCTGCTGCACCAGATGGTCCGACTCCACCACAGCTCTTGTCTGGATAATCCCACCTCTATTTGTGGCTTCTGATGACTAAGAGGACCCATGAGTCATGGGCCTCATCTCTTCAGAGAGTCTTCTGTGTGACTGAACGCTCTGAACTTTTGATCTTTCTGAGGCACCAGCAAAAGTTTGGTCAGTTTCACCCATGTTAAGAATATGCTTTCCTAACAGCTTATGCCTCATTTTTAGCACATGTGCTGAGAGGTCCCAAATCATCAATTTCATTGCTTTTTCCTCAACAATTCTTCCCTCAGCTTTTCTCCCACTTCTCCTGAGTTGCTATCAGCAACAATCAGAAATTTTACACAAGCTAAAAGCAACAAGCGCATGTTAATTTTTTTTCTGTCTCCTCAGCTATACATCCAAGCTTTACAGGGTCTGTTTTCTACATAGGTGCAGGACACAGTTCAGGTAAAATATCTACTGTCATCGCAGGAATCCCTCTTTTCCCAGTTTGCAGTTATGTAATTTTCATTTCCATCTGAGCCTACGTCAGCAGCGCTTCTAATTCTATTCCTCCATTAAGAGCATGTTGCTGACGATTTAGACATCATCTAAGGTGATTCAGGCTTTCAGTCCTGAGTTGTACTTCTTTCTGAGTCTTAGCAGCAGTCATTACCATCCACATTGTGCTAACATTCCACTAAAGGCATTCTTGGGTATTTTCTGTCATACGCATAGTCCTCAAGCTTCTTCCTGCCTCTCCTCACTGTCCAATTTCAAAGTCATGGAAACATTTTTTAACAGTTTGTTGCAGAAGCTCTACAGGTGAAGGACCAAAATCTGTACTCGTTTTCCATTGCTATAACAAATTTATTATCATACAATAAATCACATGTTGGGTTTTTTCCCTCAGTAGAAATTCTAGAGGGATGCTCATTTTCCTGTCTCTTGTATCTTCTAGGGACTTCTTATATACTTCAGCTTGTCCTGTCCTCTTCAGAAGTAGCAATGCCAAGTAAATTCTTTCTCACTTCGTAACACTACTACCATGACTCTTCTGCCTTTTTTTCCTTCACTTAATGTGTCTTCTGACTTCACTGGGCAACCCAGATGATTCAGAATTATTCCCTTTTCTCAAGGTCCACTGAGGATGTAACATTCATCTCCCGTTGCATATGAAACAACACAGTTAATGAGGAGATAAAAGCAAACAGATGTGACATTCCATGTCACGTGTCCCATAGAGCCAAAGCGTTCGTGCAACAAGCAGAGAAGATGGGCCCATCAACATCAGTAGATGGTGAACTCAATAGACACCTTGAACATACAGAAGAAAGCAGATAAAAGCAGTCTAGTCAGGAATACATTGGCCAAAGAAACCATGTGGTTGAGAGCGAATCTTCTGAGTCACCATTTTTACTGGTATTTTTGGTACACTGTAGGGCAATCCTGGCAAGTTTTTATGTGTTATTTATGAAATTGCCAGTCTTTCATAATTTCTCTCTGCAATTTTCTCTTTCAAAACTTTTCTCATTTATTCTGTGCCTTTTCTGAACCTTTAAAAGACTGATAAAATAAATGTTGGAAGAAAACTAAGTGTTTGTCAGCAATAAAATCACCATGCTCCAGTTCATACCACTTACTCAGAGCAGAGAAATTACAAAACACAAACCAATGGTGGAAAGTTATTTTAAACAGATTTTCTGATTTTTAGGACATTGGCAATTAAATAAAATGGGTAGTTTGGGAAAGAATTTTTTAAAAAGAAAAAACTCTAGGTGAAAATATCTACTTCCTAAACTTTTTATAATATTTGTCTGACTTTGTTAGTCAAAAGCTACTGCTCATATAAAAAGATAATACAGCCAAGCAGAACATGTCTGGCCATGATTCTGTATGACAACGTACTAACTTCTCAGTAAAACTTTCCTACATACTGTTTTGAGCTCGGAGTTATTTGCTACATGCTCTGTTATTCTCAATAGAATCATACAGCTAAAACTGCCTTGAACTTGACAACTTATCACGATATTACATGCCAATATTTGCATTTTCAAAGTATAGTCTTTTTTTAAGATTTATTTGTTTTTGTTGAAAAGGAAGATTTACAGAAAGAAGGAAAATCAGAGAGAAAGATCTTCCATCCACTGCTTCACTCCCCAAATGAGCCAACCCAAAGCCAGCAGCCAGGAGATTCTTTCAGGTCTCCCACATGCGCGCAGGGTCCCAAGGCTTTGGGCAGTCCTTGACTGCTTTCCCAGGCTACAAGTAGGGAGCTGGATGGGAAATGGAGCTGTCAGGGCACTAGTTGGTGCCCATATGGGATCCTAGCTCATGCAAGGCAATGACTTCAGTTGCTAGGCTACTGCACTGGGCCCCAAAGTGTACTTTTTAATGACCAGATAGTATTCCATTGTATAGACAAGTTGTGATTCTATTTAACCTGCTTCCTATTGTTCATTGCTGTAAAACTGAGATAGCATCAAAATTTCAGAACAAGATTTTTTAAACGTGTAAAATGTCTTAAAAGTGCACAACGGGTCACAAAACCTCAATTATTGGTCCGTAGGGGCAAATCCATAAAGTACTCAGACTATTTTTGTACTATGCTTTTTGCAATTATTAGCAGGAACATTTTCCCCCAATTAAATTGCTTTAAGTAAATTATTTAAACTGAGCATGGTTCAGTGAGGAAAGCCTTGGTTATTCATTCTGGCACAGGGTTTTTCATCAAAGTTAAAATTAGTACTGCCAAATGTGCCTCTGATGAGAAGGAGAACAGCGTCCTGCTGATTCAAGGCAGAAAATGAATGAGCAGAATAGAATCATATTGTGAGGCAATAAAGAGAATGCAAGCCATTAGCTAACTGGAAGAATCAAATACCATTATGGCTCTGAAAATGTCAAGGTCCTGTTCATCTCAAATATGAAAATAATGCTGGCAGTCACATTCAAGTTTATAGCATATACTCAGGTGAGTCATTTCCAAACCAAACTCACCCACCTTGGCTGTGAATGCTGGCAGTGATGCCCTTGCCCTAATCCAAATTATGAACTGATCTCCATGAGTCATCGGTAACAGACACTGTGCTTTTCTCGGTTAGCAACAAGGAAAGCAGACATTGTAGCTCCCTGTCAACACCCTCCATGCTGCGGCATTATACACTCTGTGCAGCTAGCAGCATCCCTTACTTTGCACCAAAATAGTTTCTAACTTGATACCTGTATGCTGTTTGCACTGACACACTGGTTAAGTCAAAACATGTTCAACAAGTTAATATGCCCCCTGCCTTGAAGCTCCGTTAGAACACAGACACTTTAGCAAGCTGGAGCATTAAATCATTAGAAACTTTTTGAGGAGTAAATAATTTCCTGTAAATGTGAAAAAAATTCTCTCAAGATGAACACTCAAGTGTTTCTATATTATTCTAAATGAAGGTTACTATAGCAATTGATAAACTCCAGTCTAGTTATTTGGCCTGACCAACATTTAATTGCTTAATTCCAAAGAATGAGCAAACCTGTTTATTCATGGACATAATCTTATGTTTTAATTCAACATTTACAGTCAGTTACCACACAGTAGGCATTGAGAATATGAAGAAGGGGACAGGGAAAAATGTATCAAGTATGATAGGTATTAGAAAAGAGTTAATACTAATGTTCAGCAAATACTAAACAAATAGAAGGAAAAGCAGATAGGAGAGAGAAATATGGAATGAATGAGGGTTCTTTACCTAATAAGTTACAAGTTTTGTATGAAGTTACAGAAAACCTTGGGCTGGGACAAGCATTTGGTTTAATATCAAGATGTCGTCTGGGATGCCCACATGCCACACAAGAGCACCTGCGTTTGAGTCTCACTTTGCTCTTGATTCTGGCTGCCTGCTGCGATGCACCATGGAAAGCAGCGTTCAATGCTTTGTGTTGTTGGGCCTCTGTCACCCACACAGGAACCACCTGGAACCCACGTTCCTGGTTCCTGGCATCAGCTTGGCCAGCTCAGCTATAGGGGGCATTTCAGGAATGAATTGCAGGTGGGAGATGTCTCCATCTAGTTCTCTACTTCCCACATTAAATAAATAAGTAAGTTTATTTATAACAGTTATATAGAACATATATTAATAAGAAAGTAATAATTAAATAACTAAGTAAATAAAGAGAACTCTTGGGCTAGCAGACAGAACACCTGGGGTTCCTGAGCCACCCACAATCTGGGAAGGGTTATGACTCTTTGCTTTGCCTCCATTTCCTTAGCAAGGAGAGGCAAGAATTTTGTTTCACTTCCAAGTAAGTTCTAGAATGTTTTAAGTAAGCAGCCATGTGTTTTCTCTAGCTGGTTTTTGTGCATAGTCATCCATGGCAGGAGTTTAGTTTCACCTTCTCCTTATTCTCACCATTCACTGAAAAAGCATTTTAAACATAATACTTGAGAACAATAGGCTCCCTCCAGTCTTCATCTCTGCGTTTAAAGACTGCTTTCTCCTTTTGAGAAAGAAATGGCCTCTCGGTCCCCTTGAGTGAAAGGGAGAGTGGCCAGTTCAATTTTGCCCAGATAAACAGCAGTGACACCTACCATAAATGTAGGTTTTCATCCAAAAGATGCGTGTCCTGAAGCGACTCGGCTGTGTGGGGAACACAGCAACCTCTTATGGGACAACATCTACCATCCAAAGTGAGTCAAGGATTGATTTGGACCCTAGGACACAGCAGAAGAAAATAAAAGGTCCTGGTCTCTCTGGCTGGGGAATTAGTGTGAAGATTGTTAATGTTGCTTTCCTGTCTGGGTTTGGCCGCTGCCTTCTGGGTTCCCATTAAAAACCTCTTGTCTGACTATTACTACTTTGTGCTTTTTCAAAATGTCCCAGAACCTATTTAGCCAACAGATCACCTCATGCAAGGTTACAACTTCTCTTTTAAATATTGCATTAATCGTTTATGTGTCGACGATGTGAGTTATTAGCTTGGCTGCAAAATGGTTTTTCCTCTTGGCTCTTTTTATTCTTTCTCTTATTATCACACAAGCGCCAAACCAACAGTTCACAGTGGACACTTACATCATGTCCCCAGGGTTTAAATAATGCCCCTTTGTTTCCACCTGTCATTCACTGGGTGAACCACGGCTGTAGCAGCATTAACTCACTCCTCTCCAGTCTTGTGCCTTGAGGGCATGACTCATCCTCTTGTGCATCAGAGCTGAGCCTCTAAGGATGGTGCACAGTGGAGGGAAGGGAATGAATGGAGCTCAGGATGATGCATCCAAGACCTGTGTCTGATCTAGTTGTGTTACAGGCTAGCTGAGCACCCTAGAGAAAGTTGCCTAGAGGAAACCCTCAGAGTTCTTCATTTAGAGAGTTAGAGAGAGGCCAAGCCACCCACATGGATGACTCAGCTGAAGTTCCTGACTCACGGCTTCAGATTGGCCCAGCCCTGGCTGTTGCAGGTATTTGGGGATGAATTATCAAATTGAAGATTGTCTCTCCCCCCCTCTCTCTGTTTTTAAAAAAAATTAACAAGAATCAACAATTTTTCAAAAAGTCATCTCTGCATTCAGAAATTCTGTGGGCTGCAGACTTTACTGGTCACAACATTTCAGACAGGGAACCCAGAGTCTTTATGGCAAAAGTTTACTCCCTCAACAGACAACATATAATAAGAGATCAGTGTGTTGGGAAATAGGGTAGTCCCCATGGGATGTATTTCTGGAATGTAGTGGGTAATTATTGATACAATAATGCATGGTTGTTTGTAGTAGAAGCCTTTTTTTCTCATATCCAGGCTCTTTAGCTTATAGTGGTATTATGTGAACCAGTTAAATGATCCCATTCCCAACCCGCTCACTTGTGAAGGAAATGTGACAGTACATGTGAGTGTTGTATGTGACAATGTTAACAGAGTGCTGTGTCACTTTGGATGACACTTGCTCACAGCACTGTGTCTGACTTGCACACTGGACACTATTCACAGGTGGGTCCCTGGCTGACAGCCCTGTATCTTATTCATGTCCATATTTTCTTGGATAAATTGAATGGGTTTGTCACAGCTATGTGGTTGAATACTGTTAGGCGTCTATGTGATTTTCGCCTTAACTATCTCACAGAGCAAACATAAGGATGAAACAAAGTGATGAGCAACAATAATTCTTCACATGTTATAGCTTATCAAGAATCTGCCAAATGACGTCTGTTTGGGGCATACTGACAGCTGAATGAGGCATTTTAATACTTTATTAGTAACGTTTTGTGCATCACATCTAGAACTTAACTGATTAATTGGAAATACCTCTACTAATCAAGTGAAAGCTATTTTTGCACCTAGATCTCTATCATATCCAGTATTTCAGTTACACTTTTCCTCCAGTATGTATCCAACTACTTATGTAAAAATGACAAAGTCTGTAAAAATTACAAATCATATATAGGGTGATGTTACTATTAAGGAAACTGAGAGGAAGGGGTTACAGTTATAAGTCCCATGAAGTTTATTAGTTAGGTCTTCCCAAATAATTGCTTTATTTCCAATTTCTTTAAAATAGAAGTTACATCTAACATTAACGACAAAGTTAGAATGGAGTTCCGGTATAGGTGAAGGAATTTGATTGAACTATTGGCACTGCATGTTCTGGTTTTCGGGTCGGAATTGTTATAGCATTTGCTTAATGCTTTCAATGTATGGACTAATCTTTCATGTGATACAGAAGTTCTTCTGCAAATATTACAAAGGCTCCATCTTTCCTGCATGAAGACACCACAACTGAGCAGTCACCCGCAGAACGCAGCACAAGCTGTGGAATCCTCACCAGACCAGGAGCGAATTTTCCCTGAGCCAGTTTCCTTTATTGTCCTGGAGATAATTTACAAATGGTGGTATTTTTCCTGCAGCTGAGCTTTGTATGTCTCATTATCTTTAACAACAGAATGACAGTGGTTACCTTGTGGGATTATTATGATTATTAAAAGCAAAGAAAACATTGCAAATGAGTTACCCGATGAAGAGCCATTTCACTGGAGCCACTGCTACAAGGAAATCACATCCAAGGTTTTTGTCGTTTCCTACAGAACTCCCATTAACTGAGCCAAGCAGTCAGATGGGGTCATTTCTATTCTAGAGCCCAACAGTTACTTATGAAAAAACTGGAGGGGGAATCAAATCAATTAAAGAAATGTTTTTAATTAATGAATATTCTTAAATAAAAGGAAATTGCCTCTGATAGTTTTATCTAGGAATCATGCATTCTCTCTTCTCTTTTAGGATATGAATAGACTAATTACTCTTATTACTCAGCAAAGAATGTTTTGATAGTTACTATGTTGGCCTAATCTCTAGCTTTAAAGAAGCAATAATAAACAAATGATTCAGCAGTAAAGAACATTTGAATTCACAGGATTCTACGGGTCCAGTGACAAAATCTAATGTGTCATTGTTGCTGTTGTTGATATATTTGTTATAAGCAAAATGTTTTACCACTTACTTATTAATTGAATTTTTGCCATGTGGCAGGGGCCACAGCCAAACAAGTTGGTGAGACACAATTTCCTATATCTGCATAATCGCATGGCAGGCTGAAAAGCACAAACATGATTTTCTCTACTTCACATTCCTCATCTGTATGCTGAAGCTGATAAGGCCTGTTTTTCTCCCCAGGGTGGTTACAAAGATCAAAGAAGAAAATAGGAATGAAATCTCATAAATGCTTGAAAATATTTCCAAAACATAAATAAGAATGCCACTGAAATGCTTGACTTAGATTTGCAGGGTGTTTTTTCAACTGTTTATTTTACTAAATTCTGAAGCACCTTTTATATCAGCTAGAATTTTATCGCCTTCAATACCTCAGAAAGACCAAACCAAAGCAACTTAACTAAAATCATTCATTTTTCCCAAATAACACCACCACCAAAAAAAAAAAAAAAAAATGAGGTAGGTTTACTGTGACTCAGCAATGATGCTAAGGATACAACTTGATTGTCTCTTCCTGCCACACGAACATCTAAGTTTGGTTATCATCTTCATGATCGTACTGTGACTGCCTTACCTCTGCTGTTGCAGCCACATTCCTGGCCAACCTGCTCAGGGTATTCATGTAACCAATTCAGGAAAAGAGCTCTTTCACCTTGTTGGACTCAGTGTGTTTCGTTCTTTCATTAGAAAAAGGAAAATTTGAAAAAGTGGATGTTTTGGATTTCTAAATTTATGAAAAGAAACAGCACAAAGGTTGGTAAGCCAGGTGGGAAATGGCCTACTAGAGGTTCATTTTGTTGTAGTTCAAGATTCAGCATCAAGTTTTTACAGGTTTCTGTATTTCTCAGCTGTGACTCCAAACTGCAAAGAGTTAAAAGTCACATCTGCTAACAAGCTGGAGCAAAATTTTACATTAAAATTGTTTCCAAGTCTGGGTCAGTAGCTTGAAATTGATTAGCTGTTCAGGTGACTTCTGCCTGGTCTTAAATGGGCTCTGGATTTGATAATTACACAATCTTTAACATCATATTTCTTATTCAAGATGCAGTGACTCTCCTGTACCAAATGTTTACTTTATTAATAAACAAATAAAACAAAATCCTTTAAAGAGAATAGGCTTGTTTGTGGTTATCATACAAAAATTACTACAAAACCATAGCTTAGAAAGGAAGCAAAGAAGCAGGTTCCTACATTCTGTCTCTAAGAATCACATTGGCTCAGAGAAACAAGGTGGTACTGGAGGGATTGGGAAAAACATGCATTAGTCATATCACCAGGACAGGGACTGAGAGCAATGGAAAAAATCAAGACAGGGATGCTGCCCCAGGGTCCGAGGACAGTCAGTGTGTTGGCGGAATTGCCCTTTCCCTGGCAGCTCAGTTTTCTCCAGAAGATTCCCTGTTGAGTGAATGCATGGAGAAGCACATGATTTATTCAAAGTATTAAACTTATTTTTTCAAAGTTTCTTCACAGCAACATCCAGATATGCCTAACCAAATATCTGGGCACAAGAGCCTAACCAAATTGTCACATGAAAGTCACCATCACAGGAAATATTGGAATCTTAGGGAACAGGCCAGGCAGATCCAAAGCACAGATTATAATAATTTTCCCAGAGTATTAGGATCCAGGAAATTATTGAGAACCACTCTTCTAAAACTCAGATAGAGTTTCCATGTCAAAAATTCCTCGGTTTTGGGAAAATGATGTCTAGGAGTTAATAGAATATTTGGAAACTGTTCAGAGAGTGAGACAATTGTGATCATAAAATGACCAGAGGATCAAACTTACTTTTCTAGTCTGACCCCATCAGGAATAATAGGGAATTTTTAGCTACACCTTATTTAGTGAATAATATTTTTCTAAATGGGAAAAAGCACATCACAGAATAATACATATACATATTTGTATTTTTATTTGTATTTATACTTGTAGAGAACGATAAATACACATAGATCACAGAAGATATACAAGCAACTATCGACCACAGCCACCGCTGAAGGGTGATCATACTGATCGTTTGGCCTATCTGTATTCATAACCTTTCTAAAATGAAATAAATAATTTCAGTAATATTATTTATTATTGATGCCATCGAAATCAGTCCCATATGCTTTTTTTGTGTGCAGTCTTCATTCTAAGCACCAAGCCACTAAGTTGCAGTTGATGGTTTCCCACTACCCGCACTGACGCATGCTGCTGTTCAAAAGTACAAGGTAAGGGTCAGCTGAGCACTCGGGAGATGTTGATAACTATAGGCTTTTCCCCCCCAATTTTCATTTATTTATTTTTATTTCATTTAAAAGACAGATAAAGAGAGTCAGACAAAAATTTTCCATCTGCCATTTCACTCTCCAGATGTTTATATTAGCCAGAGCTGAGCCAAGCCAAAATCAACAGCCCAGAACTCAAACTAAGTTTTCTGTGAGTTGAGGGTCCTGGATATTTCAGCCATCATTGCTGCTTCATGGTTCACATTAGCAAGAAATAGGCTTGAGAATGCAACAAGACTTGCACACAAGCACTCTAATCTGTGCTGTGGACCACAGGCTGCCAAAGCAGCATGGCATACAGTGTGCAATGCCCACCCAGCAATGTTGACAGATTTTTTTAGATTTATTTTATTTATTTTTTGGAAAGGCAGACATACACAGAGAAGGAGAGACAGAGAGAAAGATCATCTGTGCACTGGTTCATTCCCCAAGTGGCCACCACAGCCAGGGTGAGTGGATCCAAAGCTAGGAGCAAGGAACTTCTCCTGGGTCTCTCACATTGGTGCAGGGTCCAAAGACCTTGAGATTAAAACTGAAATGCCACAGATTAGCTAGCAAAGTGAGTTAGTTGATGTCATTTTCAGCATTAAAAGATTGGTTTAGAGAGAAAAACATTGGTTGCTGCATTGGTTTATTTTTGCATAATTTTTGAGTTAAAATTGTCTAATACATTTATCACTAAGGTTTGTATGACAGTTATTCAGTGCCAGTTTTTATTACAGACTATTTGGCAGCAGCTTCAAAATAGATTCTATTTGTAATCTACAGCAAATAAGATTTTAATAATCAAGAAATTGTTACTTTTATGCTATGTTAATCATTAAATGGAGCAGGAAATAACAGAGTTGATGCAGTTAAAAATATTAAATCTTTAACAAGAGACTGAATAAAGCTACTTTATCATTTGAGGTTTACCTATGAGTAAATTCATTGGGAAAAGATAATAAATGGCTTGATTATCCTCATCTGTTAGAAATTCAATTAAATATTGTTATGTTTCTATAACCTCAAGCCTCTTGCCATCCCTCCATTCTCAATATTATCTCCACAGTATATTAGCACCACTGGAGGATGAATTACAGCTAACTAAGGAAGGAACCAGCATAACTTCTGCATTGTAGTTGCCACAACGTATGTATACTCTAAATTTCAAGTACTGTATTTCATTCATTGAACACTGAGTCAGTGCAACAAAGCAACAGATATTCCAAACCCTTAGGCACATGGGAGTGCCTACTTTCAGTGTCTCACTGACCCTTGAATGCTCTCCCCATTACATTCACCTTGCAGTATTTTCATGCCACATTTACACAGCACCTTCTTCACACAATGATAATTTTTTTTTAAGATCAAGGACAACATCTAATTCATGATGAACGAATGAGACCAAAAAATTATTTAAAACTAAACTGTACTGTCTTCTACCCATCAGGTAAAAACGCTGGGCTTCCAATAGATCAAAGGGGCTTCGTTCACCCAGAGTCTTTTCTTAAGGTAAGGGAAAGAAAATATTGAAATGTCAAGAACTCATCGACTTCTTTTGTGTTGCTGCTCTATAGGAACTAGAGTGTACATTCCATTACTTAGCACAATGCCTTAGAAGTATGTCTCCGCATACCCAAAAGTGTGAGGAATGGAGAACGAGGAATGAAAATGAGGAAAGGAGACTAAGTTCCTTTGCCAAGATGGGGAGGAAAACTGAGTTTGGGAGGAATGTTGATGGAGTTCCACTAAAAAAAGAACGTGAGTCTGAAAAGTACATCTCAAACTGTCTATTATGAAGAATCAGTATTTTGTCCTTTTTTTTTAGAGAAGATGCTAGTTTCCAATTGTCCTGGATGTATTGTTTGCATAACCCTCCTCTTCATTTCTGTACTTACCCATGGTAGGCTGATTATAGAACACACTTCCTCTACTGTCGAGAGTGCGGAGGTTGAGGGACTCTCAAGAAAAAAGGAGTATCCAACATCCAATTTTAAGTTGTAACTGCAGATTTCTATGAACCCTGGTGTCACCAAATTTTTAATTCTTGGTTACCACACAAATATTTTTTGAGGATAGAAAATGGAGTTTATTCTCGGTGATGGTGGGGAGAGAGGAAGCTGAACAGTAAGGAAATGACACAGTTGCATGTCTCAAGCAGCATAAAACAAAAACACAGGAATCAAGCAGATGATGACACACAAAGTTCAACCAAAGTGACCTTAAAAGACAAAATCTGCCAAATGCTGACTCCCCAATAGATCATCAAAAGGAACAGAGTAAGTAAAGTATATTGCTCTTTGCAATAAGTGAAATGGCTACCTTGACAGTGTCTTAACACTATCTTGAAAGAAACAGAACAAAGTAGAGATACAATTTTTTAAGATTTATTTTTTTATTGGAAAGTCATAGACATACAGAGAGGAAGAGAGTCAGAAAGTAAGATCTTCTAACAGTAAACTTCCTTCAGGACTAGGGAGGGGAGCTTTCTCTGGTCCTTGCCTGCTTCCAACTTTGGGTCCCCACTCCCTCTCGTAATAACCATCAGGAGCGCTCCAGAAACCCCTCAAAACAAACAAACAAACAAACAAACAAACTAAACTAGAATAGATAGACAGAGAACAACAAGGAAAGCTTAGAAACAGACAGGAAACAGCGTGGATGCACTTATAACTCACTGGGTGGGACACAAAGATTAGTTACTCCTCACTGGGGTATGGAAGATTTCTCTGCACACCCCTCCTAAACATGCTCACCTAAACTGTTGACATATATCCTGTTAGAATTAAAGAGTTAGACCACCTGAAAAACAGCCAGGTTCAGCGAAATCATGCTTCAATTCTATAAACTGCTAAAGACTAAAATTAAAATAGGCATGAGACATCTGAATAGCAATCTAACTCAATTTAAAGTGTATAGATCATGGTTGAATATAAACCAAAATTGAAATGTCTATGAAGAAGTCACAGGTTGTGGTAGAAAACCTGCATTTTCCTATTAACATATTGGTTAATCAATACCATGTCAATTAGTGCCATAATGTTGTAAATGGTTGGAAATATTATGTTGGGGCTCTTAATTGATTGGGATGATACTCTGCCGGCTCTGCCTTCAGACCAGAGATGGTCTTACCAAGAAACCATTGAACTTACCAGGACAATAAGATGCTGGACTTTATGCTTGGTAAATATCTCCAATGAAAGAATCTCAACTGAATTTGAACTATGGAAATGCAACAAGGTGGAGCAATCCACTGTGGGGGAAGGGTTTGGGGAGGGGCGGGGGGAATCCCAGTGCATAAAAAAATGTATCACATAATGCAATGTAATTAATTTTTTTAAAAAAGGAAATGCAATAAAAATATATGTTTAAAAAAAAAAGAAAGTAAGATCTTCTGTCTGTTGATTCACTTCCCAAGCAACCACAACATCCATAGCTGAGCTGATCCAAAGCCACAAACCCAGGAACCTCTTCTGGGTCTCCCACACGGGTACAGGAACCCAAGGCTTTGGGCTGTCTTCGACTGTTTTCCCAGGCCACAAGCAGGGAGCTTGATGAGAGGTAGGGCAGCCGGGACTAGAACCAGCACCCATATGGGATCCTGACATGTTCAAGGTGAGGACTTTAGCTACTAGGCTACTGCGATGGTCCAAAATAGATATATTTATAATGGACTCATTTAAAATGGATTTTTCAATGAGGAAGCAAGAATAGAACTGGGCTGAATTTGTGACACAATAATTTTGAACAAGTGGACATAGTGAAAAAAGAGTTTTGAAGGGGGCTCTTGAAGAGCAAATAATCTTTTTATAAAACCAGTTGAATAATCTGTTGTGCTAGAGGAAAGCCATCTGCCCTGCCGTGGGCCACATGAGCAGTACACTGTTAGAGTAAGTGGATTTCAGCAAGTTAAAGACGCAAACTTTCTTTCAGAGAATTCCCTGGAAAAACAAAGTCATGTTCATGCAGTTTTAAGTCCTACATTCTTGGCCAGGTAGTCAGTGACCTACAGGATGCATTTCTTAAGTCAAAACCAGCTGTGTAGAAGACATTGCATTTCTCAGATTGTAGAATACGAAATTTGATCTCACTATACATCTAGATTATGTTTATTACCGCCTGCATCCAGCATTGTCAGATACATAGTATGGATTCAGCAAATTTAATGAAAAAGTAATAAATAAGAAAATAAAGGAATGATTAGATAGGCACACACTGCTAATATTACTAATCCAAAGTCTGAAAACTCCACATGTCTTAATACCCATTATTAAAAGACTTCTTATTTCAGTCTGTTTCATTAAGAAACAGGCATTCCTGCTAAGTTTCAAACATTTCTGACCACCACAGACCCAATGGAATTTCACATGATTCATTCTGAAATGGCTGAAAATCAAGTCCCCAGCAGCAGCAGCCACATGAGACCTGAGAGACCCATCAGAAAGAGATGATGCGTGTGCCATGTGAGGAAGCAACATGTTTCAGTCTGATTTTCTTCACTAATAAATCTGGTATGATTCCTTTTTCTCTAGCTTTTCGATTTCTTCTGGGAAAGAATTGCCAACTTTGACTGACTGAGGAGGCTTTCTTTCCTTTGCCAGGTAAGAGAAGTAATTAATTGGGTTTTGTAGGATCTTGATTTGACAGTCTTTATCTTTTTGTGCTTAACTGCTTTCATGGAACCAGAATTCAATGATACAATGAATAACTGGACTACTACTAAATACTAATCCCAATGTCAACGAGACTTGTAAACGTCTGAATTACGTGTGTTTTCTCCATAACATAACGTGAAATTAAAGCTTATACCAGTTTAGCATTACAATTTAGTTGTTAAAAGGCCATGGTGTACAGGGTGTGACTGAGTGAATATGTACTTAGAGCAAATTTTAATGTGGTAGCCTAGTGGCTAAATTCCTCACCTTACATGCACCAGGATTCCATTTGGGCACTGGTTTGTTCTAGCTCCCTGCCTGTGGCCTGAGAAAGCAGTAGAGGACAGCCCAAAGTCGGGAGAGGCTCCTGGCTCGTGGCTTGGAATCAGTTTAGCTCCAGCTATTGTGACCACTTGGGGAGTGAACCTGTGGATGGAAGAGCTTTCTCTCTGTCTTCTCTCTGTAAATCTGACTTTCAGCCTATGGATAATGGTGTGATCTGCTGATGTCAGAGCTGCCCCTCCAGAAATTTATTTGGTCAGGAATCCAGGAGTTTTCTACTCACACTGTTTAAATTATGTTCTTCACTTTCTAAAATTAGAAATCCACTGAACTGGTTTTTGCAACAACAGCATTTTTTAATGCAAATTCCTCTAGAATCTATGGAACATTACTCGTATTTCTATGAACTTGGACAAATAGCAGCAAATGATTTTGGCACTTAATAGACAGCAGGAAAAAGATGCAAGTGTATGTGAGCTGCCTCCCAGCACTGCCTAGAACAGAGAGGAAGTACTGGAAACCGGTAAGTGCTGGAGCACGGGTGATCAAACATGACAGGGACCACCCTAGCCTGCACTCAAGGAACATTCATCTAAACTCAACTACAAAGGGAGGACTGCATCTCTGCATGTGTCCTGGAATGCATCACACTGATATTTTCGGAATGTCTAGGTCCATAAAAGACTAGTTTTTTCAAGCAGAAGTGGTGAGCTAGTGTGGTTATCTGATTTTTGTTTTTTGTTAAGAATGTCTTTGTTTTGCTTGTATCTGCATATCTGCAGCTCAGCTTGGGCTTCCAGCCTGATAGTCTCCATTTTAAACGTTCTGTTGGCTTATTCAGCTCATTTATTTTTAATTAAAATTTTATTGAGATGATAAAACTGGTGTGAAGGTTAAGAGCAGACAGTACACATTGTATATATGATGTGGTGATATTAACCATGCACCCACCCAGTTAATTTGGGTACCTTCACAGTGCAGAGCAAAAACAAACAAATAAATCAATAAATCAATAAAACTGAGGTGTGCATTTATCACAGTGGTCTCTTAGCTCTTGGGACAGCCCATCCCAGAGAGCCTCATATGACTCCTAGCAGCTCCACTTCCAATCCAGGTTCCTGCACAGCAACATGTGATGGCTCAAGTATTTGGGTCACTGCTACCCGTATCATAAACCAGGTAGATTCTTGGCTCCTAGTTTTGGCCTTGCCTCATCCTGATTGTCGTGGGAATTTGAAAAGTGAACTGGCGGATAGAAGATGTCGTTCTCTTGTTTTCACTTTCCAATAAAACAAAAATAAATTAATAAGATTGAATTTTAAAATCTAGAAAGTAACAAGTGTTGGCAGGGATAAGGAACATTAGACTCTTGAAGAAATATAAATTGGCACATCAGCTACACAGCACAGTGTAAAGCTCTTTCCAAAAAATTTAAAAATCAAATTCTCACATGGTCTGTCTCACTTGTGAATACTTACGCAAAGAATCAAAATTATCATCTTTGAAGTAATTACAGATCACTAAAACTATATAGTAGCATAACAATCTTGATCACTGACTTAGCAGAGATGTAAAACAAAGTGGTACTCGTGCCTTCTGCTTTCACCACTACTTCTGTGTCCACTAATTGCCCTATGCAGGAAGCAGAAATGGCCTGATCTGCCTGGGAAAGCAGCAGAGTTTGAAGCTCCTGGCTTTGGCCTTACCCAGCTCCAGCCATTGCAGCCACCTGTCTGAGGAGTGAACCAGTGAATGGAAAATCTCTTTTTGTCTCTTCCAATCTCTCTATCACTCTGCCCTCCAAATAAATAAAATATATTTCCTAAAAAATATTGTTCAGACAGGATATTTTATTAGAAAAATATCTGTCTGAGTAAACTGAGCAGGGTACAGAGAGTGACAACAGAAAACTGAGGTCAGTGTCTCAGCTACACAATAAGCACAATACAGAACCTCTAGGTATCTCGTGACAATACGTTACAATCAGATCCAAGACGACTTTAAAATCCCGCATGTCCCTATGGCATCAACACGGAGTGGAGAAAACAGGAAACTGTCAGCAAACATCAAGTCTTTGAGAAAATAGAAAACTGCTCATGTTCTAAATAAATATCTCAGCCAAGATATCAGTGTTTTTGCTATAAAAATATTGACATCACTATTAAAGAAACCGTACAAGAACTTAGGAATCCGTTGGAATTTAATTTTTTTTAAAGTTGCACTTTGACTCTATCCTTTACAGCATTAAAAATTGCACAATTTAGTTCCCTCTTAAAACAGGAGTTTTCAGCTATTTTATTTCGAAATTCTAAGGAGACGAAAACCGTAGAACAAATATCTTTGTATTTCCTGAGGCACATCAAATATGACATGATCCCCTTTATTATTATTGTATGCCTGTGGAAAAATTCAAAACCCAAAGTATGATTCAATTTAGGAAACTTTAACCTTATTTCATGTGATGCTGTGCTGTTTGTCATGAAGACACTTCTGATTAAAGGTTTATTGACTCAATAGATACTCTCTATTATATATTACTGTTTTAAAGGAGCAAAGTCAACCCATTAGTTAGAAACCAGCAAAGCATGCAAGTGCTTTGTTCAGCTGACAATAAGAGAGAGAACCAGTGGAAATTTACTGCTGGAAACCATTCACCAAAAGTTATTCACTGAGCTGACACTTTTTGACATTTCCCATGTTCCTTGTCAAAATATTTATGTTAGAATTAGACCTTTCAACGTACCAAACAGCATCTGATGGATTTCTACATGATTTTTCAAGCTGTAGAAAGTGAAATGCAAGGAAAGTGAGCAAATTTCTCTAAATTCACACTCTAGTGCCAAAGCCAGGCCAACGATCCCATTTTCTTCGCCCCCATCTTTACCATAAACAATGTCCAAGCTGTGCTTAACTAACAAACCTTGTATGACACACATTTCATGTCATGAGACACTAGAGAAAAGCAGTCAAGAGATTTGAGTAACAGCAATGAAATTTCTCGCACAATAGGTTCGGTCTCTGACTGGAGGAGAAGGGCTGGTTCTCTTGTCAAAGCAGGGAGGCTCAAGTTCCCACTCTCACCTCTTGCTCTCCTTGGAGCAAGGTGTAACTTCTACTTGCTTCAGTAGTCTTACTCTCTTCCATTAAATGACCTCAGTGATGGGATCCGTGGGATTGCTCCCACTCCTGCTGCATGTAACTCAGCTCTCACTTCAATCTCAACATTGCTGCTCCCGGAAATTAGCTTGCTATCCTGTTGCCCAATCTGTTCTTATTTTATCAGTGGACAAGATTCCGGTCCATGCATCTAGACAGGCTGCCCTTATTTCAGAGGGAGTGGGTGTGTTTCCCTTGCTATCTTTTAGAGAATACATTTTTAAAAATGTCTACTTTTGGCTGTCAGTTTCTAATTTAGAAACCATGTAGCCATCTTTGGAAGCATATCAAATAGGGATTTCTCCATTTAGTTCTCAGTGTGCCTCCAAACTACAGTTGAACAATCAATTTTGCTGAAAATCTATGGGTGACTGATGATTCCCCTTAAGTGTAGGCCTTCTAACTGAGTTGGGGGAAGGTAAATGTGATAAAGTGAAATCGTTGCTTTACAGGAAATTCATATAACTTTTTGTATAAATTATCCCCATCATCCTGTCCAATTGTCTACTTCTTTCTTCCCTGTCTCCAAACCCCAGTACCTCCATACTGTCATTATACCATGCCCTGCATTCTCAAAGTTGCCCCACCTTGACCACTGCCAATCTGATAACCTCCCACCTCTGGAGTCCCATGGCACTCACAGGATGTGCATCAAGCATACAAATGCGTATATTTTATAGTTCTCATCCAGAAACATGGCACTACTGCTCTAGTGAAACTGAGTGCTTTCAAGGGATCAAAGCATCATGTCAATGAATTTGAGGATGTTACTTTACGAGAACAGGGAATACTCTCTTATGGATATTTCTAAGGGAGATTGATATCTCTTGTCTCAGCAACCATGAAATCAAATATAACACACATTTATCTGGGCAAAGAAAAGGCCCAGATGTTGCTTTTAATGCCATTCTCCCACCTAAAGTTCCTTGGAGAAAGAATTGGTTTTAGAGCTTAGGGAAAGAAATGACAAAACATGTATGTAACATTCTTCTGTGTCAGACTATGAAGGCACACTCCAAGAATAATGGAGATGTCACAAGGTCCAATCCAGTCTCAGGGGATCCTTCTGGGCAAAGCTGAGAAATGAACATTAAATTGAATATTGGTTAAATAAATTCTAAATCATTGAGTCAAATAAAGATTTATGAGTCCAGATTGATAACTAGGTAATCTATCTTTAGCTTTTACCAAAGGTTAAAACTATGTTCTCATGTTTTCTACTAGAAGATTTATAGTTCTAGAATTTATACTAGGGTCTGCAACCCATCTCAACTTTATTTTGCATATAATGTAGATATAAAAGTCTTTTTTCACATGTTTATGCATTTGTTGCAATGCATCTATTGGTGGGAGGAACAAAAACATGCCTTCTGTACATTATACATCTTTGATCATTTTTTTTCTTGTTTTCTCCTTATGCTGTCGTGATTGTTGTAGCCTTATGGAAAGTTCTAAAATCAAAGAAGGTCAGTTTTCAATACTATCTGACTCCTTCTTTTCAGAGATATTGTGCCCCAATTTCCAGACATGGTAGCATCCCAAACTGCCTTGAGAGGAAGAGCCATCTGTACGTGGATTTCACCCAGTGTACCTCTTTTTCGAAGTTGAATCCCTTCCAGTTCTCTAGCTTCTGGTTTTTCTTCATCTTTATAATGGTTGTCAGCTCACTGAATACAAAGCTATTTGGCCATTCCTGGGAGCCTCAAGCTTTCTACAGGCTTTCAAAGCTAATTTGAGCCTCTGCCGATAGCTCCTTTCAGCCCTCCCTGGTGATTTCCATCAGGTGAGTGAACTAGGCATCATCCTGTGTTGTTCCTGTGCCTTTCATTTACTCCATGCTGCAGACAAGGGAGGTTGTCCCCAGCTCCTCCCCTCATACACTCAAACACAACTCAACATACTGTGCTCTTCTATGGTCTTCTAGTCACTGACTGTGACTGCACTGCTTCCAAGGCTCCTTCAGAACACAAGTAGAAGAGTAAAGACCCTGCAAGCATCCATAAGACAGGTGGATGAGCCTTGGGATGAGAAAACAAGCAGGGAGCTCCATGGTACTTAACTGTAAATGAGTGCGTGCAACAGAGGCAGTGGGGCTCGGATGCTAGAATTCAGAACAAAATCTCGCCTTTTAGGCAAAAGCTTTTCGTCAGTCTTTGTTGGTATTGAAAAAAAGAGTTTTATTAATCTAATAACATTGTCCCTTTGTCTGCTCCAGGATCACTAATCCCTCAATTATTCACAGGCGAATCAAAACTGTAATTACTCTTCTAGCCATTTCCCTTGACTCTCCTGGCAGCTCGGACATCACAGCTATGTCAGATCTCCCTCACCGCACATTCTGTTGTCTCCTTTCTCTACAAAGGCAGTGATTGTTCTTTTGGAAATGCTCCTATCATTAACCGTTTTCCGATGGTAGAGAAAGCAAATGTGCACATTTTCTAATGAGAAGAAAACTGATCCTTCTTAAGGAATTGCGTTTGTCTCTAAAACTTCTGCAGCCACTGCTGTGGGAAGGACACGAAAGAAAAAATTATAATCATCTTCAACTCCATGACTGTGAGTTACTAAGATGTGAAGAGCTTCAGGTTATATGGGTTAGGTCAATTGTTTCATTTATCAAAGATAAGGTAAACCCTGGACAAATTCAGCTACATGCCTTTATTTTTTAAACCACTTATTGAACAACCATCAATGTCACTTTGGCTTAGAGGCTGATAAAAAAAAGGATAAAAATATTTTTTAGTGCAGATTCCTAGCATTTTCTTAAAATTTGAGATGTAGAGACACACAGAAAGCTCTTTTCCACAGATTCACTCTTTAAAAGCGTGCAATAGCAAGAGCTAAAGCTAGAAGCTAGAAATAAAATCCCAGTCTCCCACAAGAGTGGCAAGAACCCAATCATGAGAGCTATTGATGCCGTAGGCAGAAACCAAGTGTTTGGAGAAGCTGAACTATGCTATGGCTTTGGGTTTGTGAGGCAGCAGTGAGCCAAAGCCCAGGCCTTCAGAGGCAGATGCTGTTCTTTAATAGCAGGTTCAAATGTTGGAGGCAAACAGGGAAAGTTATCTGCAGCCAAGAAGGTCTGGGGCAGACCAGTGCCAGGTGTCTGAGAATGGAAGCTGCAAAAGAGATGATACTGCATTGACAAGGCCCATGGTTGGTAAGGTCACAGCCTCAGATGGCACACCTTTCTAGGGTAACTGGCATACATGGGCCAATTTAAGCGATAGAGTGGGCTGGTAAGGAAAAAGTCCAACAGAGAGATGTTTCTGCCTTGCCCTCCTTATATCCTTGGGAAGAGAGAATTACCACCCCCATTGACAGAGCTTGGAAAAGCGAATAGTTAGGTGAGACCATCCCCCGGTCCCGGGCAAAGGGGAATACATCTGGCAAGAGAGTCACTGAATTAACAGGTGTGAAGATAGATTTTCATAGAATGGAGGAGGTGGGCTTCCAACTCTAAGCTAGTTACCTGCATCCCTGTCCCCTGTCAGAGACATCAGGTGACTACATCACATTAAAAGTCACTCCTTTTCCAAAGCCTGGTTAACAAGGACCATTGAAGAGGAGGGGTCACTCCCCAAAGGAAAAGGATTGGCCAAATTGGTAACTAAGACAAGTGAATAATGTAAGCAGCTACTTTGAAGAAAAGAGTTTGGTATAGGGGTAAAGGGGGATTAGAAAAAAAAAAAACGATTGGCAAAGATCTTGTCTTAAGCCATTGAGTATAGCCCTATTCTCCACATGAACATATGGCTTGTTAAACTATGGAGTTCTCTGTCCTAAAATAAGATTCTGTGGAATCTTGGTATATTTCCTAAGAAATCTTTTGCCATCCACAATGTTGGTACAAGGAAATCAATGCAAAACACAGAGGTAACCTTGACTCTTGTCTCAGTGAATTTTCATGTGGCCCATTCAATGAGCAAAGTGAGATTTAGTAAGTCAGAAACCCTCTGCCTGAGCCATCAGGAAGGGGGCTCCAACAGAGGAAGACTCAAAAATCTTGTTGATGGGGCATCTGTTAAGCACAATTGAGATGAGCAGAAATTTAACTAACAATCAACAAGAAGTCATGGATAAGCCCATAAAAAGCCAGAACTGTATGTAATCCTGTCTAATTCACTCAGAATAAAGCAAAATGCCATGAGCAGGGTGTGATCAATAACTTACTGTTTCTATTCTCATGATAAGGTCCCTGAATAAATTCATATTCTTCCAGGAACTCTTAAAACAACCCTCCTAAGAATGCCCTGCTAACATGGAAACAACTCAGATTTTTCTTTCAAGCAGAAGAGTGAATCCAGAAACTGTGGTATATCTATTCTATGGAATACTACTCAGTCATAAAAAATTAAATCTTATATTTTGCAACAAAATGATCCCAACTGGGGACCATCATGCTTAGTGCAATAAAACAGTGCCCGGGAGACAAATACCATATGTTCTTTTTGATATAAGACAGCCATTAGGTAAATTACAAATTACATAGGTATAGGTAAGCAGGTATACACATATGCTCTCACAGATGAATAATATCATGGAGATGAGCACACTAGGAAATCATTATGTTATGATATTCATCTGTAGTCCTGGATAAAAGTCAGACTACCATTTTAAAACTTATAAACATACACCCATACAACATGATTCTAGATTTTCTACCTCTACCTGAACCTACCATGTCATGATACACTTAAATAGCAAAAAGTTAACCTTGTCACTCTTACTAAGGGACTATGTTACTGTGATAATTCAGAGAACAATAGCAGGGGAGAAAATTGGGGAGGGAGAAAGGGGAGGTGGAGGGAAGAACCCCTATGCCTACAAAATTATGAAAAATAAATGTAAGAACAGTTTTAAGATACAAAGTAAAAGACTGTCCTGTTGCAGCCCCTTAGCAATGTTCCCACTTAACAGCTAAAGCAGTAGCCCCATATTCCTAGCAGCAATTGGAGCCCATTGTTCTGCCCAAGGGAACAGAAAGAGTTGAATAAACCGATGAAGAGTTTGCAGAACAAGAGTAACTTAATAAGCCAGACTTCTTCCATGCAATGAGTTGGTTGTGGTTTTTGTTGTTGTTGTTTTTTTGTTTGTTTGTCTTATTTTTCCTAACCATTTAGAAAAACAAAAGGAGGAAGATGCCAAGGGCACTAACTAAGCATTTTGAGAACACAGTTCTGCTAGGGCGTACTGCACGCAAGGCTGACAAAAGCCAAAGCCATCAGAGGAAGGTCATGCTCTTAAGATAACGGGTTCTGGTGTTGGAGGTCATTAGGGAAAATCATTAGCTGCACCAGTCCCTGGGAACAGCACTAGCTGCTGCCCCCCCAGCATCTGGACTAGCAAGAAGGTGGAGCTGGTGGCTGAGGATGGGAATCAAACTAGGCACTCCAGTGTGGGGTGGGGGCGTCTGAATCCCTAATTCCCACCCTGATCCACCCAGAGTTGTACTGACACAGCTTTTGTTCAGGTTGTGAAACCCTGAAAAATAAGCCTTGGAAAACGTGGCAGTGAAAAATAGTTATCTCTGTGAGTGAGGAGCTTGGAAACCTCTGCATCATTCAGCATGCTCTGGAGCACATGGAAATGTACTGTCATTCTTATTTGACTGGAGGGCACACACACACACACACATGTTGCTCAATATTATTCATAACCAACCTCAGCTTCCCAGACTCTAAAAAATCTACACTGATTTTGTACTAATTCTGTTAACAGCAACATTTTTTCCAAGGGTTTTGTAAATATCGATGGAAAACCTTTAATAATTGTGGCTGATGGGTTATTATCTCGAATCTTTCATTTCCAGAGTAACCAAACTGACAAAGGTAAGCTGTTAGTACACACAACTTCTGGTAGTACTACTTCACATTGTAACACCATTTCAGCACATTTAACAGTAAGAAACACTGTTCATTAATATGATGCTGTTTGAGGCAACAATTAATACCTTAAATATGCTTAGCCACCTGAAATTTACTGAATAACTTCAAAATCTCCTTTGCTCTCCCTAAGCTGCAGGCCAAAATGGCCAATATTGCTTGGGAAATTCACAGCCTTACTCTGTTTCTAAGAGGAGACTGGTAGTATCTATTTAGCCCACCGCTTAGATGATTTGTCGTGAGGGTCAAATAGGATGATGCATGAGAAAATGGTTTCTAAATTGCAAAGGTTTGCAGAATTTTAAGTTGCTAGGATAATTTGCATTGTACATAGGTCAAAGTGGTTGTTTTACACAGAGATTCATTCTGAACTTTCAGGATGATCATTTTAGATCATTCCTGAATTGATAGTATGTAAAGTCAAGCACTTCCTTCTGTGCCACAAATCCATGATATTGCCTCATCACTTATTTCCACTGATAGGGAACTAGAAAAAAATTATTAAAAGCTGATCTGCATATCACATATTTCTCACTGCGAGCGTGGCAAGAGTCCAACTTCAGCAATTCCATCATGTTGACAGAGTCACAATCAAAAACATGGTATCTGTGCATACATTTGTGATGGGCGCAGCTCTCACACTTTTCATCCCAAGCACATTAGGAGCTGGCCCCCACCTGCACCAGCAGATGGCTTCATCAGTGAAATGGGGCACAAGGTCTTATTTTTGAACCAATGTAAAAGAATGAAGAGTATTGTCACCACTTTTTGGGAAGGCACAAATTTCCAATCTTTCAATATTTGTGTGTGCTTGAACCTGTAGGATGATAAGAGTTTTTATTTTAATTTTAAGGTATATTTATTTTTACTGGAAAAGTAGATTTACAGAGAGAAGAAAAGACAGAGAAAGATCTTCCATGCGCTGGTTCACTCCCCAAGTGGCCACAACGGCCAGAGCTGAGCTTATACGAAGCCAGGAGCCAGGAGCCAGGAGATTCTTCCAGATCTCCAGCACGGATGCAAGGAGCCAAAGGTTTGGGCCGTCCTCCACTGCTTTCCCAGGCCACAAGCAGGGAGCTGGATGGGAAGGAGGGCCGCTGGGATTAGAACTGGTGACCACACGGGATCTCGGCATGTGCAAGGCGAGGACTTTAACCACTACGCTATTGCGCCAGGCCCCACAGTTGCATTTTATTTGTTTTTGTAACAAATATTTCTCATTAATACATTTCATCCTACTTGTGCTTTCTTGTTTTTGTTTTGTTTGTTTTGTTTTGCTCTTTCTATAAAGAGAATTTAGTACAGAGAAAAATTCAGGGACTGACTACTTAGCCAGGCTGAGCCTCACTGCATCAGACTGCCTAGTGACACGGGAAACTTCCAGGTTTTTGAGGGTTTTTTCCTTCCCCCTTTACAGAATATATTTAAAAAAACCCTAAGATACAGTGAGCTTTTTCAACAAAATTTTACTCAAAATTGCAATTGCTCAGTTAGAAGGCAACAGACTCTGGGTAACTCACATGGATATTTATGGGACTACAACCGAGTTGAAATCATCAGTCTTTGTCTTCTGTCCATTTCCATTTTTTTGGAAGATTTATTTTATTTTCATTACAAAGTCAGGTATACAGAGAGGTGGAGAGACAGAGAGGAAGATCTTCCGTCCAATGATTCACTCCCCAAGTGAGTGCAATGGCCGGTGCTGTGCTGATCCACAGCCAGGAGCCTGAACCCCTTCTGGGTCTCCCATGAGGGTGCAGGGTCCCAAGGCTTTGGGCCATCTTCAACTGATTTCCAAGCCCACAAGCAGGGAGCTGGATGGGAAGCAGGGCCACTGGGATTAGAACCAGTGCCCATATGGGATCCCAGCATGTGCAAGGCAAGGACTTTAGCCACTAGGACACTACGCCAGGCCCCGTCCGGTTCCATTTTTAATCAATCACCTTCCCTTAGTTAATTTAACCCAAGTTATAACTTCCAGTTGGAAACAGACTTTTTTCCCACAGTTAAAAAAAATTAAATACCAGGGTGAGGCTAGAGAGGCAATAATTTTTCAAAGTTCCCAAGGTAATTTTAGTGTGTGGCCAATGCATAAAAGTGTAGCACTAATAAATCCAGGAAAAAATAACTTTCCTTAGTGAATGCTATGACTTTGGGGAGAATTAATTATCTTTTAAACTATGGCGTAGTCACCTGCTTTTAAGAAATATATTTCTATTTCCCAAATGGTCTACTTATTAATAATTTCCTGTGTATCCTGGTAAACTTTGAAACTTTGCAAACTTTCTTATAGAACTGCAGAAATTTGAAAAAGTGCAAGAAGTGGCATAAAATTCATCTGCTTTTGAAGATTCAGAAGAGAAACACATAAGCCCAAGCATACCAGTTAGAGGCTATCAAAGGTGATAATGAGATCTCAGTGGGGCTACTGAAAGAAGTGACTTTGACTGATTAAGAATTGTAAGAAATGTAAAAAGAGATGATTTTGTATGTGCGATGACTCAATCATTCATTTAGGGAAACAAAAATAGATATTTAGGAAGTGCCTCAGGGATAGGAACTGCTCCCTTGGTTTTGCCTGAATGGTGATGTAGAAGCAAGAGCGCGGAGTTTCTCAGAGGCACAACCAAGACTTCAGACCAGGATGACCTACTCCTTCCAAGGGAACAGTAACCCCTTCAAGAAGTCATTGGGTCAAGGAATTCCTGTGGCAGGATCTCAAGATTTACAGAAGGCACACAGAATACGCATTGTCTAGAAGTCAAGGATAACAAGTCATGTGATGAGGGAATCTTCGGTGAAATGCACAGGTGAATTTCTCTCTCTCTCTCTCTCCCTCTTCTTCTGACTCTGTCTCTGTCTTCCAAATTACCTTGTTCTCAGATTTTGTTCTTTCTTTCTGGCTTATCTTTTTCTCTGTGTTTTACCTATTCTCTTGGTACTGATGTAATGAGAACTAATTGTCAGGTTCCCTCGGAAGAACAGCACCCTCCTTTGCTATTTCTCAAATCTCTGGAGCTCAATAG